>NC_134358.1:437178554-437491887 GCF_048569485.1 Anomaloglossus baeobatrachus | reverse complement strand
ACAGCGGATGTGACTCGCCCACCCCAGGGCTGTGGGACACCCGGTGCCGGGCCGGACTAGTCCGGTGGTAGTCAGTGGTGGCTGGGCCCGGCTCCGTGGCCCTGGTGGGTGTCAGTAGAGTTTTTGTCTATATGAATAAAGTTTGTGTTCGTGACGCCACCTGTGGTATGCGGCTATTAAGCCGCCGCTGCTGTGTGGGGCCTCCGGGATGATGTTATGGCAGCAATGGTGGTACTGCTCCCCACAGGTGGAGCAATGCCCGGGGCACAGTTGGTGCTTGTAAGTGTCTATGCAGCTGAAATAACAGAGACCACTCCAAGGGTGCAGTTCAAGTTCTTTACTCACAGTTCTTGTCAAGGCTGGCAGGAACCCTTGGACTGCTGGGACCACTGTCAGGGACCTCCGCCGTTTCTGGGTGATTCTGAGAGTGAATGCCGGTGCCCTTCTCTTAGTGTCTCTTTCTTCTGCTGTCTTCCTTAGCCTTGCCTTTGTTAGGATGGACCTGGCTTGGCCTCCACTACAGCCTCCAGGCTGGGGGGTCACCTGTCGGCTGATTGCCCCTTTTCTGGAAGTCTGCTATGGGTTCTGGCCCTGGGAGTCTACAACCTTCCCTGGGCCTCGGTTTTTACTGTTTGGAGATTGTCTTTGCACTCCTCCAGTCTCTAGGGACCGTCCCCTGTCGCAGCTTGATCACTCCACCGATGTTAATGTGGAACAGGCCACCGCAGCCTACAACTACCCGTGGCGCCTCTAGGCCCTCTCTCCTTGGGACCTCTAGGACTGCTCGTGGTACCTCTAGGACTACCCGTGGCCCTGCGACTCCTTCTGTTTCCTACGTGATGTCATGTGGACCTCTGGGTCCCAGGATCTTCACCAGGAAGCGTCTCCTTCTGTTTCTCTGCTCCTGCCTGACTTGGAGCTTTCTTTCCTTCTTTCTTGTCTTTCTTTTCTCCTCCTTGCCTGCCTCCAGCAGGCCTCCTCCTCCCTCCTTTCTCTCGTTCTTCTTCTCCAACTACATGCTGACTCCTCACTCTCTCACTCCCTGAGGTAACTAACTAAACTTGACCTTCCTCCCTGTGTCTGCTCTCAGATGGCTCCTCCCACCTCCCCAGTTGCTAAGCTACCACCCTATGGGAGCAGGGATGGGTCTTACAGCCCCTCTCAGCATGCAGCATGGGAGGGTTGCCTGCCACTTTCCCTGGTCCCAGTATGTACCTAACAATGGGTGTAGTGTGGATTTACCAGGGGACCGGAGTTCACTCTCTTCCTCTCTCAGAATGGGGCATCACACCGCTGGATGGGGTGCAATGACCTGTGGCGACGGAAGCCTCAGGGGCGCCACACTCCCCCACAGCAAATCCCAGCACGTCCTCGGGCTGAAAAACAACAAAAACATGTGGGAGAACTGCAAAACATTTTTGGTATGCAAAACATAAAACAATAAAACATTTCTTCCCTTTATGGGAGGCATAATCACTTTAACGTTGCGAACTTCTTATAAAGAAACTATGTGTGCACTTCCAGTTCATTGCACGGTTTGGGCACTTCCCCCATAATTCTGGTAGGGGGCACAATAGGTGCAACTATATACATTTCTTGGCTACAACAAGTCCAGTAGCCTGGCAGTTCGTTTCCTTTCAACACCAAAACGACACAATCAACCAGCCATTAAGTCCAATGGCCTGGTTACATAAGACACATACACATTCACCGGGGCCCACATTCCAGTTCAGTGGCCCGGTAACACATAAACATGGGGGTGACGTCTTCAAAAAGCATGAGGGGCAGTACAGCAGGAAAGGGTGTCATCTTCGAAAAGAATGAGGGGCAGAACACAAGGGACTTCTTCAAAAAGAATGAGGGGCAGACAGGGGCTATTTACAGTTCAGCATCTCTTCTCCTTTACTCACGAGGGTAGATGCGAGGGTCCCACTCCGGCATTGCTCCTGGCAGCAGGTATGCCGACGAGATCATCGTCTGGGTCCCCTGGGCGCTGGTCCCCGACCTTCTGCGCTGTTCTGCAGCCTGGCTTGGAGTGGGACTGCTTGCAGGTTTTGTACGACGTTGCTGCAGAGGGCTGCTCGCCTGTAGAGGGCTGTTACTGTGGTCTTTAGGGCCCTGTCTTGGCCGGGCTCCCTGCATCACACACGCCATGGAGATCCTGGTCTGCGTCTCCTGAGTGGCTGTTGCAGGACCTCTGCTCAGTTCTGTGGCCTGGGTCTGCCTTGAGGTGGTGCTGCTGCTAGGGGAGATGCTGCGCTCCTGCACTGTGCGGCGCCACTCTGGCTCTTCTGGGGCCGCTTCTTCCCGCAGGATATGTACATGCAGCGCGTACCATCCACGGTCCCCCATCAGCCGTATGTACTCCACCACATCACCCGTCTTGGCATCGCGCCCTGGGTGGCCTCTGGGCAGGTGCTCCTCGATGTCTCTTCGAGCTACAAATACATCCTTGCCCAGGCCGGGCTCCCTGATGAAGCCCCAGCCACCAACTTGTCTGAAGTCCACTACTAGGCCCCGTCGCACTGGGCCCTCAGATCCCTTCAGGGCCTTCCTGACCTCTTCTTTGGAGGCCAGATTAGCGACTTCTCTGGCCCGGCGTTTCTCCTCCCGGAGTTCCCGCTCCCTCTGATACTCGATCACCAGCCTCTGGCACGTTAGCTCGTTGGCCAGGGGGGTCGCCTTAGGGCGCAGCGGCCGCTGCAGCCCCCTGCTTTCAATGGGCGCTGCGTCCCAATTCACTCCCAGGGATGCCATTCCCAGGAGGCTCACAGGGGGACTCGGCAGGGGGCCCACTAGCTGTTCGGGGTCCACCCCTCCCCAAGCTCCGTCTGTGGGGGTCTCAGGCAGGCCTCCGGTACCCCACCGGGCGTCTGCGGGGTAGGCTGGGAAGGCCAGAGGGTCAGTGAAGGGGCTAAGCGGGGGCGTGTGGCGGGGCCCTGGGTCCGGACTGGACGGGGTGTCTGGTTGCTCACCCTGCTTCCGCTCCGCGGCATCCATCCACCGCTCCAGATCCTCCGGCACCCTCGGCGTTTCTTTCTGCCGCTCCCACTTCCACGCTGCTCAGCCTCCGGGCCAGGACTCGCACTTCTTCTCTCAGCAGGTCCAGCTCGGGATCCACTCTTCCGGTCCCTGGTGCACCTTGCTGCAGCTCCTCCGCCATGCTACCGACCTGGGGAATGCTGCCTGGAACACTGCTCGGGTGCTCGACCACGCCACTCGGCTGCTCCCTTTCCCTTCTCGGAGGCGGGGCCGGAGGCTGCACTAGCAACTGGCGCCAGACTGGCGCCCAGCCCATCACGGCCGGCATCACTCCGTTTGCGATAAGGTACATGTTCTTTATCTGCTGGTCTGGCATTCAGACTCTCTCTGCCAGCCGGCCAGCTTATCTGGTCGCCATTTCTTCTTCTTCCGCCTTCTCTGGCGGGCACCACTTCGCGCTCTTTTCTTGGACAAGGGGGCGGGGCTTCTCTTCACGCCCTTTCTTCTTGCACGCCCCCTTCTTCCCGCACTCAGTGACTTCAATGGCGGCAGTTTCTCACAGTAACACACAGATTTCACGATTCTTCAGGCGTACAGTACCCGGTGTGACCGGGCACGAAATCCTGTTCGTGACGCCAAAGTTGACTCGCCCACCCCAGGGCTGTGGGACACCCGGTGCCGGGCCGGACTAGTCCGGTGGTAGTCAGTGGTGGCTGGGCCCTGCTCCGTGGCCCTGGTGGGTGTCAGTAGAGTATGTGGCTGTATGAATAAAGTTTGTGTTCGTGACGCCACCTGTGGTATGCGGCTATTAAGCCGCCGCTGCTGTGTGGGGCCTCCGAGATGATGTTATGGCAGCAATGGTGGTACTGCTCCCCACAGGTGGAGCAATGCCCGGGGCACAGTTGGTGCTTGTAAGTGTCTATGCAGCTGAAATAACAGAGACCACTCCAAGGGTGCAGTTCAAGTTCTTTACTCACAGTTCTTGTCAAGGCCGGCAGGAACCCTTGGACTGCTGGGACCACTGTCAGGGACCTCCGCCGTTTCTGGGTGATTCTGAGAGTGAATGCCGGTGCCCTTCTCTTAGTGTCTCTTTCTTCTGCTGTCTTCCTTAGCCTTGAATTTGTTAGGATGGACCTGGCTTGGCCTCCACTACAGCCTCCAGGCTGGGGGGTCACCTGTCGGCTGATTGCCCCTTTTCTGGAAGTCTGCTATGGGTTCTGGCCCTGGGAGTCTACAACCTTCCCTGGGCCTCGGTTTTTACTGTTTGGAGATTGTCTTTGCACTCCTCCAGTCTCTAGGGACCGTCCCCTGTCGCAGCTTGATCACTCCACCGATGTTAATGTGGAACAGGCCACCGCAGCCTACAACTACCCGTGGCGCCTCTAGGCCCTCTCTCCTTGGGACCTCTAGGACTGCTCGTGGTACCTCTAGGACTACCCGTGGCCCTGCGACTCCTTCTGTTTCCTACGTGGTGTCACCTGGACCTCTGGGTGCCAGGATCTTCACCAGGAAGCGTCTCCTTCTGTTTCTCTGCTCCTGCCTGACTTGGAGCTTTCTTTCCTTCTTTCTTGTCTTTCTTTTCTCCTCCTTGCCTGCCTCCAGCAGGCCTCCTCCTCCCTCCTTTCTCTCGTTCTTCTTCTCTAACTACATGCTGACTCCTCACTCTCTCACTCCCTGAGGTAACTAACTAAACTTGACCTTCCTCCCTGTGTCTGCTCTCAGATGGCTCCTCCCACCTCCCCAGTTGCTAAGCTACCACCCTATGGGAGCAGGGATGGGTCTTACAGCCCCTCTCAGCATGCAGCATGGGAGGGTTGCCTGCCACTTTCCCTGGTCCCAGTATGTACCTAACAATGGGTGTAGTGTGGATTTACCAGGGGACCGGAGTTCACTCTCTTCCTCTCTCAGAATGGGGCATCACACCGCTGGATGGGGTGCAATGACCTGTGGCGACGGAAGCCTCAGGGGCGCCACAGATGCAACGCAAGGTCATCAGTCGCAATCCGTCACTTATAGAAGTCTATGGAGAAAAACTGGATTCCTGCAAAATATTTTGCAGGATACCGTAATTCCTCAAGGCGACGGATTTTGACTGATGCAAAACAACGGAAGTGTGAACCTAGCCTAAGGATTTCTTTTTTCATATATTTAACTACGGAATTCTTTATAGGAAACAAAATATACATGTAAACAATCAAAATGCATCAGTAAAGTGAAAAGTTTAATTTCTTTAATAATGAAAAATTAACGCTAAATAAAAGTGCACGAACAGCCAAAAAACTGCAGTTCAAGGGAATCTCCCGTATATGTTTAAAGGGAACCTGTCACCACTT
Organism: Anomaloglossus baeobatrachus; assembly: GCF_048569485.1. Taxonomy (NCBI): domain Eukaryota; kingdom Metazoa; phylum Chordata; class Amphibia; order Anura; family Aromobatidae; genus Anomaloglossus; species Anomaloglossus baeobatrachus. The sequence goes on along the minus strand of NC_134358.1, from coordinate 437,486,572 downwards.
TTTTGGCCTATAAGCTGCAGCCACCACCACCGGGCTCTTATATACAGCATTCTAACATGCTGTATATAAGAGCCCAGGCTGGGAGTATAACATAAAAAACACTTTATAATACTTACATAACGGTCGCGCAGTGGGCCTTATGGGCATCTCTGTTGTCCGGTGCGGGTGCCTCCCCTTTCGGCAAAAATAAGTAGCCACTGGGTATAAATACAATTTATCAATGATAAGTAGCAAGTTTTTCTTTTGGTCCGAAAAAATTATTTTAAAATTTTTAACTTTTAATAGTGCAACTAAAAGTGATGAAGTATCACAAACACCAGACAAACAACATAAAAAGGTTCTGGCCCTCCTATCGTCTCAAGGATTCATATAAGCCCAGAAATTGTTTGGACCTTTAACCCAAATGTAATCGGACTTCAGTACCCGTCAATATAGGTGCCAATTAACATCCGTGTCCAAAAAAATGGATAATTCTTACCTCACTCCATAACAAAGATATGAATTGGTCTCACCACATATTATTTGGATGTCATCAAACGCACATATTGGGGTCACAAAATACCCCTACCTCCCGACGCGTTTCATTCAAGTATCGAACTCTTCAGGGGAGTCTCAAAAAATATATTACATCCTTTTAGGGTCCTTCAGAAACTGAACCCATATATCCGCATGACATGCTGAAAACAAACATACAATATCATAGGCATCAGCATGTCAGCCCACCAAACAAATCCATAGATGAAATTGGTACATAAAAAAACTCACCAACTAGTGAGGATTCATCACATAACCACTCTGTGACGCATCCAACTTCGGTCCCAAAGGTTATGGACCCATAGCCTATACACCATGCTGGGAGATAATGTGCAACTTCATAAGATAAGAGTCAGCACATCAAAGCTGCTGTACACACAAAACAAACAAGCAATTAGGGGACTCACCATGTGGCTGGAGCGGCCGTGCTTATCGCTCTATCAAAGGAGCCACTGCACGCCGCCCAGATTTAAATATTCCCACCACGTCATATCATATGATGCAACTTCCGGTCATGTGACTAATGAACAGCTCAGAATGATTATACAGTTTCCATGGTGCCCGGACACACCATCCAGCGTCACTACCGCCCTCCGAGTCACATGACCGCATCTGAAGCATACCACGTCATATTGTCTATTAGGTTACCATGGCACCGGGCTACACCCACCCGGTCATGTGACACCGACAAAATCAAAACATCTATGCGGCCACACAGAAGCCAGGACCTGATACCCGGCTCCTATCAGATCACATAACCGCAGCTAAGTCCGACTATATCATACTGCTGGAGCGGCTCCCATCGCGCCGGAATTCGCCGCAGTGCAACGTGCCTGCCTCCAAATCACATGACCACAGTGGGGCTGCACCGTACAAGAAAATATATGCAGTTACCATGGTATTCAATGACGCTAGATGGTGCTGACTTACCGTTCAGAGCAAAGCATTGTCAGCTGGGTAAACCCAATCCGGCCACAAAAGTCGTCGGGTTAGATCACCAGGCGACACAACTGTCCCCAGGTTATAGAGCTGCAATTAAACCCTCTTAACAATGTCAAATATGGTTACAAAAGCTCAAAATAACACTCATGTCAACACACGCCATTCTATCACAAACGATTGCCATGATAACTCATACAATCGTCCATGAATGGTGTACATAGAATAGTGTGCGTAAAAAAACAGCAACATTTTTCCACCTCCTACCCAACAAAAATTGAAACAAAAGAGGGCATATCAAAATATATTTTTTTATTTATTTTTTCTTCATGATGGGGAGGCTGCCCCCGTTCAATAAAAACGGTGCCACCCTTAAACATCATAAAAGAATACACGGTGATTGCATACTGCATAATTACAGATCTCGGCCAAATCACCAAAAATATTTTTTTTCATTCTGATACACAACTGGAGAAACATTAACTCCATAAAGATATGGTGTATCACCCAGATAAATGGGGGTATTCCCTATAGTACCATTATTTTCATAAAGCGCATAGCAGCCAATTCGAAACAAAGGACATTAAAAATATCAAAAGAACAAAAAAATCAAAACTTTTTCATATACCAGAAAAATGATGATATATAATTACCTACTCCCAGCTCCAATTCAAATTGTTGGTTTATAAGGGCATTGATCACAAAAAGTATCGAATACAACACCCTCACCCCACAGAGGAGGATGAAGACTCAGAAAAAGTAGAAGGAGATACCACCAACCAAGGAAGGAACTGCCATTTCCCTAGGAGTCTAACTATTAATCTCTAGCCCTACCTATCACGTGGGGGTTGGCGCCATAAAAAGAGACGGTGTGAGGGCGCCCCCACTCGGCCGACGTCTGACCCTCCTAACTAGCAAAGACCCTACATCACCACTAAATAAAGGGTGCAAATGAAAGCTCCTCATTTAGACCATTAGGGGAAAGGGTCTTTAACCAGTAAATCCATTTTGATTCCTGCTGTAGTAACCTTCTGTCCCAGTTACCTCCTCTAGGCAAAGGCTTTATGTGATCAATGCCCTGAAACGCAATCACAGAAGAATCTCCATTGTGCCTACCATTGACATGTCTGGCTAGAGGAGTGTCGTTATCTAGCCTGATGTCCCTTAGATGCTCACCGATCCGTCGTCTTAGTTCTCTACGGGTTTTCCCCACATACTCTAATTTACATATACAGGTTGCTTTGTATATCACGCCCTTCGTTTTACAATTTATAAAGGACCGTATGTCATATTCCCTCTTTGTGACTTGGCTCACAAATTTTTTACCCACAGTGATGAAATTACAGGCAATACAGCCACTACATTTATAGCAGCCTTTCAAAGCAGGCAAAGCACCAAAAGGATTATTTGGAGGAAGAAAACTATGGACCAGCCGGTCCTTTAGCGATCTTGCTTTTCTATAAGTGATGGACGGTCTGTCTGTAAGCAGACCCCCCACATCTCCATCCATTTTCAATATGGGCCAGTATTTCTCCAAGATTTCTCTTACATCCTTGGCTCCATTATTGAAAGTGGTTATGAATCTTATCACATTCCTCCCATCCTCTTTGGCCACTTTTTTAGGGGGATATAACAACTCGGTTCTTTTTACCTTACCAATGTCTGCAGCCGCCTTTTTTACCACCCACCTCGGATAGCCCCTTTCTTGAAACCTCCTCTCTAAGTCCTCTGACTGGTTCCTAAAGTGTGTTTCCTCGGAACAATTCCTACGAATCCTAGCAAACTGTCCCTTAGGAATACCTTTCTTTAGGCTTAGTGGATGATTGCTTTCCCACCGCAATAAGGAATTAGTCGAGGTAGGTTTTCGAAATGTACTTGTCACCAGAGTACCATCCGGATCCTTCTCGATTAACAAATCCAGAAAGGATAGCCTCGATCTATCCATTTCAAATGTGAAAAAAAGGCCTAAATTGTTATTGTTCAGATCTCTCATGAACCTTCTCAAATCATCTTCACTGCCCTTCCAAACCATAAAAATATCATCAATGAATCTGTACCAGATTCCGATGTTACTGTTCACAGATTCACACTCCTCCCTGAAGACCACCGTTTCCTCCCACCAGCCCAGGAGCAAATTGGCATAGGATGGGGCACATGGGCTCCCCATCGCTGTGCCCCTGAGCTGGTGGAAGGTGTGGCCATCAAAGGAGAAGACATTATGGGTCAGGCAGAATTCAAGAATGTCCAAGACAAATTCAGTGTGCTCCTCACACTGGATCCCCCTGGACTTGAGAAAATATTTGGCTGCAGTCAAGCCTAGGTCATGGCGTATTGATGAATATAACGACTCGACATCTATTCCCACCAGGAATGTCTCTTTCTCAAAAGATAGTCCTTCTACTTTTTTAAGCAGGTCGGTTGTGTCTTGTAAATACGAGCCCAAACCTACTACAAACGGTTTCAGGATGTCATCCAGGTAGATACCCAGGTTTTGCGTCAGATTATCAACACCCGATATTATAGGTCTACCCTTCAAAGGATCGACACCCTTATGAAGTTTAGGCAAACTATAAAAAGTAGCCATAACCGGATATTTAGGAAGAAGGAAATCAAATTCGGACTTGCTGATTAGATTTCTATCCAGGGCAGACAAAAGGATCATCCTCAATTCCTTGAAATACTGATGTGATGGATTAGTTTTTAACTTAACATAACCATTTTTATCCTCAAGGATGCTATAACACATCTCCAGGTATTTAGATCGATCCATCACAACAGTATTCCCCCCTTTATCGGACTGCTTGATAACTATGTCCATTGCCCTACCCAGAGTGTCAAGGCTCTCCATCTCCTTCTTGGTGAGATTAAATTTAACCCTATGATTGGGTTTCAATCTCTCCAATTCATGAGATACCAGATTTTGAAAAACATCAATTGCACTTAGGTCACTCTGGACCGGAGGCGTCTTAGTGCTTTTTAATTTGCACTCTGTAAAGGGACCTCGACCTGTCAGTTCAGGTCCCATTTCATCCAAACCATACAATAGTCTGACATCCTCTAGGATGTCATCTGGAATTCCCAAATCAGTGCATGTTTTCTTATTATCTCTAATGAAATATTTTTTCCACTTCAGTTTCCTGATGAAGAGACCAAGATCCTTGACACACTCAAAATCATTATAGTCCGTTGTAGGCACAAATGATAGACCCTTACTTAGTACGCTGAGCTCTGTTGTACTTAATTCCCTACTTGAAAGATTAACTACTTGTTGAGATCCATTGGGGTCTGATTTTGGTAGCCCCCTCGGTTCGTACGGTTCCTGAGAAAATACTCCCTTGGCTCTAAAAAATGGCTATTTTGGTATGGTTGGTGGAATCTCCCTCTCCCATTACCAAAATTCTTTTTCTTCCTACCTCTCGCTCCCATTATCCTGCTCTCAGAATCAGACACATCAGTATCCGTTGTTGAGCAGTCAGTTTCACTCGGTTTGGCAAAACGTGGCTGAGCAAAATTATAAATTTTATTTTCTCTAAAATCTTGCAGATCCCTATTATAAAATTTGTGTTTTTTATCTTTTAAATGATACTGATACTTTTCAATCGTATTCTGCAGAGTCTTTTCTTTTACCAAAAACTCTGTTTCTTTCGAAAAAGCATTAGTCATTTCTATTTGTTCTTTGAGTGCTGTTTCTAGATCTGCAAGATTTTTCTTTTCTTCATCCAGAAGTAAAGCCATGAGCCTTAGGGAGCTCTCTGTAGCTTCTTTTTCCCATCTAGTAGCTAACTCCTGGCTCCTGTAACGGTAACCAGGCTGTAGGGAGATTCTCAGGTGCCTTGGAACAATCTTATCACGTAGGTATACCTCTAAAGATTGAACCTCCCACCAAGATGCTGTCCTATTCTTGTAAATTTTTGTCAATTCTCGGAAGGCACCACTCAGGGTAGGAGTATATTTCTTTTGAACAAACGTTTTTTCTGAAAAAACATCTTTTGCCTCATTGGCCCAAGAGCCAGTGTCCATACCAGTACTCAGAAAACCCGCCATATCTTTAATCACAATCAAAAATAAGTAGCCACTGGGTATAAATACAATTTATCAATGATAAGTAGCAAGTTTTTCTTTTGGTCCGAAAAAATTATTTTAAAATTTAACTTTTAATAGTGCAACTAAAAGTGATGAAGTATCACAAACACCAGACAAACAACATAAAAAGGTTCTGGCCCTCCTATCGTCTCAAGGATTCATATAAGCCCAGAAATTGTTTGGACCTTTAACCCAAATGTAATCGGACTTCAGTACCCGTCAATATAGGTGCCAATTAACATCCGTGTCCAAAAAAATGGATAATTCTTACCTCACTCCATAACAAAGATATGAATTGGTCTCACCACATATTATTTGGATGTCATCAAACGCACATATTGGGGTCACAAAATACCCCTACCTCCCGACGCGTTTCATTCAAGTATCGAACTCTTCAGGGGAGTCTCAAAAAATATATTACATCCTTTTAGGGTCCTTCAGAAACTGAACCCATATATCCGCATGACATGCTGAAAACAAACATACAATATCATAGGCATCAGCATGTCAGCCCACCAAACAAATCCATAGATGAAATTGGTACATAAAAAAACTCACCAACTAGTGAGGATTCATCACATAACCACTCTGTGACGCATCCAACTTCGGTCCCAAAGGTTATGGACCCATAGCCTATACACCATGCTGGGAGATAATGTGCAACTTCATAAGATAAGAGTCAGCACATCAAAGCTGCTGTACACACAAAACAAACAAGCAATTAGGGGACTCACCATGTGGCTGGAGCGGCCGTGCTTATCGCTCTATCAAAGGAGCCACTGCACGCCGCCCAGATTTAAATATTCCCACCACGTCATATCATATGATGCAACTTCCGGTCATGTGACTAATGAACAGCTCAGAATGATTATACAGTTTCCATGGTGCCCGGACACACCATCCAGCGTCACTACCGCCCTCCGAGTCACATGACCGCATCTGAAGCATACCACGTCATATTGTCTATTAGGTTACCATGGCACCGGGCTACACCCACCCGGTCATGTGACACCGACAAAATCAAAACATCTATGCGGCCACACAGAAGCCAGGACCTGATACCCGGCTCCTATCAGATCACATAACCGCAGCTAAGTCCGACTATATCATACTGCTGGAGCGGCTCCCATCGCGCCGGAATTCGCCGCAGTGCAACGTGCCTGCCTCCAAATCACATGACCACAGTGGGGCTGCACCGTACAAGAAAATATATGCAGTTACCATGGTATTCAATGACGCTAGATGGTGCTGACTTACCGTTCAGAGCAAAGCATTGTCAGCTGGGTAAACCCAATCCGGCCACAAAAGTCGTCGGGTTAGATCACCAGGCGACACAACTGTCCCCAGGTTATAGAGCTGCAATTAAACCCTCTTAACAATGTCAAATATGGTTACAAAAGCTCAAAATAACACTCATGTCAACACACGCCATTCTATCACAAACGATTGCCATGATAACTCATACAATCGTCCATGAATGGTGTACATAGAATAGTGTGCGTAAAAAAACAGCAACATTTTTCCACCTCCTACCCAACAAAAATTGAAACAAAAGAGGGCATATCAAAATATATTTTTTTATTTATTTTTTCTTCATGATGGGGAGGCTGCCCCCGTTCAATAAAAACGGTGCCACCCTTAAACATCATAAAAGAATACACGGTGATTGCATACTGCATAATTACAGATCTCGGCCAAATCACCAAAAATATTTTTTTTTCATTCTGATACACAACTGGAGAAACATTAACTCCATAAAGATATGGTGTATCACCCAGATAAATGGGGGTATTCCCTATAGTACCATTATTTTCATAAAGCGCATAGCAGCCAATTCGAAACAAAGGACATTAAAAATATCAAAAGAACAAAAAAAATCAAAACTTTTTCATATACCAGAAAAATGATGATATATAATTACCTACTCCCAGCTCCAATTCAAATTGTTGGTTTATAAGGGCATTGATCACAAAAAGTGAGACCAATTCATATCTTTGTTATGGAGTGAGGTAAGAATTATCCATTTTTTTGGACACGGATGTTAATTGGCACCTATATTGACGGGTACTGAAGTCCGATTACATTTGGGTTAAAGGTCCAAACAATTTCTGGGCTTATATGAATCCTTGAGACGATAGGAGGGCCAGAACCTTCTTATGTTGTTTGTCTGGTGTTTGTGATACTTCATCACTTTTAGTTGCACTATTAAAAGTTAAATTTTAAAATAATTTTTTCGGACCAAAAGAAAAACTTGCCTCCCCTTTCGGCCATCTTTGTCTCTTTCTGAAGCCTGTGTGCATGACGCGTCTACATCATACACACTCGCCGGTCCTGCGCAGGCGCACTACAATACTTTGATCTGCCCTGCTCGGGGTAGATCAAAGTGCGCCTGCTCAGGACCTGAATGCCGGGAGAAGGAGAACAAAGATGGCCAAAAGAGGCGGCGCCGGGACCGGACGACGGAGACGCCCATAAGGCCCACCACACGACCGTTAGGTAAGTATTATAAAGTGTTTTATATGTTATACCCCCCGCCTGGGCTCCTATATACAACATGTTAGAATGCTGTATATAAGAGCCCGGTGGTGGTGGCCGCAGCTTATAGGCCAAAAAGTGGTGACCTGTTCCCTTTAATAAGCTGAGATCTTGGCTTCTGAATGAAAGAGCCTACTTGAAATCTAAAAGTGGGGTTTTTCCTTTTGACTAGTTTTCTATATCTGCATGGTTAAAAAGTTGAATTTTTCACGCAGAACCAGCATTTAATTACAGAATTACAGGCAGAACCCATTCCTAGACACCTATGTCACATGTTCTGTACAGATGACTTTTCAGCTATCTCATTATCACTACAGACAGGATTATAATGACAGATAACACCACTATATACAGTAAATAACACTGAAACCACCATTCAGAATAGGTGATCATCACAGGTCACTGTGAACAGCTGCATTGCTATTGGCGTTATGTCAGCAGCACAGATGCAACCCTGGACCTGGGGAGGGTGTTACACCTATTTTATTATATTTAGTACAGCCACCAAGAATTAGTAAAAAAAAAAAAAAAAAAAGGTGAACAGGCGAAAGTGATTTTAATTCATTATTGTAGTGTGGCCACTTGATGGCACTGTTCAGTAATACTTTAAAGGCAAACAAGAAATATACTGTAAAAGTACGGTATTTTAATTTTAGAAATACATTGCAGTTTTTTTCTGTAGATCTGTCAGTAGATCCATTTATTTGTTGAAGATTATAATATACATTTCTGTGTGGCTGTTAATTCTCATCACTGTCTTGGTAATCATCTTCTAAAATATTCTTTTTGCAGCTGTGATTTCTGGAAAATGACACAATGAACATGCTGATATCAATACATCACACTTTCCTGAAACAAGACCAAGGCTCACACTGACAGAACGGAGGATTGAGGAGAAAAATGGAAATGAGAATGCATTCCCAGCTACAACAATAAAACTGAGAGAAAATGGTAATCTTTCATCTGCACAAGCAATTATCCGGGTGCCTTGTTGGCGTATTTGGAGTTATTAAATACTTTTAAACTAGAGATGAGCGGATTAATCTGCAAAGCATTGAGTTTGACTGAAATCTCCTAAACAGGCCCGTATTTACCACTAGGCACCGGAGGTCAGGTGCCTAGGGTGGCAGGTCGTGAGGGGGCTGCACCAATGTTCAAGATTTTAATATAGAAAAAAAAAGTGGGCAACATGGCAGACTCAGTGTGGAAAAGGGGAAAGGTTGGATGGGATCACTATGAAAAAAGAGGCAATGTATGGTCAGCTCAGTATAGAAAAGGGGTCAGCATGGGGTAGGCCCAGTGTGGAATAGTGGTCAGCATTGGGTGGAATTACTATGGAAAAAGGGTTCAGCGTTGGATGGAATCACTATGGAAAAGGGAGCAGTGTGAGGTGGGCTCAGTATGAAAAAGGGGCAGTGTTGGTTAGATTCTATATGTAAAAGGGGGCAACATGAGATGGGCTCATTATGAAAAAGGGATCAGCATGAGATGGGCTCAGAATAGGAAACAGGCAGTTTGGGATGGGCTCAGCATGGAAAATGGGGCAGCATGAGATGGGCTAGTAGGAAAAGTGGGCTGTATGCTGTGGGTTCAGAATAGAAAAGAGGGCAGCATGGGGTGGGCTCAGTATGGAAAAGGGGGTAGTGTGGGGTGGGCTCATTATGGAGGAGTAGCGTGGGGGGCACAGTATGGAGAAAGGGCAACATGGTTCAGTATGGAGAAGTCTAACGTGAGGGAGACCATTGGAAGAGGGGGCAGCGTGGGCTGGGGACAGTGTTTGAAAGTTCAAAAGTGAGGAGTGTGCGGTGAGTGTAATTCATAAGGTGGATGGTGTGGTGGTCATGATATATAAGGGAGAATGATGTGTTACTATTAGTATTTAGAGGGGGACGGTGTGGGGATCATGGTATATAAAGGGGATGGTGTGGAGGCTATGTAACATAAGAGGGATGGTGTGGGGTCATTTTTCTGTACAGGGATCACAGTTAAGAGCAGATATTTATTTAGGGGCGCAACGTAGGGCTTATTTAGGGCACAGCATGAGTATTTATTTTTATTCAGGCAGCATTATGACACTATTATTTTTAAGAGTACAGTGCTGGGATGTGCAGCAGAAGATCAAAGAAGATTGAGGTCTGCAGGTACAAACAGTGGATGTGAAGTCATAATGGTGTAAGGGGGATAAAGGTTACGCTGCCTCTGCAGAAGTGGCTGAAACACATGAAGGTTCATAAAATATATTGGTTTGTATTGTGTATTTTGGTAGATGGTTACAAGGTGGTGAGGTGCCCCTGTGACTGCTTTCCTGACATCCTTAGGGTATGTGCGCACGTTGCTTTTTACCTGCTTTTTACCTGCTTTTTTGCTGCTTTTTCTTCTGCGCTGTTTAATGCAAAAATGGATGTGTTCTTCTATTCAAGCAAAGTCTATGGGAATTTGGGTTTCTTGTTCACACTATGTTGTTCAAAATGCTGCCTTTTTGTGGCAGAACTTTGGTCAAAAACTCAGCTTTGCAGTGCAAAACCCAAATGGCAAAAACAATTGACATGTTGCTTCTTTGAAAAGCTGAGTTTTTGACCAAAGTTCTGCCACAAAAAGGCAGCATTTTGAACAACATAGTGTGAACAAGAAACCCAAATTCCCATAGACTTTGCTTGAAAAGCAGAACACATCCATTTTGGCATTAAACAGCGCAGAAGAAAAAGCAGCAAAAAAGCAGGTAAAAAGCAGGTAAAAAGCAACGTGCGCACATACCCTTAGGTAGGAAGAGGATTAAATGAAAGGAGGGGGTCACAGAATTAATAGGACAGGATGTAGAAGGAGGGCAGGAAAGTCCCTAGTAGGGGAAAGCTAACAAGCTCAAAGATTTGATGCTAAAAAATCCTAAGGGTCAACCCTTTGACACCAGACATGCGGGGTCCTGTCTTTCCTGGATTGAAAACCCAACGGATTTCCCTGCTAGACCGAAGGTCAGTGAGCTCTTAAAGGAAAAGAGTAGGTCCTGGCCAGAAGCACGGGCTGAGGAGTGTCGTCGAAATAAGCTCCTTCAATAGCATCAGCTAAATGCCTGTGGGTGGGATGGAGTGGCTAAAGGACTTTTTGAATCGGCTAGTGCAGTGAGATGTCAAACAGGAGAATGAGGGGCCTAGCAGTATCTGAAGGAGCTCAAGAAAGTGGTCAGCGAGTCAATTTAATTATGGAACAAAGTCTGGAGGGAACCCCATCGAGGGCAGAAATGGCTGTATAGCTGCACTGCAGCCTGGCAACCCCTGCACACACAACTACTACTGCCTCCCCTAAAGCGCCCTAGCAGCGGGTCGTACCGCTCGGATCCGGGATGGTGTCAGTTCGTGGCTCGAGGGTCCCCAGACCCGGGGGCTTAGTGGCCACACTCTAAAGTAAAAGGGGATATTTACAGGGGAGTTGTAGTTTGTGATGCCACCCGTGGTGTGCGGTAACTGGAAGTACCGCCACTGCAATTGGGAGTACTCGGGGTGATGGAGTGGGGCAGCAAGGTGTAGGGGTAGGCCCCGGGACTCTGGATGGTGCTACTGGGTGCCAATGTAAGGGGTAGTCGGACCCCTGGTAGTGAAGGAACGTTTTCCCCCCCTGAAGACGCCACATAGTATGGTGGCCAATGTTAAATGTTAATGGTAAAATGTTACCTGTTGTTGTAGTGATTAAACAGTTTCCCCACTAGGTGCCAGTGTAGAGCAGTGGTTCCCCTGGTAACAGTGGCAGGGAAGGAAGGAGGGGCAGGGCAGCCTAGGTGGGGAAGGGAGGTCTCTGAAGGCTGAGCAGTGTGCAGAGGGCAGTGAGATGTGACTGGAGAGAGAAGTCTGAGGTGACGGGGCAGAGTGTGTGAGTAAAAAGTGGCAGGCAGCCAGAGTGAGTGCGCAGACAAAGAAGTGGAGGTACACGGGAACGCCCGTAGAAAGCAAGAGAAGTAGTTCCCCGGCAAAGAAGTGGAGAGGTGAGAACTTATCCGGAGCCGGTAGTCTGTGCTAGATCTGCCCTATAGATCCGGGTTCAGTGTGCAGCTACTAGAGGGTTAACGCATGTCCCCTGCAGGCGAGGGAAAGTTACCGGGGAAAGAGGAAACCGTCAGCAAGAAGTGTAACCTGTAAACCGATGTGACTTGATGCTGAAAGGTGTAAAGAGGAGTGGGAAATCATCCGGAACCGGTAGTGTGTGCTAGATCTGCCCTGCAGTAATTCAGGGTTCAGAGTACAGCTACTAGGGGGTTAACAAGTGTCCCCTGCAGGTGAAGGAGAGTGACCGTCAGCAAAAAGGGGAAACCGTCAGGAAGGAACGTAATCTGTAACGTTAAAGTGAAGTACTGAAGTAACTTGCTGCTGAGAAGTGTAACAGAAAATAGAAGCCTCGTTCAATAAAATGTTTCTTAGTTTACCAGCTGCCTGTCAGTGGCTCTTTTCTGTAACTGATGAAGGGGCTGGCGAGCCGAGGGAAAACGGCGTAACGGAGAACTCAGGTACCGGCACAAACGCGTCCCTGCCACCCACACTCTGCCCCACAAACAACACCCCTGTTTTAATAGTGACGGCCGGGCCGGGGGTCAGCCTGTCGCCCAAAGGGGCCACGACTACACCCCCTGAGGCGCCCCCTGCCCCGTTACAAACTGGCGTAGTCGGCAGGATGCCCTGCAAGAGACCCCGACTGAAAACTGTGAGGAAGATCAAGTGGTGCCTGACGTGCTGAACAGGCCACAAGATGGCGGCAAGATGGCAGCCGTCCTCATGGACTCAGCGGAGGCGCGAAAATTTGGCGTCAAACGAAAAGTGCTGGGCTGGCCTGGGCAGAAGAAGAAGCCCAGAGTGCACTGCCCAAAGAGGGGAGGTACCAGCCCCAAGAAGACCCATGACGCCCATTGTGAGCTGTAGAGGTCCGGAGATGTGGGCGGCGCTGCAAGAAGCAGAAGGTGTCGCCAACACTGTGCGGACCTGGTGAGTGAAGCCGGGGGCGGAGGATGGGCCAAAATGAGGAAAGAAGCACTGGAGCCACAGCCATGTTATGAGCCGTACTGTAGGCTACCCCGCTTACCTGGGCAGTCCCTCTCCAACCATGTGAGGGCCTAGCGGGCCGAATGGCTGCATGCATATCACCCAGTGTGAAGAGGTGGTCATCCGGAAGAGAATGCTGTTTGTTGTTGAGAGCCGGTGCTGTTAGGAGCCGGCGAATGTTTACAGTTCAAGTAACGCTAAAAGTACTGAACCCGGGAGTAGAATAATGCAGGACTATGCATGGACTCCTTCCTCGACCGTTAAAGTAAGAACTCTTTTGTTTCTGTTATTTTCTGCTCACCTGAAGACCGGGAGCACTTGGGAATAGCCTCCGGGCAGAATACCAGCTAAGACCGGGAGCGCCTGAGGAGGGCCTCCGGGCAGATGTTCAACTAAGACCGGGAGCTCCCCTGGAGGGACTCCGGGCACCGAACTTGTGTGCCATTCTGTGTATTTTAAGTGTTGTTTTTAAAAGTTTTTCTGATAAAAAGAATATACTAGTTAAGAAACGTGTGTGTGTGCCCGGCATGTGTTGGTCTGCAGGTACGAACCTCGCCAGGAGGCTGAGGTTAAAGAGGGGAGGAATGTAAGGGGTAGTCGGACCCCTGGTAGTGAAGGAACGTTTTCCCCCCCTGAAGACGCCACATAGTATGGTGGCCAATGTTAAATGTTAATGGTAAAATGTTACCTGTTGTTGTAGTGATTAAACAGTTTCCCCACTAGGTGCCAGTGTAGAGCAGTGGTTCCCCTGGTAACAGTGGCAGGGAAGGAAGGAGGGGCAGGGCAGCCTAGGTGGGGAAGGGAGGTCTCTGAAGGCTGAGCAGTGTGCAGAGGGCAGTGAGATGTGACTGGAGAGAGAAGTCTGAGGTGACGGGGCAGAGTGTGTGAGTAAAAAGTGGCAGGCAGCCAGAGTGAGTGCGCAGACAAAGAAGTGGAGGTACACGGGAACGCCCGTAGAAAGCAAGAGAAGTAGTTCCCCGGCAAAGAAGTGGAGAGGTGAGAACTTATCCGGAGCCGGTAGTCTGTGCTAGATCTGCCCTATAGATCCGGGTTCAGTGTGCAGCTACTAGAGGGTTAACGCATGTCCCCTGCAGGCGAGGGAAAGTTACCGGGGAAAGAGGAAACCGTCAGCAAGAAGTGTAACCTGTAAACCGATGTGACTTGATGCTGAAAGGTGTAAAGAGGAGTGGGAAATCATCCGGAACCGGTAGTGTGTGCTAGATCTGCCCTGCAGTAATTCAGGGTTCAGAGTACAGCTACTAGGGGGTTAACAAGTGTCCCCTGCAGGTGAAGGAGAGTGACCGTCAGCAAAAAGGGGAAACCGTCAGGAAGGAACGTAATCTGTAACGTTAAAGTGAAGTACTGAAGTAACTTGCTGCTGAGAAGTGTAACAGAAAATAGAAGCCTCGTTCAATAAAATGTTTCTTAGTTTACCAGCTGCCTGTCAGTGGCTCTTTTCTGTAACTGATGAAGGGGCTGGCGAGCCGAGGGAAAACGGCGTAACGGAGAACTCAGGTACCGGCACAAACGCGTCCCTGCCACCCACACTCTGCCCCACAAACAACACCCCTGTTTTAATAGTGACGGCCGGGGGTCAGCCTGTCGCCCAAAGGGGCCACGACTACACCCCCTGAGGCGCCCCCTGCCCCCGTTACACCGTGAAGGGGAAATCACTCAGGTACTCACTCAGCCAATAAGCAGACTCTGAGAACCGGGTAACCCAAGTCTCTGGATGCTGCTGCCTCTCAAAGGGGAGCTCGTCCGGTTCCCGTCCCCTGCAGTGCTGCCTGGTGATCCGTGACCTCCCTCCTGGCACAAAGTTTAAATTCACCGAAGTGGCCCAGTAGTCTGGAACTTGCTGGGCCCCGCTCCCCACTGTGGCTAAGTGTGGGAGCCTGCTCTCAGGGCTTACGCTTAGGATTCAAGTGGGCTGCTTGTATGGAAGGCCCTATCCCCCTCATTGCGCTAGTGCCCCGATTATGGAGGTGGTGGGAACAGTCCATAAAGGCTCCGCTCTCCGCAAGTAGGTTAATTGCCGGGTTGCCTGAAGCTTCTCCCCGACCTAGGTTCCGTGTACCCCGCTGTGCCTTTGGTCCCGGACCGGTGATAGGACCAGGCTGCTGATCGTCCTCCTTGACTAGTCCAGGCACCTTGCCTCAATCCCTTGCGACCGGGGTCTGACTCCTCTAGGTCCAGACCACCGTCTGCAACCTAGTCAGCTTCTCCTGGGGAGCCACTACTTCCCACCTCCTCCACTGTACTACTCTACTTTCTCACTCCACTTTTCACTCCTCACCTCCCCTTCCTGACCCCTAGGTGGGCGACCCTATTCCGCTCAAGTCGCCCACTGGTGTGTCTGGTGGGTGTTGTGTAGGGTGTATCTAGGATTTGATTTGCTGTTGGAGGCAGCACTGTAAGATGGGGACCCAGAACCATGAGGGATTTGAATACCGCACTAAAGAGAAAGAGCGTGCAGTACCCTGTAACGACCTGAATAGTCCAGGGGCGTCACACCCCTAGCTGCTCTACATTGGCACCATGACCTGTGAGGTACCTAGATCTAAGGGTGGCTAAATGCAAGTGGTGGTTGAATACATTGGCTAAATGTAGGTTATAAACAACCTCTGATCTACTGTAAGATATTGTGCTGCCAAGAAAGATTATATTTAAAGGGTGTCTGTCACCCCCCCAAAAGCCAATGGAACTGCACATACATTTATTTAGGGAATGTAGCCTATATGAAAATCATACCAGGCATATACAGTTTAACCCAATAATGAAAAATCTTTTATCTTTTTATGCATATGAGGGTGTATTGGTAAACCTTTGGAGTGGCCTGTGCCTTTTGCAATATTACATCCTTTAATTTGCATATTAAAAGTAGTCCGCTGTCTTCATTGACAGCGCTCATTTAATAAGAGTGACAGCTGCTTAAAATCGGTGTGCTCCAAGTGTCATGTGGCCGTGCATACAATGTGGCCACAGGCGATGCCTGATTTCTACTTGTCTTTTCCCACCACTCAAGCGGCTTCAATGAGGAGAATGAGAGGTGTCGCTTACTACACTGCCAGGTGCATTGAGCAGCGACCACGGACAGGCCCGATTCACGGACAGGCAAAATCCATGTATCAGAGTGTGCCCATAGCCAACATTGTCTGCACCTGCATTGTCACTGGGAGCACTCTCTGTTTTCAACAGACCGCTGTCAATCAAGACAAGGGACTGGCTTTAATATTCAAATATTAGAACATAACAGTGCATCAAAGCATCGGCCATACAAAGTGTGCACTGAAGCGCCCTCATATGCATATAAGATAAATGTGGATTTTTCAGCAAATGTTAAGTTAAACTGAATACACCTGGTATGATTTTTGTATGGACTACGTTCCCTAATATGAATGTTTATGCAGGGTGACTGGCATTTTGTGGATGACAGACTCCCCTAAAGCTTAAAAATTTCACTAAACAAATGTTTTGCTCCTGCTCCTGTTTAGGTAGAACAATATTGGCTGCGGTGTAAAAGTACCTTAAAAAGTAATTGAACGTTTGAGAAATTATTTTTTCTGTTTTAGGTCATTAATTTTGAGCAGATTTGTGGGGAACCTGACACCGAGTCCCCCACTAATTGCTCAAAAGACCTAATCGCACAACAGACCTCTTAGAAAAGTGCAACTCATGAGACAGGAGAGCAGACAAAACAGAGTGGATGCAGTAGAAAATCATAGTCCTGTTTCCTGATCTGTGCAGTACTAAGAAGTCATTTGAGCAATCTATGGAGGTCTCACGACACATTGCTGCACCAATTTGCTCAGAATTAATGGACCTAAAACAAGATATCTCCCCAAAGTTAAAGGGTTGGCCACAGCCTCTGCCTCTACCTAAAACAAAGCATCATCAGTGACACGCGTTTCAAGGGCTGGGCTAGTCTCTGCGCAAAGTACACACTGACAGCATGCACTCTCTTGCCAGCTCTGATCACCAGAGCCGTGTCACAAAACCCGGTGTGCGGAGACTAGTGACGTCACCTGTGGGGGTGGTGCTGGTCTATGCATAACAGTTATTCTGACACTGCTCGTGTGCCAGCTGATTACTGCTGATCTGAGCCGGCAACAAAGCAGGTGCTGTCATTGTGCACATCAAACAGAGCGCATCGCACAGTGACTGCAACTATTCAGTACTGTGATTCCTGTATGATGCATACTTTGATGATGGCTGGAAAAAACTCCTCCAATCTTATCCTACCCATTATTAATCACATACTGGGATTCGCCATTTCATGCAACAAAGTGTATATGTTAGGGGCTAAGCAAGTGTTCGCTCTACTAACTGTGATGATTTATTCATGTAGTGGCGATAGTTCTGGTGCTGTATTTCTGTACTAATGATTGTCGTGGTGATGTAGTCATGCACTGACTGTGGTTCTGGTTACGTATTCATATTCCAAGGAAGAATAGATGAAAATTCCTCAAACAAGAATTGAAAGATGCTTGGCTGGCTACAAATAGCATTTACAAGCTGTGATACTTTCCAAAGGGGGTGCAACTAGGTACTAACAATGCAGGGTGACCAAACTTTTGCATCAAACAATAGTCCAAAGAAAAAAGGATGTTATCTGGGCGTTGCACGGATGACCGACTCAACATCGGGTGAGCTTGTTAACCCTTTATTGCCCAACACTTTTCTGGGACAGTCCGTGCCCTTTATCAGGTGCTTGGTAACAGTGTTTAATTTCCCCTATATATAGTCAACATCATTTTGGAATCAGTAAAACAATTAAATTACAATTCCGCACATAAATAGACACATAAAATATACATGAACTTATGCATTAATACCTTTCAGATTATGATTAAGGTTCAATTTAAAATGATATCCACACAAAAAAATAAAATCGTGAATTTGTGTAAAGAAGTAAATTAATTATTAAAATATTGCTAAAATTTCATGTAAAACGTGTGACAAATACACTGATACAACTACAGGAATTCTTGATAAATAAATAATTTTCTTGGATGAAACAGTGTAGAATAGTTATGACTTATATCAAACTCCAATTTTGTATAAATTGGTGGAATAAATGAATGAACTGTTAATAATAATGTGATATTTTTCTATCAAATGGAACGATTATAATTTTAAATTCTAACCTATTAAAAAAGATTGAAAAGAAAAGAAAAATTGATAACATTAATATGAATTTTTATATATAAATGTGACATGGCTCAATAAAAATCATTAAAAAAATCAAGAGGGGTTGTTATTAATCTTCATTGAAATAATCAATTTTATATATATATATATTTATATATACATATATATGTGTGCGTGTGTGTGTGTGCGCGTGTGTGTGTGTGCGCTTGTGTGTGTGTGTGTGTGTGTGCGCGTGTATATGTATTTCAATGATTGATTTGTTAGTGAGTGAATGTGTTCAATATTGATATTTACACCCTTAGGAGTTAATGTGGCCAATTTGAAAATCCACAAGGATTCTCCATTGAGGAATCTCCTATGGCAATCCAATACATTTTCTGGAATTTGCTCCAATATGGTCAGCTGCAAATTTGCAGGATTCTTTGAGTGGTCAAGGAGAAAATGTTTGGAAACACTGCCTAATATTATGCCGGTGTTTATTCAGCCTATTGTGCATAGGCTGAATTGTCCGGCTGACATATTGGAGGTCACAGTCAAACTCTTATAAATAAACTACATCAAATGAGTTGCAATTTAAATAATTCATTAATGGAAAACTGTTCCCCCTTGACTGCGGAATAAAAAGCTGTCTCTCTGATGCTGATGACACTTACGATTGCCACATCAATACACTCCCTTCTGTTGTGGTTCATACTGAGGTTGCCTGGGAATTTGACCTTTATCAGATGAAATGTGGCTTAGTGCAATTAAATTCTTTACATTCATACTCCTATTTTTTTTATGCCTTTTAGCCCTCCTTCACACGTCCCTGCAAAAACTGAACATTTTCCACAGTCCATGGTATAGATAATAATAATAATAATAATAATAATTTTATTCATTTATATAGCGCTATTAATTCCACAGCGCTTTACATACATTGGCAACACTGTCCCCATTGGGGCTCACAATCTAGAGTCCCTATCTGTATGTCTTTGGACTGTGGGAGGAAACCGGAGTACCCAGAGGAAACCCACGCAAACACTGGGAGAACATACAAACTCCTTGCAGATGGTGTCCTTGGTAGGATTTGAACCCAGGACCCCAGCGCTGCAAGGCTGCAGTGCTAACCACTGAGCCACCAATATTTATGTCCATCGGTGTGTCCGTGTTTGTGTGTTCCATGTGCTGTTCTGCTGTTCATGCTATCTGTGTGACATCCGGATAGCACACAAACATCAAAATCTTGTAGATTTACCTGTCTCTGGCACTGCTATCACACTTGCTTCCTGGTCCCCAGTCAGTGCAGTGGATATTCATGAGCATAATGAGAGGGGCCAGAAACAAGTGTGACAGCAGTCCCAGGTAGGTATAAAAATACATTTATTTCTCAGTGATTTGTTTCCTCCGGTACGTGTCACACTGATATCACACTGATGCCACAAGGATCACATCAGTGTGCGGTCCGTGTGATATCCATGCTGCTGGCAGAAAACGGACATGTTGCCGTCTCAAAACACGGATATGTGCGGAAACCCATTGATTTTAATGGGTCTACATGCGTCCGTGTCTCCAGTTTGTGTGAAAACGGACGACACATGTACCGGAGAAGGAGGCCTTAGAGATAATTTCATCTTTAACTTGCTTAACTTTTCACAATAACAGTAATTTTGACCAGGGGTGGCCGAACTTTTACATGCCACTGTATACAAGTGGCCCTGTACTTATGCCCTGCTGAGCTGGCTGTCAGGCCACTTGCACACGTTGAGTATTTGGTGAGGTTTTACCTCAGCTTTTTTAAGACCAAACAAGGAGTGGGAAAAAAAAATGCAAAAGTGGTGCTATTTCCATTATAATAATAGATAAGAAATACTGAGGTAAAAAAACTCACCAAATAATCAACATGTACACGTGGCCTAAAGGCCCCGTCACACACAGAGATAAATCTTTGGCAGATCTGTGGTTGCAGTGAAATCATGGACTTATTGTTCCATTTATACACAGTAGGGTGACCGCAAAAAATCAATGTCGGAATTTTGTCCGTCTGGACCCCACAAAACGATTCCCATTTCCAGATATTGAGAGAGCCAAAATTTGAGCTCGATAAAACGATGTTAACCCATGCTGCTCGTCGCTCAAAGTTTGAAAAAATCCAAATTTTTGGCTAAAAAGCTGACATATGGAGCCATAACTCCAGAACGGTAAATAATAAAAACACGCTTAATATCTCAAAAGAAAGCTAATGTTGTTCTTCAAAATTTATATTGTATTCATAATTGTTGTTATTTTAAGTCAAACTGAGTTACAACAGCTTTTAGCCCCAAGAACGTGACCTGGTACCACTAGGAGCATACTTCGTGTATTTTGTTATTAAGTGATAAATTTTGGGGTTTTTTTTGGTATATTTATGAGTTTAAAGTAGAAATATAACAAAAAAAACAAGTAATACTGATAAGTCTAATGACATTTTTTATTTTAAAATATAAAAATGAGGTATATAATACATACAAAACAGACACAGAAAAGATACAGACGTAGTACCTACATGAGTTGATAATTTTACATAGTTATCTAATCTATTCTAGAGCTTTTGTTAAAGTAGTTTTTGAAACGTCAGAATATAATGCTCGGCAATTGCTTACAACTTGCAGGACATATTGCTTTTGTTCTTCATCTTTTGTCAGAAGGTCGTTAAAGTCGGTTATTAATTTAACACCACGCTCAGCCATATCATTAACTACTTTTAATGTTTTGACAATTTTCAATCCTTCTTGGAAGTCATTATTTTGAGGCCAGGTGTTTGTATTTTGTCTTAGGAAATCTGTTTTTATACTAAATCGGGCAAAGAAATGTAAATGTTTCTTTGGTAAGTAAATTTACCAATCCTCCATCAACTACCTCTTTTAATTTTTCTTTCCTAACTTTTGGATTTACAACCCTAGCATGCTCTGATGGTTCATCTGTGCTACTGAGCAATTTATTAGCCATTAACAACTTTTCATCGTCTGTAATGGTGGGATCAAAAAACGATAATCCCACCAACTCTGCATTCAAATACCACAAATGGTTCGAAAATTTGGTCAGGGCTATTTCTGCAATGTCGTTGTCACATTCTTTATAGTCTAACAGACTATGCAAAATACCTAAATCTTGCTTTGGCGCAAGATGAGCTTTTGGAGCATTGAACCAAGCTTTACAATAAATTTTAACTAGGAAAACAGAGATGGCACGCACAGAACTTTCTTCTTCTTTAGACATCTTAAATTGACGACGAAAAATGAACATTTTTAAGCAGTAAATAGCCTTTGCCATCCACCTAGCATGATGAATGGCTCCTGGAGTTCTAAAACCCACAACATTGCCGTCTAGTGATCCAACAAATACGAGAACCAACTGCAACAGCTCCTTGTAGTCATCTCTGGGGTGGCTCTCAGTTAATTTGGTCTCGAATTCAGCAGTAACATTTGCAATTACTTCTGGAGTTAGCTGCTTTTATATTAGATTGTCACTGATACCTGTGTCGTATTTTTCTTTGTCTATCTTGGGCCACGCAGTGAGGAATCTTTTGAAAATGTCTGGATGAGGTCCAGTGGTTGATCCCATTTTTGTGTCGAATACGCCTCTTAACACAATTTCCAAGATATGGTGATGGCAAGCTAGGTGTAGCAATTCTCTTCCTAACATTTGCTCCAATAGGACGCATGCTCCTTTGAGTCTTCCCGTGTTCGATGCTGCAGTGTCGAAGCACATTGCCTTGACGGTGTTGTGAAGACTCCATTCCTGTAGGCATTCATATACGGCTACGGTTTGCTCCTCTCCAGAGCTGCTTGCTGTTACAGGAACTCCCAGCAGCTGTTCCTTTTCGCCATATGAAATAGCAATAGCTATTTGACTCGCCCACCCCAGGGCTATGGGACACCCGGTGCCGGGCCGGACTAGTCCGGGGGACGTCAGTGGTGGCGGGGCCCGACTCCGTGGCCCTGGTGGGTGTCAGTTTAATATGGCTGGTGACTTGAGAGCAATTAAAGTATTTGTTTCGTGACGCCACCTGTGGTCTGTGGCTATTAAGCCGCCGCTGCTGTGTGAGGCCTCCGGGGTGATGATACGGCAGCAATGGTGGTACTGCTCCCCACAGGTGGAGCGGAGCCCTGGGGACACTGTTAGTGCTCATGAAAGTCTATGGTGTTGTGTGGCTAACACGGTGCAGGGCCGACAGGCAATGAAAGAACCAGGCACAAACAACAGTCTCTTTACCTTCTCCTCTTTTACTTTAGGAACAGTCCAATCCTGGGAGACCGTCACAGGTGGTGAAGGGGATCCGGTCGGCCTGGAAGTACTTGGGGTGATCTTTCTGGCCAGCTGAGTATGAGGCCTACTCCTGTTCCTTTCTTTACTACGATAGGACCCTGCTTCTCTGGATCCAGCAATGGCCCTCTTTGCTGCTGGGACCGGTGGTACGTCCCTTTCCCTCTGTGGTAGGCTGCGCAGGCCCTCTCTGGTGCTTCTCTGCTGGAGTCCACACCAGGCCCTGATGCTGCAGCTGTACCTTGGGGCTGTTTATGGGCCAGGTGCTTGCAGCTCTCCTGCCCTCCGGATTCGGCTACCAGGGAGTATTTTAAGCCCTGGTGGCCACAGACTCCGATGTCCCAGTCTCTTCTCTGCCTCTCTGCTACTCCTGCTTCCCTGGGCCAAGCTGTTCCAGCTCCAGGCCCCAGATCCACAGGACAGCACACTCTGCATCTGCTTCCTTTCACTTCTCTCTACAGACTGAACCCTACTTCCTCCCTCAGGTCAGACTTAAGGAATGCTCCCTGGAATTCCAGGTTCAGAGCTCCCCCTGCTGGCCGGAGGGAGAACTGCGTTGGATGTTGGCCAATGCTGGCCAATGGACCTCCCAATTACCTCCAGGCTCAGCATTAACCCTTTGGGAGGGCAATGCTGTTGTGGCGACCAGGTCCTGGGGCGCCACATATTCGCTCACGTTTGCTCATGTTTTAAAACACCCGGTAAAAGTTTACCGTCCCAATAGACAACCACGGGCTCTTTTTCAGGAATGTTTACTATATCTAAAAAAAAATTTCGTATATTGTTCTCTGAACATTTGCCTTCTAGAATGTAATAAAGTTTTCGAGACTTTGTACTCAAGAGGGTCAAGGTTTAGTGCTTCTAGAGTAGGTATTAAAATTCTCGTGTCATTTCTGTCGGATACCTTACATCGATCTAACACAATGGATAATTTCATGTTTAAAATCTCTTTAACGCCCCTTGCAAATGAAACTTTCATCCTCTTGCTCTCAAATGGTCCTGGATCTTCTGCAGCTTCTTCAAGGATGTCCATTTCCTCCAAGCTCTCAAGTTCCTGGTAGATGCTGTCCTCTTCAGTATCTTCTTCTTCTTCTTTTCCTTCTTCGAGCTTGTCTTCATCATTCGTCTCTAAGAAGCAACAAAAGAAAGAGAAAAAAAAAAGAGTATAAAAACTTGTCGTTTTAGCAGAATAGTAATAATACATAGGTACTAAATTACCTACTTCTAATTATCAATAGGTATTATTTTAAGAATATAAACTCAATCATAAAGATGCCAAATGATGCTCTCATGTACAATTTTCTTTCAATTATAATGAAACTATTTACTTATTTGTTTATCTACTTTTTAGAATAATAATAATAATAAAATAAACTCACCAATATCAAAAGTTTCTTCTTGGATTTGTCGGCTCATTTTTGCAAGTTCCTTTTGCGCCTTGATTTCTTCAGCTCGAGACAACTTGAGATCCACTCCAGCCATGGAACCTGGGCGGCCCTTCTGCCTCTGTTTCACGAGAAACGCCTTATCTTCTTTCGATTTCATCAGAGCCAAGGCATCTTGTTGAGCAATATCAAAGAGATCATTCAACTTTTCAACAAACTGTTTAAATTTGTTCTTGGCCATTTCCGATGTTTTCTTCCGGTCTTTTTGAAGACTTCTCCACTCGGCGTGAAGTTTTTCCAGCTTAGTAATTGCATCTTGCTCATGTTTAGTCGGGATTCGAGCTTTCCCCCAAAAAATGAACACTTCTCGTATGGTCAGGTTTGCTGATTCTCTTACAGTTACAGTTAGGTCCAGAAATATTTGGACAGTGACACAAGTTTTGTTATTTTAGCTGTTTACAAAAACATGTTCAGAAATACAATTATATATATAATATGGGCTGAAAGTGCACACTCCCAGCTGCAATATGAGAGTTTTCACATCCAAATCGGAGAAAGGGTTTAGGAATCATAGCTTTGTAATGCATAGCCTCCTCTTTTTCAAGGGACCAAAAGTAATTGGACAAGGGACTCTAAGGGCTGCAATTAACTCTGAAGGCGTCTCCCTCAGTAACCTGTAATCAATGAAGTAGTTAAAAGGTCTGGGGTTGATTACAGGTGTGTGGTTTTGCATTTGGAAGCTGTTGCTGTGACCAGACAACATGCGGTCTAAGGAACTCTCAATTGAGGTGAAGCAGAACATCCTGAGGCTGAAAAAAAAGAA
Source organism: Anomaloglossus baeobatrachus (assembly GCF_048569485.1). Taxonomy (NCBI): domain Eukaryota; kingdom Metazoa; phylum Chordata; class Amphibia; order Anura; family Aromobatidae; genus Anomaloglossus; species Anomaloglossus baeobatrachus. The sequence continues at coordinate 437,461,817 of NC_134358.1, read as the reverse complement.
AAAATCCATCAGAGAGATAGCAGACATGCTTGGAGTAGCAAAATCAACAGTCGGGTACATTCTGAGAAAAAAGGAATTGACTGTTGAGCTTGGGAACTCAAAAAGGCCTGGGCGTCCACGGATGACAACAGTGGTGGATGATCGCCGCATACTTTCTTTGGTGAAGAAGAACCCGTTCACAACATCAACTGAAGTCCAGAACACTCTCAGTGAAGTAGGTGTATCTGTCTCTAAGTCAACAGTAAAGAGAAGACTCCATGAAAGTAAATACAAAGGGTTCACATCTAGATGCAAACCATTCATCAATTCCAAAAATAGACAGGCCAGAGTTAAATTTGCTGAAAAACACCTCATGAAGCCAGCTCAGTTCTGGAAAAGTATTCTATGGACAGATGAGACAAAGATCAACCTGTACCAGAATGATGGGAAGAAAAAAGTTTGGAGAAGAAAGGGAACGGCACATGATCCAAGGCACACCACATTCTCTGTAAAACATAGTGGAGGCAACGTGATGGCATGGGCATGCATGGCTTTCAATGGCACTGGGTCACTTGTGTTTATTGATGACATAACAGCAGACAAGAGTAGCCGGATGAATTCTGAAGTGTACCGGGATATACTTTCAGCCCAGATTCAGCCAAATGCCGCAAAGTTGATTGGACGGCGCTTCATAGTACAGATGGACAATGACCCCAAGCAAACAGCCAAAGCTACCCAGGAGTTCATGAGTGCAAAAAAGTGGAACATTCTGCAATGGCCAAGTCAATCACCAGATCTTAACCCAATTGAGCATGCATTTCACTTGCTCAAATCCAGACTTAAGACGGAAAGACCCACAAACAAGCAAGACCTGAAGGCTGCGGCTGTAAAGGCCTGGAAAAGCATTAAGAAGGAGGAAACCCAGCGTTTGGTGATGTCCATGGGTTCCAGACTTAAGGCAGTGATTGCCTCCAAAGGATTCGCAACAAAATATTGAAAAGAAAAATATTTTGTTTGGGTTTGGTTTATTTGTCCAATTACTTTTGACCTCCTAAAATGTGGAGTGTTTGTAAAGAAATGTATACAATTCCTACAATTTCTATCAGATATTTTTGTTCAAACCTTCAAATTAAACGTTACAATCTGCACTTGAATTCTGTTGTAGAGGTTTCATTTCAAATCCAATGTGGTGGCATGCAGAGCCCAACTCGCGAAAATTGTGTCACTGTCCAAATATTTCTGGACCTAACTGTAATTTCACAGTACGTAAATGATAAAATAAAGCACATAAGACTTGACGATTTGAGGGTAGTTTACAACCGGTGATCTGGTGAATGGGATAGCCCACAAGAAATATTTTATCCTTGTTCCGGCTTTGTACACCTGATGTGAATGCCATTTCAGAGTCCAATAGGTAAATAACAGTTAACTAGAAAAACGAAACAAAATATATTACAAACTTTAATTTCAATAAAATATTTTCAAATATCTTTTAAAATAATACTATAATAGCTGTAAAAACAATAACACACACACTTGGAAAATTTAAAAAAAAACGTTAAAATATCTTCACTGGATAATTTGGTCTAACCAGCTCAAAGGCACTTTAGAAACTAAACTGAATAAATAAAGGTCGGTTGTACGCTGAAGTAAAATCACCATCCCTAAAATAGAAATTACATGCACCCTGTGTGTAACATATACATTTTGAAGAACAATATTAGCTTTCTTTTGAGATATTAAGAGTGTTTTTATTATTTACTGTTCTGGAGTTATGGCTCCATATGTCAGCTTTTTGGCCAAAAATTTGGATTTTTTTCAAACTTTGAGCAACGAGCGGCACGGGTTAACGTCATGTGATCGAGCTCAAAATTTGGCTAACTCAATATCTGGAAAGGGGAATCGTTTTGTGGGGTCCAGACGAACAAGATTCCGACATCCCTCCCCCCCTATGAGATCCGGTCACCCTAGTACGCAGCCACAAACCTGGCACTGATTGTCCACAATTTCACTGCAACCACAGATCTGCCAAAGATTTATCTCTGTGTGTGACAGGGCCTTTAGTCTCAGGGCGTGCATACAGCTGCCGCTCCCATTGTTGTGACCGGTAACTGTAATTATTGCGGATTCGTCTACATGACTGTGTTTTTGAGTGCAGTTTTCTCACAAAACGCATGTCTATCCTTATGCAAGCAAAGTAAATGAAAATTCTGAAGTGTGTGCACATGTTGCTAAGTTTTCCTTGTAGATTTGGTGCAGAAAATACTCTGCAGTATGTCAATTCTTTCTGTGTTTTTCAGCCCTTCCACCCACTGATGTTATTATGAAATATGTATGGCAAAAACTCACCAAAAACCAAATCACCTTGCAGATTTGGTGCAGAAAATAAACTGCAGCATGTCAATTCTTTGTGTTTTTCCAGACCAAATGCATGAAAAACATGCAAAAATCACATAAAAAATGCACCGAAAACACTGCAAAGTGCTTTTTCTGCCTGGAGATGCAGATTTGGTGCACAAATTTCTTTAACCAAATCTGCAACGTGTGTGTGTGTCGCCCACCTGTAGCGATCACCCCAGGGACTCCAGTCCACCTTCAGGGACGCCACAAGGTCTTCACTCTGGGTAGATCTGGCTACAGGTATGTCAGGTTTATTTACATGGGAGTCGTGACGCCACTCACGGTTTGCGGTCAGGGTTATGGGTGACCGCCACTGCAGGTTTAACGAGTGTCTGGGGCTGATGGAGTCTGCAGTCTCCCGTGAGTGAGGCTGGCCCCAGAGGCTCGGGTGTGTAGAACAACAGATCCCAGAATAACTCAGTCTCAGTGTAAGATCAACTTGTTTACTCACTTTTGATGGTTTGTGAGGTATCCAGGTGATGCTGAGATTAGCCAAGAGGAACCAGGTATTCTTTAGGCCGGTCTAAGGGTAACCGTTAACTTGCCTTCCTAGCACTTCTTGTTTCTGATAACCCCTGACTTGAAGTACCGTGGGATTCATCCAGGGAAGTCGCTACTGCCTTTTCTACCCTTTTTGGCCCGTTTGCCGGCAGCGTGAACCAAGGAAGATGGCTCCAGGCTCGATCCTCCTTATGGGCCCCCTTGTTGCTGCTGAGGCTCGGACTCTAGTTGGTTGGTGTGGAACTTGTGGTCCCCTCACCGGCAGGTTTAGGAGATCAATAAATGGATGTCTACTCTAGGGACCTGTTCCCCGTGCGTAACTAGCCACCAGGAGTCTCCGTACTCGACCAGCTGACTTCCTCAGTGTCTTTCTGCCCCGCTGACTTCCTCAGCGTCTTTCTGACCGACTTTCTGGTAACCGTTCTCCCCCGCCAACGGCTACTGCACGTGCAGGGTCTGACTAGCGTGTCAGCACGCGTCTCTCCTTCAGTAACCTTCTTTATGCGCCTACTGCTACCAGACTGACTAAACTCCTCCTACTTTCCTTACAGCCACTGCCATCTTAGCTTACAGCCCCTCCCCTACACCCCTAACTGAGATGTGGAGGAACGCCCCCTCTTGGGTCTGCCCAAGGGTCCCCTCTATGGTGTGGGAGACCTGGTTGCTATGTGTATTCCGGCCTTTGAAATTACCTGAAAGCACTGTCCTAGCATGGGTGCAGTACTCAGTGGTGCCTGACCAGGTCAGGGGCGCCACATGTGCACATGGCTTAAAGGTCGCTTTACACGCAACAACATCGCTAACGAGATGTCGTTGGGGTCACGGAATTTGTAATGCACATCCGGCCTCGTTAGCGACGTCGTTGCATGTGAAACGCACAAACGACCGTTAACGATCAAAATTACTCACCTAATCGTTGATCGTTGACACGTCGTTTCTTTCCCGATTATCGTTGCTGTTGCAGGACGCAGGTTGTTCGTCGTTCCTGCGGTAGCACACATCGCCATGTGTGACACCGCAGGAATGAGGAACAACATCGTACCTGCGGCCGCCCGCAATGAGGAAGGAAGATGGTGGGCGGGATGTTCGTCCCGTTCATTTCCACCCCTCCGCTTCTATTGGGCGGCCGCTTAGTGACGCCGCTGTGACGCCGCACGAACCACCCCCTTAGAAAGGAGGCGGTTTGCCGGCCACAGCGACGTCGCTAGGCAGGTATGTGTGACGGGTGTAAGCGATGTTGTGGGCCACGGGCAGCGATTTGCCGGTGACGCACAACCGACAGGGTCGGGTACGCTCGCTAGCGATATCCATAGCGATATCGCGGCGTGTAAAGTGCCCTTAAGCCATCATCTCACAAGAGAAATAGAATTAATTTTCTTCCAAGTGCTGCACTCTTAGTACATCGGCTGGGCACCTTCATAACTCTTTTAAACTGAGGATGAATCCTATCGCTGCAGGTTAATAGCATTATTGGACAGGACAGGTTCTCTTTAAGAATATTCAGCAATGGTATTTATATGATCATCGCCAACAACTGGCTTAGTGTGGCTGATTAGTTACCAAGGCAGTGCTGAAATTATCTTCTAAAATATTTTTCTTGCAGCTGTGATTTCTGGAAGTCTTCAGAACAAATGTGCGAATTCAATACTTCACACTGTCCTTAAACATGACCAAGGCTCAACCTGACCGAACGGAGGACTGAGAAAAGGAGTACATAAGAATGGATTTCCAGCTTTAATGGGTTATTCTTCAAATCACATCTATCTACATTCATTTATATATATATATATATATATGGTATACACACAATATATATCGATATATATCCCCGCCTTCAGGCATGAGTAATCAACAGGAAGAGAGAGCTGCAGTTGTCGCTCACTTCCTGTTAAACACTCATACAGCAGTGATTGGCAGCGGGGTTCACGTGACGTCACAACCTCACATGAGACCTGGGAGAGTGATCCCCGACACCACTGGAACAGTGGTTGTATAGAGGTTGTCGAGTCCCTACGCTGTTTTATGGTATATGTTGTCTACCTGTACTGTGAAAAATGTTTAGACTAAGCATATGATATGACGTTGATTGTTATAAATGTGTGTTAAAGGGAATCTGCGACCAGGTTTTCGCTCCCCCATCTGAGAGCAGCATAATATAGAGACAGAGACCTTGATTACAGTGATATGTCACTTACTGAGCTGTCTGCTGTCATTTTGATCAAATCAATGTTTTCTCTGCTGCAGATCTATCAGTTAGGCCAGAGTCACACTTGCGAGTGACTCGCATCACATCACCCGGCATGGCCTAACACTCTACTGACAGGAGCTGGTCGGATGCATGTATTTCTATGCAACTGAAACCCTTGTGTCAGGAGAGTGTGCGGCTGTGCCAGGTGATGCGATGCACGCCAAGTTGTCCTCTAATGATAATCTACTTTTGATTAAACAGTGATTTTATCAAAACTACACAAAGCAGCCAAGTAAGTGAAATACCGCTGGAATCAGGGTCTCTGCTCCTACATTACTGCTGCTCTCAGATTAGGTGTTAAAAACCTGGTGTCAGATTCCCTTTAACATGTAAATTCTGCTAGAGGTTTGTAGTTTCTTGATGTAGCAGAGCCAGGGCTGTCTACCAAGGGGAGCCACTTAGCAGGCAGGCTGGAGCAGCAATAGATTAGATATCTGCTGGAACAGGGTTAAATTGAAGTAGAAGAGGAGTGACAGGTGGCAAGTGGGTTGGCTAGTAGTGTGGGCCTCCTGGGGTGCCAGTTCTGGATAGGGTTCAAGTAAGAGAAGATGTGTCCATGGTGTCAGGGCCAGTCACAGAACTTTGAGGTAACCTAGAGCAGTTCGGAACCTATGGACATGAGTCATGCAACTAGAAAACTCTTATAAGGCCCAAAAGCAGTCAATAGTGTAAGGAAGAGGGAGAACAGACACATAGAAATGGCAGGTTTAAGACGAGTACCCCAGAAACCGTAAAATCAGAACCATGTGTTACCATGACTTTGGGATAGTGGGTGAATTGAGGTTCCTAATCTGTCCCTCAAGCTAGTGGACCCTATGCTATTCCTAATCTCAGGAAAACTCCTGATGGTGTAAAGACCTGAGTCTCCTTCCTGGCCCTGCTACTGACCGCTCCAGATCTGATTCCACCTCCCCCCAGAGAGGGATGAAACAGGAGTGTGTTGAAACCAATCAAAAGACAGACAATGGGATAACCAAAACTCTGTCACACAGTTTACACACAAAGGTAAAGACAATAAGAGATTCAGGAGGAAAACAAGATCAGGAAGGAAGCTACAAAAGAACAGGAGAAAACTCCACAGTCTCTTCAAGCAATACGCACAACTAAAGCACAATTTTAACCAGAGGGTAAGGAAAACCACAACTCACAGACCAATATAGAATAAACTAGAGCTGGCATGGGTAAAAGAATTCCACTAGCATAAATAGTAGGGGAGCAGATGTGATAGGTCTCTCCACAACATGTGATTAAAGAAGCAAGCAGACTAGCAGAGATTAACTCTTGCTAGCCTGCCTATGAATCAGCACACGGCAGGTTGACACCTGAGTCTGCCAGTGTTGATCCCAGACACCAGAGAAACCATCAGGTGAAATCTCAGTGTGACACCGTGATGAGTGAGGCTATATCTGTCATAACGATGTGAAGAATAAACTGAACAAGTTTGGTTGCCAAGTTAACTCTGGTGTTGTGTGTGTTAAGGCTGCTTTACACCAGACAATCTATCGTGTGATAGATCGTCAGGGTCACGGTTTTTGTGACGGACATCCGACATCGCTGGCGATGCCGGCCTGTGTGACACCTCCTAGCGACGCAGTATCGCTCAAAAATCGTGAGTCGTGTACTGCTCGCTAGGTTCCATAATATCGTTTAATTTAGTTGTTCATCGTTTCCGGGGTAGCACACGCCGCTCCGTGTGACACCCCGGGAATGATGAACAGCGGCTCACCTGCGTCACGCGGCCGCCGCCGGCTATGTGAAGGAAGGAGGTGGGCGGGATGTTTACGTCCCGCTCATCTCCGCCCCTCTGCTTCCATTGGCCGGCGGCCGTGTGACGTCGCTGTGACGCCGAACATCCCTCCCACTCCAGGAAGTGGACGTTCGCCGCCCACAGCGAGGTCGCACGAGAGGTAAGTACATGTGACGGGGGGTTACCGACTTTGTGCGCCACAGGCAGCGATTTGCCCGTGACGCAAAAAGGACGGGGGCGGTTACGATCGATCGTGAAATTGCACAATCGGTCATACCGTGTAAAGCCCCCTTTACTGTTTTGTCTATGACGAGGACTGGCAGCGCGTTGATGGACACCAGCCTGAAGAAACCAATAAGTGTCATGCACCCCACCCAAATTCACACTGAGACTACTTGTTGGCGAAGAAGTGCGGCGCCCGTTCAGCTGGCATCCGTGCCTTTCTTCACTGGCATAGGAGGTAAGTATAACCTTTTATATTTCATTGGGGCCAAACATGGGGAAAAAGAATGGGTTGTACTAGTGTGCCGCCCCCACGTCAGTAGCCGGGCTGCTCGGATCCGGATCCGCGGTGGCTCGAGGGGAGTCTGAACCCGGGGGTCACACGGCCACTCGAAAGAAGGGGGGTATTTACAGGGGATAGTGTCTAAAGTTCGTGATGCCACCCGTGGTGTGTGGTAAGGTCGAATACCACCGCTGCAGCTGGGAGTACCCGGTGGCGACGGAATGGGCAGCCAGGTGTTTAACCCCTCCACGGGTAGGGGGGATGCCCCGGGACTCGGTGATGGTGACAGGGATGTGCCGTGGGGGAGATAAGGGTCACTTGAGTACTCACTCAGTCCAATAACGCTGACACCAACAACTGTAGTAAACCAAAGTTCTAGACACCGCTGCCGCTGAGGAGAAGCACGTTTTGGGTCCCGTTTCTGCTGGTGTTGCCTGTTGATCTGTGACCTTTCCCTTGGCACCTTATTCTCTTCTAGTTGGTCCCTGTAGCTTGAAACTAGTCGGGTCCCACTCCCCAGTATGGATAACTGAGGGAGCTTGCTCTCAGGGTTCACGCTTGGGATTTCATGGACCGTATTTGTGGAAAGTCCTATCCCACTCGTTGCACTAGTACCCCGATTTTGGAGCGGATGGAGAGCGGATCTTGAAGGCTCCGTTCTTGTCAGGTGAATTGTCAGGTTGCCTGAAGCTACTCCCTGACCTGGGGTCCATGTACCCCGTCATTCCCTGGTCCCAGCCTGGTGATGGTACAATGCCGCCGGCTGTCCTCCACGACAATGCCGTGCCCCTTGTCACGATCCCCTGCGACCCAGGGTCCAGCTCCTACCATGCCCAGACCAACGTCTGCTACCTAGTATTTCCAAGGAGCCCAGCTCCTGACCACCTCTCTCCTTCACTTCCAACACTACACTCTCTTTCTCACTGACTGACTCCTGACACTCCTGACCTCCCCTTCACCAACCCCCCCACGTGGGCGACCATATTCCACTCAGGCCGTCCACTGGTGTGTCTGGTGGGTGTGGGGCAGAGTGTTCCTAGGATTTTGATTAGCTGGTTTTGGCAACACCATTGGTTAGGGACCCGTAACCAATGAGGAGGTGGATATTGCACAGAAGGGCAGATTGCACAATACCCTGTGACGACCTGATAGGCCAGGGCGTCATCACATGACTATACATGAACCCCTAATACTAATCACTTCTACCACTTTCATTGCCCATGTAACTGTTTCCATGCCAGTCTTGGTACAGCTTGGTCTCTTGTGGCGATATTTCATCACATATGACTGCTACATCCAGTCAGAGCAGTCACACGAGGTGAAACTGCACTACATGAGATTGGGATGTACAGAGACTTGAATCCAAAGAATCCTATGAGATGCAAAATAGAGAATACTTTTGTAACGGGGGCAGGGGGCGCCTCAGGTGGTGTAGTCGGGTCCCCTCGCCTTGTGGGCCGCAGGCTGAACCCCGGCCCGGCCGTTACTTGCAAAACAGGTGTGTTGTTGGGGCAGAGTGTGGATGCATGGGGCCCATTCATGACAGCGTTCCTTCTGTGCTCTCCAGCTCCTTCTTCACTTTCAGGAAAGAGACAATTGCAGGCAGCGGGTAAACCAAACACCGTTTTATTAAACAAAGCTTCCATCTTTCTGTTTGCAGCAGGCTTACTTTAGTACGTTACAAGTTACAAGTCCTTTTCTACGAAAACGGTTTCCTTTTTCTCTACGGGCACTTTCCTTTGCCTGCAGGGGCCAATTGTTATCCCCCTAGCAGTGGTACTCCTATCCCGATTTTAGTCCAGCCCTTTCCCAGGGATTTGTATTGAACTAGGGGACGGCTCCAGTACTCACTACCGGCTCCGGATTAGCTCCAACTTCTTCGCTCCACTGCCACAGCACCCACTCCTGCACTCTGCCCCGGCACTTCTCCTCAGCTCTCTCCCATGTTACATCTCCCAGCACACTGCCCTGCATTCAGAGCCCAACCCCCCTTCTCTTCCCTCCTAGGCTGCCCTGCCCCTTCCTTCCCTGTCACTGTTACCAGGGGAACCACTCACTACACTGGCACCTAGGGGGGGAGAACCGTACATAACACACAACATTGTACAATGTGCCACCATACTCCTGTGGCGTCTTCAGGGGGGGAAAAACGTCTTCTCCACACTAGGGGTCCGTCCACCCCTTACATTCCTCCCCTCTTTAACCTCAGCCTCCTGGCGAGGTTCCGCACCTGCAAGACAACGTATATAGAAAACACACACACGTTTCTTCAGCAGTATTCTTTTTCTTTCTTATCAATAAAAAAAAAACATTTTAAAACTAACGTATCAAAGCACACCAGATTGGCACACAAGTCTGGTGCCCGGAGTCCCTCCAGGGGAGCTCCCGGTCTTGGCTGATCTTCTGCCCAGAGGCTCTCCTCAAGCGCTCCCGGTCTTAGATGAGCCGCGACCAACAGAAACAAAAGGGTTCTTTACTTAACAGTCGCGGGAGAAGTCCATGCATAGTCCCTGCATTCTTCTATTCCCGGGTTCAGTTCTTTTAACGTAGCTTTAACCATAAACACTCACCGGTTTCCAACAGTACCGGCTTTCGACAACAAACAGATCTTTTTCTTCCGGATGATTAACCCTCACGCTGGGTGGTATGCACGCAGCCATTCAGCCCGCTGGGCCCTCACAGATTTGGAGAGGGATTGTCCAGGTAAGCAGGGTAGCCTGTGGAACGGCTCGTAACATGGCTGTGGCTCCAGTACTTCTTTCTCCGATTCGGCCCAAACTCCGCCCCCGGCTTCACTCACCGGGTCCATGCTGTGCTGGCGATGCCTTCTGTTTCTTGCAGCGCCGCCCACATCTCCGGACCTCTGCAGCTTCTTGGGGCTGGTACCTCCCCTCTTTGGGTGGTGCACTCCGCTCACTCTTGGCTTCTTCCTCCGCCCAGGCCAGCCCAGCACTTTTCGTTTGGCGCCAAATTTTCGCGCCTTAAGTAAACCCATGAAGACGGCCGCCATCTTGCCGCCATTTTGTGGCCCGTACAGCACATCAGGCACCACTTGGTCATCTTCACAGTTTCTGGTCGGGGTCTCTCGCATGCGAGCCCGATCCTGCCGACTACGCCAAAATGTAACGGGGGCAGGGGGCACCTCAGGGGGTGTAGTCGGGTCCCCTCGCCTTGTGGGCCGCAGGCTGAACCCCGGCCCGGCCGTTACTTGCAAAACAGGTGTGTTGTTGGGGCAGAGTGTGGATGCATGGGGCCCATTCATGACAGCGTTCCTTCTGTGCTCTCCAGCTCCTTCTTCACTTTCAGGAAAGAGACAATTGCAGGCAGCGGGTAAACCAAACACCGTTTTATTAAACAAAGCTTCCATCTTTCTGTTTGCAGCAGGCTTACTTTAGTACGTTACAAGTTACAAGTCCTTTTCTACGAAAACGGTTTCCTTTTTCTCTACGGGCACTTTCCTTTGCCTGCAGGGGCCAATTGTTATCCCCCTAGCAGTGGTACTCCTATCCCGATTTTAGTCCAGCCCTTTCCCAGGGATTTGTATTGAACTAGGGGACGGCTCCAGTACTCACTACCGGCTCCGGATTAGCTCCAACTTCTTCGCTCCACTGCCACAGCACCCACTCCTCCACTCTGCCCGGCACTTCTCCTCAGCTCTCTCCCATGTTACATCTCCCAGCACACTGCCCTGCATTCAGAGCCCAACCCCCCTTCTCTTCCCTCCTAGGCTGCCCTGCCCCTTCCTTCCCTGTCACTGTTACCAGGGGAACCACTCACTACACTGGCACCTAGGGGGGGAGAACCGTACATAACACACAACATTGTACAATGTGCCACCATACTTTTGTGGCGTCTTCAGGGGGGGAAAAACGTCTTCTCCACACTAGGGGTCCGTCCACCCCTTACACTTTTAAAAAGTGGCAAACTTTAGGCCAGGTTCGCAAGAGCATATTTCAAGGTCTGTATACACGGATACAATGCCCTGACTGACTAACTGGTTTCCCGACCTGAACTTATAGACTCATACACAAATAATAGTCTGTAAATTCAGGATAGAAGATCCGACACTAGACCGGGCATAGCTGTCTGTATACGGACTGTGGCATATGCTGATGTGATCCTGGCCTTACACATAGTGAAGTAATGAGCCACAACAGAACCATGACCCAAGAAGCTGCCTTCAGGATAGGGTCAGAACTTCAGAAGTAACAGCTAGCAGACCACTAGTGTACAGAAAAAGTGGGAGGTGCCTGTATCTTACGGTCACAACAGCTGTCAAATAGATTATAGGGAAACCAACAAACACTTATTTCTTATTGTGACTGCCCATGTGGCTCTGCAACCATTAATAATAAGTAATCACTTCATACCGTTATAATCTGACAGCCACCTGCCACTATGTGCCGCCCTCGTGGGAGCAGCCGAGCTGCTCGGGTCCGGGTTCGCTGTGGCTCGAGGAGGGTCTCCGGACCCAGGGTCGTGCGGCCACTCAAATGAAAGGGGGTATTTACAGGGAAGTTGATGTATAGTTCGTGACGCCACCTGTGGTGTACGGTAATTTGGGAGTACCACCGCTGCCATTGGGAGTATCCAGGGTGATGAAGTGGGGCAGCAAGGTGTGGTAGCCCTCCATGGGTAGGGGGGATGCCCCAGGACTCGGTGTGGGGGTGCCGTGGGATGCAAGGGTCACTCTTGTACTCACTCAGTTCATAAGCAGACGCTGACAACCGGGTAAACCAATTCTCTGAGTACCGCTGAGGGGAGGTCGTTCGGGTCCCATCCCCTATGGTGTTGCCTGGTGATCCGTGACCTGCCTCCTGGCACTAAGTTTAACTTCAACTTGGTGGCCCAGTAGTATGGAACTTGCTGGTCCCCGCTCCCCACTGTGGCTGAGTGTGGGAGCTTGCTCTCAGGGCTCACGCTTGGGATTTTCTGGGCCGTTTTAGGTTGGAAAGTCCTATCCCCTTCGTTGCGCTAGTGCCCCGATTTTGGAGCGGGTGGGAACAGATCATAAGGTAAATTGTCAGGTTGCCTAAAGCTACTCCCCGACCTAGGGTCCGTATACCCCGTCGTGCCTTCGGTCCCGGATCGGTGACAGTGCAAGGCAGCCCGCTGTCCTCCTCGACAGGTCCAGGCACCATGCCACAATCCCCTGTGACCGGGGGTATAACTCCTCTAGGCCCAGACCACTGTCTGCAACCTAGATAACTTCTTCAAGAGCCACCGCTCCCGACTTCTCTCTCATTCTCACTCTCTATCTCCGACTACACTTCTCACCTCCCCTCCCTGACCCCCCAGGTGGGCGACTCTATTCCACTCAAGCCGTCCACTGGTGTGCCTGGTGGGTGTTGTGCAGGGTGTATCTAGGATTTGATTTGCTGTTGGAGGCAACACCATTAAGATAGGGACCCAGCACCAAGAGGGAGGTGGAATACCGCACGGAAGGGCAGTTTGTGCAGTACCCTGTGACGACCTGATAGTCCAGGGGGATCACATTTACATATGACTTTATGGAGATTATAGGTCTTTTTACACTGCAAGATTATCATGAACACTTGTAACACTTGTTTTCCAATAATCGTACAGTCTACAGTGTCTAACAATCAGCAGATGAACAATAAAAGCACTTAATCATCTGGTGAAATGATGATCTTCTGAGCTACACAAAACATAATCGTTCTCGACAAAGCATCATCCTGTGTAAACAGGATCTGTGCTGCAGAGAACAATGCAGTCTATATGCACAGAATGATCTTTTACATAATACCAATGGGCGGACCTGGACTGTAAAAGTACCCGTGCACCGACTCCGGGTACCTATCCAGATCTAGCAACTCGGGTAATTAAACAAAATAAAGAAAAAAAAGGAAAAGCAGGAGCGTTATACTTACCAGTCTTCTGCGGGGCTGTAACACTACTTCCGGGCCCCTCATACTACTTCCGGGGCTGCTCATTAGCCTTTATACATATGAACTGCTTCTCCCACCCACTGGTAGTCCTGATTGGTTGCAGTTAGACAATGGACAGCTGCAGTCTGGTATTTATAGTCTGGGGAGGCCCAATAACTATGAGTCTCCCTAGCCTTAGAATACCAGCCCCTAGCTGTCGGTTTTATCATGGCTGGGTATCAAAATTGGGGGGGACCGCAAGCCATATTTTTTGTTAATTATTTATTTAAATAATTAAATTAAAAAAAAATCATATAGGGTTCCTCTTATGTTAATACACAGCCAAGATAAACACATGGTTGGGGGCTGCAGCCTGTAGCTGTATTCTTTATCTGTGCTGGGTAAGTCTGTGCTCCATATGGGAGACCCTACTCTAATTTCTTTCTTTTTTTTATTTATACACCACGATACACACAGTGTCTGCAAGGAGTCAGACAAGCTGTCACACAGGGTGGCGCCATGGTCTGACTGCAAACAATCAGAGATGCCAGGACTGCCGGCAGGTGGGGGAAGCAGTGCATATGCATGAGGTTAACGAGCTACTCCGGAAGTAGCATTACAGCTGCGCGGGAGACTGGTAAGTACTGTATAACACAGTTGCTCTAATCCCCATATCATTTCTACCACCATTTTAAAGCACCAGATTCGGATCCCCTTAGACTTATAAGGGGACAGGCATCTGGTCAGAGATCAGGGATCAAATCAGGGCCGGCACCAGTTTTTTTTTAAAGCCGGTTGGACTCGCCAAACCCAGGTATCTGCGAGTCCCCCCATCACTATTACTGAATCATCTGAAGCACAATCTCCTTCTGTGAATAGGTTATTAAACTACCGTTGATCACAAAATATTTTACGATCCGCAAAATTGTCTAATGTAAATAGACCTTAAGTCACTTGTACCTGTATAGTAAAATTCTAATGAATGGGGTTTTGTAATCTGCAGCATATTACATATTTCTTCTGGATTTTCTAGCATATTTCACCATTTGCATGGAAATCCGCAAAATGTGAACAGCAGAACTGTTATTTTATTGTGACATAAAGAGCCCGTCAGTACTAAATAAGCATCAGAAGGTCAGAAAGGCCCATTTCTGCTCACATCAAACAAAGATCTTGAGAATGAGGAGGAATTGAAAATTCAAATATCTTATAGAGTAGTAAGAATCCTTGTATCATGAGTTAGCTATCATTCCCCTTACCTAGATGACACTTGACGTAACAGTGAATGAATGCAGTGCTTGTGTTTCTTATATTTACTATTGGGTCTCATATTGCTATACTTTTCTGTTACAGAGTACACGGTAATTGCCCTTGGTAACACGTAGTAATTGCCCTTAAGTGAATGCAGAAAATTCGCCTCTATGTCTTTCTAGGAAGTCTGACCTGCGATTATCTTCGGTGTTCGCCGAGGAGCTGTAAGAATGGATCTTTGACAGCGTTGGCTGCCATATACACCTCAGGAAATAAATGTGGCTTAGTTGGACAGGTCTAGACAAAAAGATACTTGCTTCTCCGCTCAGTTTCTTGTTTAAAGAGCGGTTGAGAAGCAAATACAGTGTGCTGGTTTAGGAAGACTGCCACGGTTCAGGCCGGCGGGCACACACAGACTGTGTGTTCAGGAGCACAATCTCCGATAGCATTTACATTTTACAGCTTCATGGTAAAGGATCATTTAGACAGTTTTGGGGGGAGGGAATTAAGGTTCAAAATAACTGATGCAGACGGGAGGTAAATGTGACTGTGATAAAGTTTGGTTATAATAAAGTAGTCCATTACTTAAAAAAATGAAAAAGAACTTTAATTTTTATTTGTTGTATTTAAAAGACTTTTCTGTTTTACTAACCAGTATGTTAAAGGGAATCTGTCAGCAGGTATTTGCTATGTAAGCTGCAGGCAGCATGCTGCAATGGTCAACAGAGAAAATTCAGGTATGCCTGTCTTGTCAGGGTCTGATCTGTTGCTTATTTGCAATGTTTGTTTATGTCCTGCTGCTTATCATTGCTGGATTACAAATTCAAGGGCAGGGCAGTCCGGCATACCCCCTCCTCTGATTAACACCTCACTGTCAATGTACAATCGCTATTGAGAGCCTGGTGTGGGTGGGGGAAGCTCTCTCAGCTCTGCTACATGCTTAAATCTAAAAAATCTGATTGTGTCAGAACAGCTGCATCCAGTAATCTAAGTGATATATAGTTGGATTCAGGACTTCTTTGCCCACCGGCTGGCTGTATGTGGGCGGAGACCCGAACTGCCAATCAGTGACTTCCAATGAGGTTCAGGCTCTGAGATCAAGTTCAGATCAAGTCTGGGTCCCGAACTGAACTTTATCTAAAATATGGCTGAACCTATCAAACCCGAACTTCAATGGGTTCACTCATCACTAGTTATAAGCTACGCAATGACGCAAGTCCATTCGGGCTCTGTTGTTATGACTTTCGTTTGGCAGGAGGAAGTGTAGTGATGCAGGCCGCACTGTTCTTTCTGTCACTTCTGATGGAATGTTTTGTTTTCTTTTTTAATTTTGGAAAAAATATTTTGTTGGAACAATAAGTTGATGAGTCAATGTTATATTTATCTAGCATCTGGCTGCCATTTTTATATATCGTCTTCTCATGGCTGACAGTTTTTATGTGGGGATGTGGCTGAACAAGTGAGAATCACATTTAGGCTGGGGCCACACGGGGCACTACTGCGATGCTCGCATGAGACTCGGCTCCCGCTGGCAGCACAGCAGGAGCCGAGTGTCATACGAGTCTGCCTGCATCTGAGCTCCGATCATGTGAGCAGACCTCAGCTGCGGGGTGCGGGCTGGCACTGAGGAGGGCAGGGAGGGATTTCTCTCCCTCTCTCCTCCGTAGCAGGCTATTGCCATTCTCGCACTGCACTGGCAGTACACCGGTGTACTGCGAGTGCAGTGCGATATTTCTCTTGCCCCATTCACTTGAATGGGTGCGAGAGAAAGAGACTCAGCTTTTCTCGGTCTGATTAGGGCTGAGAAAATAATCGCTCATGTGTGCTGACACACAGGCTAGAATTGGTCAGAGGGGAATGCGATGTTTTATCGCACTCCTCTCGCACCGATTTTCTCACCGTGTGGCTTAGGCCTTAGCAAATGTGTACAATGTTTACTCCAGTTACTCAATGTTTACTCCAATGTTTTTTTTCTAAATGGTTAAATTTCATAAAATGTAATAATTCATATATTGCCTGGAAAATTATCAAACTTTTGATTTATTATACAAAATTTTTATTACATTTTCTTTTTTTTCCCTGGCACATTATGTTTGTAATGTAAAAGTCCGGATCCACGCGGTTTCAAAAGTTACCCGTGTGCCGAACCTGGGCTTGCAATTCTGGGTGTTTGATCCGGATGCTGCACTCGGGAAATTAAAAAAATAAATAAAGGAAAAATAAAGAAAATAAGAATGAAGAAAGCGCTTCATACTTACCGAAGCTCCATCGCGGCTGTAAACTGCTTCCACACCGCTATATGCTGCTCCTGCGGCCTTTCTGTACAGCTTATCATTGCTCATTTCATATGCACTGCTTTCCCTGATTTCCCCACCCACCGGGCAGCCTCGCCTCTGTGATTGGTTGCAGTCAGACGCGTCCCCAGCCTGTGTGACAGCATCTGCCCTGCAACCAGTTATCGCTCATTGCGGCTCATTCATTCTCTCCATGGAGCTCACAATGGGCAGTTATGCTCTATTGCTGCTTGCTGTGAGATGTAGCAGAACTGGAATCGCCATTGGACCTCGTGTGAATTACGTCGGACCTGCAGGGGTGTTCGGGGGTTAATAAAGTGGTGAAACAGGGTGTTTTTTTGTATTTTATTCCAAATAAGGGATTTTTTGGTGACCGTGTTTATTTACGTTCACTTACAAATTAGTGATGGGGGGTCTCACAGACACCTGCCATCACTAATCTAGGGCTTAGTAGCAGCTGTGGGTTCATATTAACCCCTTATTACCCCGATTGCCACCTCACCAGGGGAGAGTCGGTTAAAGTGCCAGGCTTGTCACATCTAATGGATGTGACAATCCTGGGTGGCTGCAGGTTGCTATTTTTAGGCTGGGGGCAGCCAATAATCATGGCCCTCCCCAGTCTGAGAATACCAACCCCCAGCTGTCTGGCTTTATCTTGGCTGGGTATCAAAATTGTGGGGGACCACACACTGTTTTTTAAATTGTTTAATTAAATAATAATAAAAAAGCTGCATGTGGTTCCTCTTATTTTCCTCTTATTTTGATACACAGCCAAGATAAGCACATGGCAGCCTGTGTCTGTGGGCTTTATCTGTGCTGGTATCATAATATGGGGGGATCTTATGCCAACTTTTTTATTTATTTTTACTTTACGGGTAGAGTCACACTGACATATGACTCGCATGAGTGCCATGAGAAAATCTCGCATTGCACTCGGCCCAATGTAAGACAATGCTGCAGCTCACATCTGTGAGTTTTTCCTCAGCCCTAATTGGCCTGAGGAAAAAATCACAGCATGCTGCGATTGTCTGCGAGTCTCCTATCACTCGCACCCATACAAGTCTATGGGTGCAAGAGAACCATCAGACTGCACTCGGATGACATCCAAGTGTAATGCGATATACGCACAGGCTGACAAGGAGATGGTGTGATTAATTCCTCCCTCTCCTCAGCAGCTGTCATCACAGAATCGGGTCACAGTCACATGACACTCAGCTCATGCTTGCAGTAGAGCCTGAGCTGAGTGTCATTAGCATATCCCATCCGATGCTGTCGCATCACATGCCATACGCCATTGTTACCCGGCCTACGGTATAGACGCTCATAGAGCCTGTCATTGGAAGCAGTTAGCTTACACGCAGACACGCTGTCAGTGTGGGGGCGTGGCTGACTGCAACCAATCACAGGCACTGGTGGGAGGGGAAAGCAGTGCATATTCAATGAATGCTGCTCTGAAAGTGAATGCGCAACCTGGAAGCAGCTAGACGCTATGACAGAGCATTGGTGACGGAGAGTACACTGCGGGCGCTCCTAACTCCCTATCCCTTCTACCAATATTTTTAATCTCTGGTTTCTGATCCCCATAGACTTATATGGGAACTTGATTCCAGATCGGAACCGGGTTTTAAAAAAAAAAAAGATAACAGGGACCTGCCAGTCCTGGTTTTCTGTGAGTCCGCCCATCTCTAATTATAAGGCAATGTCACATATATTATAAAAACTGGATCGCATTCACTTCTATGGGAACAGTAGTGTAATGTGTGACTGCTCCATCCACTTCTATGGGAACAATAGTGTAATGTGTGACACTGCTCCATCCACTTCTATGGGAACAGTAGTGTAATGTGTGACACCGCTCCATCCACTTCTATGGGAACAGTAGTGTAATGTGTGACACTGCTCCATCCACTTCTATGGGTGCGGTTGTGTAATGTGTGACACCGCTCCATCTACTTCTATGGGAACAGTAGTGTAATGTGTGACATCACTCCATCCACTTTTATGTGAAAAGTAGTGTAATAGGGACACCGCTCCGTCCATTTCTATGGGAACAGTGGTGTAATGTTTGATTCCTCCTCTGTCCACTTCTTTGGAAGCAGTGGTGTAATGTGTGACACTGCTCTAGATCAAGCGGGGATCACACATTACACTACTGCTCCCATCATATCAAGGGCAATATCTATAAGGAGTGTCTGTGTTCTCCCTGTGTTTGCGTGGGTTTATTCCCAGTTTTCCGGATTCCTCCTGCACCCCTAAAACATACTGATAAGGAGTTTAGATTGTGATCCCCAATGGGGACAGTATCAGTTTGTGAACTAAAAGAATCTGTTGAAGATGAAATGTTTGTGCTGGAATCAATACTTGGCCATTTACTAATATCTTTGGAAATCTCTTAAAATTAGAAAGTAGCTCTGAATAATAATGAATATTACTTAGGGTAAGACTTTGAAGAGCAAAAACATAAGCTATTAAATATTAAAGTCAGCCAAAACAGTAATCTGGTCATACTCTGGGGATGGCAACTTCAAAGGAAACATAATCTGTACCTCAGCGAGGAAGATATTCCGAAAAATCATCCAGAGGGAACCGTTCAGATAAATGATTACCATGTGCGCCGTGTTGTGTGTCAGACGTACTTAGATGAATACTTCTCCAGCACTTTCCAAAACAGTTTCATGAATGAAACATTTGGGAACCGTATAACTAGCAAAAATAGTTTACAAATGTTTTGGAAGTATGACGTATGATATAATACAGGGATATGTGTATAGTTTACTGAAAGCAACCAAATACTTCAGAAACGTTTTATGGTTTCTGCAGCTTTTGTGTACATGACACGTTAGAAATGAGCTTTTTTAGATTTATGTCTTCCCCAGGGCATGGCTGTGGGGGTGCAACGATAGCTGCCGAATCCAGGTCCTATGGGGGTTGAAGGCCCCTCTGCCACACAAGATACTGCCAGTATTATAAATGGTACTTGTTATCTGGCCTATGTTATTATTATTATTATTATTATTATTATTATTATTATTATTATTATTAATAAACACCAGGTTCCCTTCTCTGAATTATGTGAGCGTCTGAACAAGTGGAGGTTCATACATTTTGCAATTGAGATATTGCCCTAATTGTCAATATCATTTCCCAGGCCCAAGAGTCTCCCAATCTCTTAATATTGATTGATGGTTGTCTGGTCTAAAGTGATAAGTATGCAGTCACTCTATCTGCACTGTGAAGAGTCGCTGTTTTTTGAACTGAGAACAACTGTCACGTGACTGCACTTCTGTGATATTCATGTTCCCTGCCAGAACCTAACTAAGGCTGGTTTCACATCAGCGTTTTTTTGCCGATTGGCAAAAAAACGCAAAACGCATCTTACTGGATCCGTTGTCTGCTCAATGCAATGTCAATGGACTTGCGGCAACATGCATTTACGTGCGGTAGTGTCAGGATCTGATAAGTTGCAGTTTTTTACCTTTTATCAAAAACGCAACTTGTTGCGTTTTTCACCTCTGTTCAAAAACTGCAACTCACCGGATCCTGTAAATTGCGGCAGTAGCTGCAATGTATTTCAATGGGTGCCGGATCCGGTTTTAACAGTTGCGGTTGTATGCTGCAGGAAGGATCCTGTTTGCTGTACAGAAGATGGTCTGAATATCACTCTCACTCACTCTCACACACACTCACACACACACTAACTCATACTCACACTCACTTATACTCACACACTCTCACACACACTCTCTCACTCACACACACACTCACACACTCTCACTCACACACTCACTCTCACTCACACACACTCACTCAAACTCATACTCATACATAGACCAGACAACCCCTTTAAGGTACTGTGCACTACTAGGACAACCTCTTCTTAAATACTGTACTCCCCTAGTAAGATAAAAATAACACATACTCACCTGTCATATCAGTGCTATTCCACCGATGTTGATGTAGGGTCTCCTGGCACTTGTATTATGAAACATAAGCCTGCAAACCAGTTTGCGGCCGATTGTGAGCTGCTGTGCTCACTTCTTTTGGACAAACCTTGATCATTTGGGGAGGTGGGAGCGCTGCAGTCCATTAGCAGCCGCTGATTGTTAAGCAATGTATGCCTGCAGCCAAAGTCACATGAGGGTCAGGAGACCGTCTGTTGACATCGCTAGAACAAGGCTGGTATTGGATGTGAGGAGCTGTTATTTTTATTTTACTAGGGAGAGTATAGTATTTAAAAAAGGATTATCCTAGTATTGCAAAGCTCCTTTAAGATTTAAGTCTATTAATATTGTATTAATGGAGTCTTAATATTGGTACCCACACTAATCAGCTGTTTGAAGCAACCTTGGCACTCCTCGGAGAGCTGTGTTGCCTTCACTGCTTACACAACTCTGTAGTAATGGCTGTACTGGATATTGCAACTCTGGCTTATCTCCTTTAAAGGCACAAAAGCTGCAATATCTGGAGCATTGTGGCCCCTTTAAACAGCTGATCAAAGTGGTCAATTGATTTAAAAAATATGGAATACCCCAATAACAATAACGAAAATGCTCTATGTTTAGCAAGACTTAAGCCCTTTGGGAAATTATCCCCCAGAGACTAAATGGCCCGTGATGGGTATTCGTCACAGTAGGAGCCATTGCTGGGTCCATGTGGGCTGTGTGAGAGGTCAAGTTTGATAGAGAGACCAGCAGTTATGGAGAGACTGGTTTTCTTGTGGCCTGTAAAATGGTCAATCTTGCGGAACCAATGGTTTGGTGAAAGGGGGAGAAGTTAGTCCAATAGGCTATTAGAATATAAACAAAATGATTAAAGTAATGTACAATGTACATGGGGAAATTGAAAAGTAATACTTTGAAGTTAGCGTGCATCATGGTTATGTGATCAAGATTAGATTTAACATCGTTGTGAAAATAAAGAACTGTATGAAGAACTGTTGCAATATCACTACTGAATTAAGGGAAACCTGTCCCTAAAGAATCAGTACCATATGGTTAACAAGAACTAGAACTGAGACCATACGCTTGTACAGATTGTTGGCTGCCATGAACATTCCACTCTTGCAGGCACAAGTAGTTGTGAGTGGATCCGGTGAAAAGTAGGAATGTAGTGGTGGGTCTCTGGGTAAGCACAGGCAATGACACAGAAACACTGGAGAAAGCTGGCAGCCATTCTGGGTGAATTTAACTCTTGGTGGGCTAATGGAACACTTCACGCTCCTATAGACCCGGTAGAGGACCGGTTACAATTACACTTAAAATTAAACTTTGCAACCATGCTGGTATGTACTACACTATCTAATGGCATTATATCATTATACATGCAGTTACATTTATGTCCAACCAAATTAACACCCAAATAATGTTAATATGAACTAATAATTTTTCAACACATTGTTTTAGAAAAACACCGATATCACAACCTGTCTGTACATTTATATATATGGAAATAAAATGAGCCATACCTGCAGGAGAAAATCAAACAAGGCCAATTTAGACCATTCAGTATGATTGATGCCAACACATGGTGCTGTATCAATGGAAGTAAGAGAGTTCGACATGCCACACCTATGCTTCAACATATCCTGATATTCTAGCCATCCCAGGGCATGAGAATTCTGATCATTGTTGGTGTCATTTAAGTGTTTGATGTCCGGTGCCCACCACACAATAGGCCTTGGCACACCATTGGTATACTTGTATGGCAATAGGTTATTAGTAAATAATCGGGCCACTGCTGGAAGGCTCCGATTCAACCCAAGGACCCTATCAAGATGGAAGGCTAGAACCTCATATAAATCACTGGGTCTTTTAATTAATCCGCAAAAGCCTTGTTTACAGTGGTGTTTGTGATGACATTGTCCATCCATATGGCCAGAGCAAAGAGAAACTTTAAGGACCTGTCCATGAGCAGGGATTCTTGATTTAGCTATAATTTCTCCTTCAGAAAGCAACTTCATCTTCACCAAATCATCTGATGTTAACCAAGGAGGAGGATTTTTAGTGAATCTGTCTCCTTTAAGGCGACCAGCCTTAGGCTCTTCAGACTGGAATTTTATGCAGTCTGAGATTAAATGTTTTTTATAGTTTATTGAAGAATCCTGGAAAAGAGCCGTTTTATTACTCACGTTCTCCCTGGCTCTCGCCCCATTTCTTACAGAGCCTGAAAACCTGCCTAATGGAAACACATGTTCATCTGTTTTCTGGTGGTGAAAATCTGGTACAACTTTTGAATATTTTTTGAGTAAGGTTTTGATTTTAGTTTTGGATTTTTCCAAACTATTGTTTTTTGCTAAAATTGGTTTTGGAAGATATATGCCACTTTCCTTCAGACTATGAGGATTCTTGCCTGCAAGGATTCCTGCTGGACCTGAATAACTATATATCCTCTTGTTTATATCGGTTACTGGTATGAGGCTCTTTGGCTTATATCCTGCGGCATTGCTTAACGTAAGTAAATGTTTTTTGGTGGCAGACCTCTTCTCTTTGGTTTGGTAATTATGATTTTTCCATCCTTCTTGCTTGCTAAGCTGACCTAAATCATTTTTTTCCTTACAGTTGCGGCTGGAGTTGAGAAATGATTGCACGTCTACCCTGTAACTCTCCAGGCCAGATTCCCAACTTTTGTGGTCAGCATTTTGGATTAAGCCAAGACTAGGGTCTGGAGTGTTGATCCATAGTCGCTTATGTCGAACTACTTTTCTGTGTTGGGAACGTCGATGATCAGAAACTCCATTTGTGTCTGCGGGTAAGGCAGGAAAACTGTTCATTAGCAACAGAGAGACGATGAACAGGAAGCAGAAACCAACAAATGGTCTTCTCTTCAAGCGCATCCTCAGCCATAACATCAAGGCCTAAAGTAAGAAATAAACACAAGAGTGTTATTAAATGTTTCTCTATAGATTGTAATCTAATGACCAACTAATTAGTAACTGATAATGAAATGACATTTGCTTATCAATAATCATAATCATTTATCAATTTAATACAATATTGGAGATGCAATGGCATAAAGCTAAAATAATGGGAATGCGGCCAAATCCTTACACTATGGAGACCCATAGACATATCTGTCCTTTCTTTGTGGATATCCATTTATTTTAGATACTGTCTTAGCAGTTCTAAATATGAATGCAGATACTTTTTCCGTTTTTTCTGTTTGTTTTTTTATAAAACTGTAATCTTACATGTTCTAACTATTGTTAGACTAAAAATAGCTAAATGTTGTTACTGAGTACCCACGACGAAGGAATCATTATCAACATCAATTAATGGTGCGAATATACGATTGCAGCTTTTTTAAAATAACATTTCTAAGGTTCACAAGTGATTACAATACCAAGAAAATAACCTTTTGAGGGAATCAAGTTTAAAGGGAACCTGTCAGATAAAAAAATTTAAAAAAAACCCCATAATCAACAGAAATTTGATTAATATGCAAATTAATAGTGTTCAGAAGCTGCTCTGCGCTGTCAACCGAGAGCTCCAGTGCCGGGAGGAAAAGAAGGTTATTCCTCCCAGGAACCTCGGGATTTTGGACATCAGGATGGCGCCGCCGCAGGTTCAGTCAACTCTTTGGTATAGTGAGTGGAGGCTGTAACTACACCCCCCTGCACTGACGGGGGTGCGGTTACTGGTTTCCTAAAAACAATGCTGCATGAACGTACGTAACACTGTAAAGGTTTTTTCCGTAAGAGACTGTTATGGTTACTTTTCTTAATACTTAATAATACTGTTATGAAACCAGATGTCAATGCTCATTGTAGATCAACTATGAAAGATGTTATTATTCTTGTACTTTTGAAAATGGGACAATAAAAACTAATGAAAAAAATACAATGATTAGTTCATTAGTAACAACATGAAATGATTTCTAATAAGGGGGTGAATAAACACCTGAGTGCCTCTTATTCTGGGAGGGACAAAGAATCAAACAACCTATGTGATCCTTTATTCTATTGTCTCAAGTGCACTTAGCATTTTCCATTTCTCCAATAGAGTTGAATGGAAATGTGACACCCTGGCGCCGCCAGGTGGTCACACACAAAGTAGACCCCCACACAACACCTTCCCTCATAGGGTTACACCAAGCCGACAAAACCCTAGTCAGCCCCCAGGGTAGGAAAGGCACACCAGTGGGCGTGACCAGGTGGAAGGAAAACACCCACCTAGGGGTCTAGAGAATCCAGGGCA
Source organism: Anomaloglossus baeobatrachus (assembly GCF_048569485.1). NCBI lineage: Eukaryota > Metazoa > Chordata > Amphibia > Anura > Aromobatidae > Anomaloglossus > Anomaloglossus baeobatrachus. The sequence goes on along the minus strand of NC_134358.1, from coordinate 437,436,812 downwards.
GGAAAAGAGAGTGCAGAGTTGAGAGTGCAGAGTTCGGAGTAGGAGTGAGAGAGGAGAGGAGAGGAGAAAGTGAAGTTGAAGTGGAAGCCAGAGAGGAAAAGCGTCGGGGTTGGCGCCCCGGCGTGCTGGCTAGGTGGCAGACGGTGGTCCGTGTCTGTCAGGAGACGGGAAGACGGCTGCCGGAGATACGAGGTGGACTGGGACAGGGTAGGAGCTCGCCGGTACCGACACCGGAGACCGACCCGGAAACCGTGCACAGAGGGGGTACCTGTACCCTGAAGCAAGGACCGGAACCACCGGCTTTGTTATTTCACCAGTTGAGGACAGGATTATAGGTCCTGTCCCACCCAAAGTCCCAAAAGAGCAGACCAGCAGCCCACCGCGGGGTATAGGGCATCCGCCAGGGCCCCTTTAGATCCCACAGGTCAGCGTCTGCGGGCAAGGCTCCCACCCGTAGTTCTGGGAGCGGACTCCCGTGTTCCACACCGGGAAGTCCAAAGAGAGCTAAACCGTGCAGAGGAAAGTGACACAGACCATCACCCCGGGTGAGGGACCAGAATACAACTGGCCGTGGCGGCCGGCCACTGGCACCATGGGTTACCGCTGAACTTGTGTGATTTCTTTGACTGTGAGTACACTAACATCCCCCGGTCCAACCGGGCGCGCCGGCCCCTGCAGCCACCATCCTCAGCACAGTGACACTGGGCCCTGGTGCATCCACCCCTACCCACGGAGGGTTAAAAACAACTAGTTGCTATTCCAACGCCCCATGTGCTCCCTAATAGCAGCAGTGGTACCCCATCTTACCACACGCCGTGGGTGGTGTCACGGACTATATAGAAAATCCCACATACAACCAATTCCCCTTTTTATTTGAAGTGTCCGCGAGACCCCCGGGTCCGGAGACCCCTCGAACCACACTGTGGATCCGGATCCGAGCAGCCCGGCTGCTGGCATGGGGGCGGCACAGAGACCGCTCCAGCTCCATAGCTTTTTATCCCAGTGGCTGAAATCTATCTTAAAGGGGTTTTTTACTTTTATGAAAGTGGACTCCAACAATCTAAAATACCTAAAATAACAAACAACCCAGGTACTCACTGTCCCGGGTCCTGTGCGGGCTCCCTGACACTGTTTGGATCTCTACGTTTTGCCTGCAACATTAATGCCATATCAACAGTACACATCAACGCTGCAACCAAAACACCAAGACCCGAACAGCATCAAAAAGCTGCAAAGTACCAAGGAGGGTGAGTACCTGCTTTATTGGTTCTTTTAGGTATGTTTTACAGCATTGGGGGCCCACATTCCTGAAAGTGGAAAATCCCTTTAAATTGCTGAAAGGAAACTATGGGAATCGATTGGTGGTTGACGCATGTATGCTGGCACCATATGGAAACATGTGGAGAACCTACTGTACATATAATCTGTAATACAAAACTTCAGATCTTTGCATTTAGCTTGCATTTTTCCTAAAATCTTACAGCCATTGTGTAAATAATCTCACTTTTCCATTGATGAGCAGACTATGAACAATGCTTCTGATTTATACATTATTTTATGTGTTCTGTATTTAGTATCAAATCATTCTTGCATTAAATGCAGGTTTAGAACCCCTAATCCAGGGCTTCCTAATCTTTTCAGGCCAAGTAACCCTATACGCTTTAATCACACTCAATGGATCCATTACTAACTCTCCACTGCTCCTCTCAGCTCATGTCATTGTCTGCAGCCTGCTGACATCACATAGACAGTGCTGCAGCTAATCATTGAGCTCAGCATCTCTGAGTAGCTCGTCCAACTAGGGCAGAGCCACTAAGCTAGTTATTGCCTGCAGTGCTGTCGATATAACGTCAGCACTGCCAACAATAACATGCACTGGGAGCAGTAGCAAAGACTCAGAGCTGGACCAGGGGGAGGGAGAGTAATGCGGAGACAGGTAGTCCAAAACCAGAAAACAGCTTAACTTTTCATTGACTTCTTGCTGTTACATGTCCTTTGCTTTAGGCCCCCTTCACACGTCCGTGAAAAAACATGCACGTGTGTTACGTCCGTTTTTCGGGTCCGTTTTTGTGTCCTTTTTTTGTGTCCGTGTGCCATCTGTGTGAATGCCGTATGCTAGCTGTGTGTGCGTGTTGGTTGTCCGTTTATGCGTGAGAGAAATAACTGACGTGTATGTGTTGTCCGTGTGAATTTATGCGTATTTGTGATGCACAATGTCGTAGATACATACCCGCTGACAGCAGACAGAGTCGCGAGTAGAGAATGAACTGGGGTGAACTTCACCCGACTTCATTGTCATACCGCGGCTCTGTCTGTGTCGCGTCCTGATTAGCGGTCACCCGTGAAGGACTCACCGGTGACCGCTAATCACCAGAGTAACTGAATGGAGTACGCCTCTTGCATACTCACCGTTCCCCGATCACCGGCGCGGCGCTGCACGGCTGTTCTCTAAACTCCGGTGGCTTTTCCTCTTTTGAAAAAGCCGGCCGCTCATTAAACAATCTCGTATTCCCTGCTTTCCCCGCCTAACGGCGCCTATGATTGGTTGCAGTTAGACATGCTCCCACGCTGATTGACAGCTGTCTCACTGCAACCAATCACAGCCGCCGGGGGGCAAGACTACTGTGCAGTTAAAAAAATAAATAAATAATTAATAAAAAAACGACGTTCGGTCCCCCCCCATTTTGATACCAGCCAGGGTAAAGTCACACGGCTGAAGGCTGGTATTGTCAGGATGGGGAGCTCCACGTTATGGGGAGCCCCCCAGCCTAACAATATCAGCCAGCAGCCGCCCAGAATGGCCGCATCCATTAGATGTGACTGTTCTGGGACTCTACCCGGCTCTTCTCGATTGGCCCTGGTGCGTTGGCAATCGGGGTAATAAGGAGTTAATGGCAGCCCATAGCTGCCACTAAATCCTAGATTAATCATGTCAGGCGTCTCTCCGAGATACCTTCCATGATTAATCTGTAGGTTACAGTTAAAAAACAGACACACCCGAAAAATCCTTTATTAGAAATAAAAAACACTAACAAATTCCCTCGTCAACAATTTATTAACCCCAAGAAAGCCCTCCATTTATTTTTAATTATTTATTTATTTTTTTAACTGCACAGTATAGTCCCGCCCCCTGGCGGCTGTGATTGGTTGCAGTGAGACAGCTGTCAATCAGCATGGTGGCGTGTCTAACTGCAACCAATCATAGGCGCCGGTAGGCGGGGAAAGCAGGGAATACGAAATTGTTTAACGAGCGGCCGGATTTTTCAAAAGAGGAAAAGCCGCCGGAGTTTAGAGAACAACCGTGTAGCTCCGTGCCGGTGATTGGGGAACGGTAAGTATGAGAGAGGGGGGAGACTGACCGACTGACAGCAAGAGAGGGACAGACAAGACAGAGAGAGACCGACAGACAGACAGAAAGACCGACCGACGGACTGAGGGAGATTGACCGACATAGACAGGAAAAGAAAAAATGACTAGAAAAAAGCACAAAACGTACACGGAGCATGCAGAGATGCATCCGTGTCACATATTGTGTGCACATAACCATTGACTTTCATGGTGTCCGCGTGTGCGTGTTCCGTGCAGAAAACGGACATGCTTCCGTGCAAAACGCAAACACATAGGGATCACGGATACGGACATTATGAAATAACGCACGTGTGCCCTCAAACATAGATTAACATTGGTGCACGTTTGGCCGTGTCTCCGGTACATACGGAAACGGACCAAACACGCTCGTGTTTCACGGATGTGTGAAGGGGGCCTTACCCACAGTCATTGGTAGGTTGATATCCAAAAGCTAAGAAGAAAAATTTAAGAATATGGTTGAATGTTGTGTGGTGCCCCTGAGGCTTCAGTCGCCACAGAGTACTGCACCCAAATTTGGGTGTAATGCTAATCCTGGATCCTGAAGATGTCAGTGCCGGTTTAACCATATTACACACTCAAATACACACCAGGTTGCCCTGTTTCCACTGGGGACTGGGCTAGAGTAGGGTAATAAAGGGATCGCCGACAGAGTGGCATTTACAGGATGCCGTCACACAGGGGCCCCAGTGCCACTAGCTTAGGACCTATGAGGGGGGAGCTGCAGCCAGCAGGGGGAGTCAGGTGCCAACACATCAGTTAGAGAGAGTTCTCCAGCAGGAGAGGTAGGGAGCAGACATGTCTCATGGGTGCTCCGGTGGGAAGAAAGGAGAAGTTCCCATGATTGCTGTGGGGAGAGTGCATCTGCTCTCCTCGGAATCGGCGCCACTCAGGGCGGCAGGACCCTAGGGAAGATCATACTCCACGTTGGTTTTCCAGAATCTACTTGGACAAGGAAAGTTTCAAGCTTCCCTGGCCACACAGCACCCTAAAGCACAGTGCCATATAGGATCAGGGGCCTAGGATAACGCCAGACCCCACATCAGAACCACGGCACCTGAATATAGGGACAAGAGTACTACTCGTAAAAACCCGGGTCCCCTCGTAGCTTCAAGCCAGGGGATCCACTGCACAGGTGCTACAAGGAGGGAACCCACCGAACACCACACCGGATTGATCTCTTTTGGCTTTGACGGAGCCCATCACAGCAAGTGACCTGCATTACCTGGGTGAGCGGCACTACACAAAGAGTAAGCAACCTGAAACCGCAGCCATAAACTCTGTCTCTTAATTACCGGCAGCGCCCCGCCATTACTACTCCCCTCATCATCCTCCCCGGGGCCCGCTCCACCTGTGGGGAGTGATACCATCCATAGCTGCTACCACCATCCGCCCCGGAGGACAGCGACAGAAGCAGCGGCTACTTCCCTGTCCACATACCACAGATGGTGTCACGACATTCACCCCACTACTACCCCCATCATCCTTCCCCAGCCATCTTCTGCACAAGTCCCCCGTGGGGCGCTACAGTTGCATGCTAGCACTTTATAGCTGTAAGTCATTAATAAATTATAAAAAAAAACCATTACTGTAAGGATTTAGTTGAATTTATTATTTGCACATTTTGTCCAAACACTAGAGAAATCCACTGAACATTTTAGCTATGGGATCTTTGATGTCCTGGAACTTGGCAGAAAGATTTTACATGACTGTATAATTGAAACCTCTAGCTAGAACATTCTGCTCAGTGCATACTCCGCTATTGTGTTCTGATTTCCCTTTAATAACTTTCCTAACTTATTCTTTTTTTTTTTTTTTTAAGTAAATTACAATTCTGTTGATTAAAATAGATGGACATATTAATACATAAAACATCTCATCCAGGAATTCTATTCCCAAAATCTCATGGTTGCTGCAAAGAAGCAAAAGCAATAGGAAGGTGTAAGAAGCATGTTGCGTCCTAAGTAGGTCCCAGTGTTCTAGATCTCTTGTAATGTAGGATTCCTTAGATGTAAAATATTAATATACCCCAAAGTGATCAAATAAAAGATTATCAAAACCCAACACAATGGTGGAGGTTGTGAACTTCAACTTGGCAGATTTCTTGAATGATAGACTCGGGCCTGGAATCACTGTATCGAAGTCCAAGTGAGAACCGTGTGGCACAGCCTGGCCTTGGGTCTGAACTTGAAAGGCTCATATATGCCTATAAAGCTGTTGAGCTAGGATCGGGAGACCAGCAGCTGGTCCATGAATCACAGTCCGTGACACATGAATGTGTGAGTTTTGCCTAAGTAAAACCCAGAAGTTCAGAATTATGGAGTATATCTGGGACTTTTAAAAAATGAATAAATAAAATAATGTGCCTAAGCACTAACAGGCAAGTACCGGAATTAAACATCGAAAACAGACAGAATGGCTAATTACTAATGTGTATAGATATCATATCAAAGTGAATCAAATAACAGTGAAAAATCTGGCACTGAAAAAATAAGCCTTAGAGACATGTACAAACAAATAGAAAAATAACCAACTCACCATTAGGGCTCATTCAGACGACCGTTCCGTTTGTCCTGGTCAGTTCCTTTTTTTTGTGGACCTACTGACAAGATCATCTTTTCAATGTGTTTTGTGTAAGATCAGATGGCACACGGAAGCATTTCGGTGTGCCGTCAGTTCCTACAAAAAACATATCAGTGTCCATATGTCTGTTCCATTATTATGGAACATGTCCTATTCTGTTCTGCAAATGTGGACCGTGACACAAAACAAGTCAATGGGTTCGCAAATCCCCGGAAGCCACACGGAAGCACTTTCATGTGGCTTCCGTCTATCAATGCCACTGCAATCTGTATCCCACTCCCCCGCCAGCCCCACAGCGGCTCACAGCAGTGTGCGAGCAGCTGTGTGGATGACGAGTGATGAAGTCTGCTGAACTCGTGTCGTCCATGGCCGCAGCGATATCACCTCAAGTGTCGCAAGCTGCCCGAGAGGCTGTGACTAGCGGTGACATCACGGGGGACCTGTGAGACTTGATGTGAGAACGCGGCGAGCATGGAACTCAGTGATGAGCGCTGACTTTACGAGTTCAGCGGAGTTCATCACTGCAGGCAATGTACCTAAGCTAACGTAATGACATCGGCGCTCGTTATGACCTGCGGTGACCTGGGCTGCCCTATTGATGATAGCTCAGGTCACTGCACTGCTCTCCCAGCCAATGGGGAACATTCTGTTCTTCATTGACTGGTACAGTGAGTATGGATCGTTGTGGGACCCCCTTATTGGATTACGCCAGACCTGGAATTGTTTTTTCCTTTCAATAAATCGGCGAAAGAGTGTGAATGTGTTGGGGAGTTTTGTTTAAAATAAAAATGTGTTTGTTGTCCATTTCTTTTTATTAATTACTGGGTTAATGATGTCAAGTGTCTGATAGACGCCGTGATATTACTAAAGCGAGGGCTTGATGGCAGGTGACATTACACAGCTGGTATCAACCCCATATATTACCTCGCTTGTTACCGCACCAGGGCAACAGGATGAGCTGGGACAAAACGCCAGAATTAGCACATCTAATGGATGCTCCACCTCTGAGGCAGCTGCGGTCTTCTATTTTTAGCCTGGGAAGTATCCAATAACCATCTGATCTCCCTAGTCTGAGAATGCCAGACCATAGCTGTCCGCTTTACCTTGGCTGGTGATCCAATTTGGGGGGACCCTATGTGGTTTTTTTTAATTATTTATTTATTTTTTGGCTACGTACAAGGCTAAACACGTTTTAGTGTAGAAGTAACATGGATGGCACAAGGACTGCATACGGAACGGAATGGATGCGGATGTCACATAGATGTCACACGGATGCATTCGTGAAAAAACAGGACCATTTTTTGCGGACCGCAAAAAACGGGATGGTCGTGTGAATGTACCCTTAGGTTGCTTCTTAAAGATGTGTGAGTTCAGATTCTGGAGGTTACGCCCAGATGGGGGGTGGAAGCTCACCGATATGAAGGAGATGAAGAAATGTAGGCAGAGAATCCAACGAGCAATCCCTAAAATCCTTAAAAAATAGCTTTTAATCCTTTTTTCCATATTTAAAATTGAGACAATGTAATAATAAAAGGAGTGGCAGTACTATAATGCAGTATTTCAACAGACAATCATGAGAATGGCTGTAAAGCCAAAATGTGCAGTTTGTTGATGACTGCATTATAGTACTGCCACTCATTGCGATATATTGTCTGACAATTTTAAAGATGGAATAAAAGTTGTTTTTTAAGGATTTTACGGATTGCTCACTGGATTCTCTGCCTACATTTTCTCATCTCCATAAAGACTTGTAGGTGCAAAACATCCCTTATGGAGTGGGTGAGTGGTCCTTGCTGTTGTCATCCCCTTTGATACCTAGTTAAAGAAAACCTTTGTAAGACTTCCCACTTTGGAGGAACTGCATTAGGCTGGGTTCACATGTCCTCTAGTCCTGTAGTTCACATGTCCTGGAAAAAATACTTTATCATTCATCTTGTTTATCTTAAAGGGGTTGTCCACTGATAAGACAACACCTTTTGATTCCATGTTTCCCAAAGGTAAAATAAAAAAGCTTATACTCATCTTTGTGTCGGGGCTCAAGTGATATGACGTCAAGAGAGCCCTGAGTCCAATCAGTGCCGGCTTCTGTCTCCCTGCTTTCAGACATAGGAGCAATCAACAAGAAGTGAGCGGCAGCCACAGCCCTCAATTCCTAATGATTAACTTATTTTGTCCAATGGCGGGGAGACAGAAGCCGACACTGATTGGATGCAGAGTTCTCATGATGTCATGTGAACCCCAGCAACGTGAGCCCAGACACCACGACAGCCACGGAAGTTTGTATAGGCTTTCTTATTTTTACCTGGGGGAAACCTGGAATCAGAACGGGTTGTCCTAGTAGTGGACAATCTCTTTAATTACAACTCATACCTCTACATACAGCAGATAACACAGGATCTACCATTAAAAACAGGTGATGGTTTAATCAAGCCTCCCCCACTTCCTGGCAAAACCTCCACAGGTCGCAGGGCGTCACTAGAACACCATTAGAAAAAAGTCAATAATCTCCCAACAACAGATTCATCTGATCAATACAGCTACTGTACGTTCACATTAACTGTCAACCCCATAATGATGGACAAAAACTAGAATAAAAAAATCTAATATCAAAAAATGGGAAAAAAAACCTGAATCTTTCGGTATCTGGATTTAATAAGCAAAAAAAAGGAATAATAAGTGGAAGCATTCTCTTTAACTTGTTTCCAGGAAAGCAATTTACTATTCCGAAAAGGAAGTTTATCCTGGTTCTGGGTCAACGGTCTGAGCGAGTCACCATACTATATCTCACGTCAGCATAATAACATTTGTGAATATTGGACATTTCTACTCAAGACAAACCGCTGCTATATTCAGTCAGATCCAATATATATGTTTACATATAAAACATGTTTGCTTCACTGGCTGCTCTCCAGGATGAGAAATCGGTCGTTCTAAATCCATGCACTTTTTAGATACTTTTCCAAAAACATGTCTGCTGAAGTTACTACTGTGTTTATTAAGACATAAAAAAAGACTTTTGAAAATAAACCAATAAACCAGGTTTGAGGAGAGCCAGCCCAAACCTCAGCTTCCACCAGGGAGAGGGCACCACGCTATGACCCTTCAAGAGGCTAGTCTAAGATGTCATAAGATAAACTAACCACTTACTTTCATTCCCACATGTCTAGATATCCACTGTTTACTGACAAACCTTTATTTTTATTTCTCAAAGAAGATTAAGATACAAAGAACTGTGCAAAAGGTTTAGGCAGGCGTTGAAAGAATGCTTCTAAATATGTTAATAGTTTATTTTTAGGAATTAACAAAATGCAAGGTGAATAAACAAAAAAGAAATCTAAATAAAATCAATATTTGGTGTGAGCACCCTTTGCCTTCAAAACATTATCAAAGCATCAATTCTTCAACGTACACTTGCACACAGGTTTTTAAGGCACTCGGGAGTGAGGTTGCTCCAGATATCTTCGAAAATTATTCACAGATCATCTTTGGAGGTAGGCTTGTGGAGATATATCTGTCCCTTCAAGTAATCCTGCTTCAGATTAAATTTGGAGCCAATCAGGCATTTCCCTGATGGTATAGCATCATAGATTACTTGTATTTCTCACTCTTGACAAATTACCAACTCTACTGAAATGCAACCCCACACTTGCAAGGAACCTCCATCATGCATCACTGTTTTCTACAACACTGTTGTCTACATTATTGATAATTTTCCAACCCTTCAGAGAACAATCTGACTTCTTTTACAAATAAATAGTTCACATTTTGACTTAACAGCAAAAGCCATCGTCCATAAACAGCTTACAACACAGCAAAGGGATCTCATTATTGAAAGTTATCAGTCAGGAGATTAGGGCAAAGAAAATTCCAAGGCGTAAGATATATCACAGAACACTGTGAAGACGGTCATCAAGAAGTGGTTTAAATTTTGCAAAACTGTAACATTACCTGGTATGGAAACCTAAAAAATTGATGAAAAGGCAGGAAGAAAATTAGTTTGGAAGGATGCCAAGAGGCCTACAGCAACATTGCAGGAATTTCTAAAAACGTCCTAGTTGTGTACTGCAGGTGACAATAATTTCCCATGTTCTTTATAAATCTAGCCTGTGAGATAGGGTGGCAAGACAGAAGCTTTGTCTTACATAGAAAAACATCCAAGACTGGCTATGTTTTGCCAAAATCTATGTCAAGTCTGTCTAAAGCATGTGGGAAAATATGTTATGATCTGATGAGAGCAAGATTGCACTTTGTGGCCATACTTCCATGAGGTACCGTATGTTTGACGCAAAGCCAGCACTAACCATCATCAAAAGAAAGCCATTGCCAAAGTGAAGCATGGTGGAGGCAGCAATATGCTTAGGTAGTGTTTTCTAGCATCCTGAACTTGGGTTTTACTTAAGGTGGAGGGAACTATGAACAGTTCCAAATATCAGTCATTTTTTGAACCAAAACTTAAGGCCTCTGCTTAAAATCTGAAGATGAAAAGGAATTTCACTTTCAACACAACAAAAACCCTAAGCATACCTCAAAAAAACACCAAAAAGGAGCCAAGACAAATGATATGTGCACACACAGAATGTGGTGAGCCTTCCTCATAAAGATGGCTGCAGCCAAGGTGCAAGATGCTGATGTCACAGCCACTCAACCTCCACACTAGAGGGGAGGGGCGGCTGCTTAGCATAAGACATGCACACTAATAAGGCTTGCACTGGGAGCCCATCATATAATGAGTGAAATGCACAGTGTCTGAACTGTAACCTATAAATGACGCCAGAAACCCAGGTCAGGCGGGCTAAACAGCACTATATAGGTGCATCTCGCACGGATACACGAGACGCACAGTGTCTGAATTAAGGCCTATAAATGATGCACAACACCAGGTCTAGGCGGGTCAGTTAGCACTATATGAGTACATAACACATGACAGGCTCACCATTTAACCACCTGAATTCAAAAGGTCCACACACATCCTGCAAAAATGGATAAAATGTGCCATACCTCAAATAGTGAGATATTAGTTTATATTTTGGCCCAAAATATGTAAGCTCGCAATCCGTTCGTCAAGGATTCTCACACTTGCGAGTCCCTACACTGAATTAGTTAGAAAAACCACAAAGAACTATATAAAAAAAACACCAAAAAGGAGCCAAGACAAATGATATGTGCACACACAGAATGTGGTGAGCCTTCCTCATAAAGATGGCTGCAGCCAAGGTGCAAGATGCTGATGTCACAGCCACTGAGCCACAGTTGAGTGGCTGTGACATCAGCATCTTGCACCTTGGCTGTAGCCATCTTTATGAGGAAGGCTCACCACATTCTGTGTGTGCACATATCATTTGTCTTGGCTCCTTTTTGGTGTTTTTTTTATATAGTTCTTTGTGGTTTTTCTACCTAAGCATACCTCCAAATAAACTAAAGAATGGATTTGTCAGAAGAAGCTCTAAGTTTTGCAATGGCCCAGCCATAGCCCAGAGCCTAATCCAATTGAAAGTCAATGGGTTAACCTAAAGAGGGCAGTAAACAGGAAATACTCTCAAAGTCTGACAGATTTGGAGCACTACTGCAAGGACGAGTGGGAAAAGATTGACAATTCTAGATGTACAACGTTGATAGACTCATACCCGAAAAGACTTAATGTTGTCATAAATTAGAAATGTACTTCAACAAAGTACTCGTTTAAGGCCGGGGTCAGACAAGAGGGTAGCATCCGATGTGATATGCTAATGACACTCGGCTCAAACTATGATCCGAAGTTGAGCCGAGTGTCATTCTATTGGGCTCCGATTCTCCCGCATGTGAGAATTGGATCACAGTGAGGAGCGAGAGATAAATCTTTCCATCTTCTCCATTGCCTGTCTCTACGTATATTGGACTGCACTCAAAATAACATCCTAGTGCACATCCTATGTTTCACATGTACCCATAGACGTGATCCAAGATACGCTGCCTATCGCAGCATGCTGCAATTTTCTTTCACGCCAATTCAGCATGAGAAAAAGATCACAGATTTGTTCTGTGTCACTGAATAACATTGGTCCGAGTGCAATTTTCTCGCACCCATCCAATTCGTATGCTTGTGTCAGCGAGGCCTTAGGTTTTGCATATTTATGCAATCACATTATTTTACTTCTAAATCTTTATTTTTCCATTCTATCATTTTAGTTTATTTTTCAATTGAATTGTACAGATTATATTATAAGTGATGATAGATTACAGGAGGAACAAGTTCTGAAATCATTTTTCTTGGCATTATTTTTTTATATAACAAAAACTGGCATTTTAACAGGGGACGATAGACATTTTATATCCAGTGTACTTATTAGGTATGTACCAGTCGTACCTAATCCCTGATTTCTGATATGTGGCCCAGATGTCCCTTTGCCACATAAGAAGACAATAATAGTGTCACGTTCTTCTCTCTTGGAGACTAGTGACGGATTCAGGGTTGGGATCCCTCATTTCCATCTGGGGCTCTACATTTAAACGGGGTTTCATTTCTTTCAGTGCATCATGAATTAATGTTTATTTTGTTGTCCAGCAGTTCCTAGCTAAGTGTTTCAGCTGCAGCTGCTTTATAGCCACGCCTCTTCAGGTTTAAGTAGAGGTGTTTCTCAGCAATCATTACTGAAGATACAAATCTATTTGTTCTCTGGTCACCGTGGTGGAAGGTCCTGTGAAGGCTCGTTCCTGAAAACAGTCTTTATTCTTTTTTGTTTCTGTTTTCCTTTTTGTCTTACCTTTCCTTGTGTCATATTAGTACAGCAGTGCGACTAGCGCCTCCCATCTGCAAACACACTAGCCAGTTCAACTACATGGTTTTCTTAGCTTCCTGTTCAACGATAGTTGAGGAGACTGTATAGGGCCTGGCTAGGAGAGTAGGAACAGCTGCAGGTGAGGATAGGAGGTGACACATCTACCCCTCTCAATAGAGCTAGGGTCCACCATGTTATTGTGTTCCCAGTGTTCCCCCTTACTTGTTGCATTGTTTGTTGTATTTTTTGTCATGTGTCAGACGCCTGTACGTCTGAACACACGTGCCACGCTTGTCATACCTGGCAGCGTGACAAATAGTCAGTGGAAGCCTTGTTACAAATCCTATCCATAGTTATATTGAGGTGTGCAGATATTGAGCCAGCAAAGAATAATTCAATTCTGGATGGAGTAGAATTGTCAATGCAGCTCTGGGCTATAATACATGTTGAAACTGAGAACCAATACATATTATGTTTTCAAATGTTTTAACATGTTACTTTCTACGTAGGTTCATTTTCTTTGAAAATTATAAAACAAACTGATTTGATGGGGGGAAAAACCTACATGTTGCTTCTATTTTATGTCTGAACAGAGAATTGAACAGAAAGGGGCAATACTGATGGCTTAGGCTAAGTTCACATTTCCGCTAAAATCTATCAGTCACAATCCGCTGCTCTTGTAAACAACGGAATCCGTTTAGCGGATTCCGCTGCTCCCATAGACTTGTATGAGCAGCGGATTGTGACTGATGATGCTGCGTTGCATCCTCCGCCCGACTGATCAGTCGTGGAACGACTGACCGCCGGGCGGGGGGAACGCAGCATGTAACGTTTTTTGAGCAGCGAGATCCGTCGGATTTCGCTGCGCATGCTCTCTGGCTCCCTGCACACGTCACCAGCTTTGGTTGGTTACCCGATATTTACCCTGGTTACGGTGCAAGGAGCCAGCGCTAAGCGGTGTAGGCCCGTAACCAAGGTAAATATCGGGTAACCAAGGTAAACATCGGGTGCTTTGCGGTTACCCGATATTTAGGCTGGTTACGTGTGCAGGGAGGCCGACACTTCCCCGCTCGGCCCCGCCCCCTCCCGCACTCCGCACATGTATGTACACACACACACACACCTGTCCCCAGCCATGCAGACAAGCACTGCCACTGACACCCTCGTCTGGCCCCGCCCCCCGCTCGGCTCCGCCCCTCCCGCACTTTGCATGTGCACACACACACATACATACAGACATACATACATACATACATACTTGCACATACACACACTCACTCACACATACACTCACCTGTCCCCAGCCATGCAGACCGCAGCACTTCTACTGACATCCTCAGCGCCTGGCCCCGCCCCCCGCTCGGCTCCGCCCCCTCCCGCACTTTGCATGTGTACACACATACATACATACATACATACATGCACATACACACACTCACTCACAGATACACTCACCTGTCCCCAGCCATGCAGACCGCAGCACTTCCACTGACATCCTCAGCGCCTGGCCCCGCCCCCCGCTCGGCTCCGCCCCCTCCAGCACTTTGCATGTGCACACACATACATACATACATACATACATACATACATACATACATGCACATACACACACTCACTCACTGATACACTCACCTGTCCCCAGCCATGCAGACCACAGCACTTCCACTGACATCCTCAGCGCCTGGCCCCGCCCCCCGCTCGGCTCCGCCCCCTCCCGCACTTTGCATGTGCACACACATACATACATACATACATGCACATACACACACTCACTCACAGATACACTCACCTGTCCCCAGCCATGCAGACCGCAGCACTTCCACTGACATCCTCAGCACCTGGCCCCGCCCCCCGCTCGGCTCTGCCCCAGAACTCTGCCCCCCGCACACAACGGAATCCGACAAAGAATTCTGTTCTTTGTCATCCGTTGTACAGCGTTGAACAGCGCATCAGTCACATGCGTCAAGCGACGCATGTGACTGATACAAATCAACGGAAATGTGAACTTAGCCTAAGGCTAAGTTCACACATCCTGTGTTTTCAATCCGTCAGGTCCGTCAGCAACGGATCAGTCATTTTCAAGATGTCAACTGATGCAACTGATGTGTTTTTCACAGGATTCCTTTCACAGGAATCCTGTGAAAAAACGGATCAGTTGCGTCCGTTACATCCGCTGTGCGTCCGTTTTTTGACGGATCAGTCATGATCCGTCTGTGTTTGGGACAGCCCAGTGGGCGTGCCAAGCATGCTGGGCATGCTCAGTAGAGCATGACGGAATCCTGCGCTGGATTCCGTTGTAAGACGGATTACGACGGAATCCAGCACCATAGACATGCATTACAAGCTTGACGGATGGCGACGGATTCCTGCGCGGCGCGTTAATTTTGACGGCCCGAAAAACGTTACATTCTGCGTTGCTCCCCGCTCGGCGGTCAGTCAAAAACGACGGACCGCAACGCAGCGGATGCAACGCAGGGTCATCAGTCGCAATCCGTCGCTAATAGAAGTCTATGGGGAAATACAGGATTCCTGCAAAATATTTTGCAGGTTACCGTAATTCCCCAAGGCGACGGATTGTGACTGATGCAAAACACAGGATGTGTGAACTTAGCCTTAAACATTTGGTAAGGAAAAGATAGTATCAGATTTCTAGAAAGGCATTCAGGAGCTCAGCTGTGAAGTCTGTTAGTTCACGTCTCCAAGCTAAGTGACCTGGAAAGCACGTTCATGAAATTCCACACTTCTCCTGGACAGGAAGATAAAAAATTCACAATATTTTTCTTTGGTTTTGCTTTTTTTTACTTTTGCTTTTATAGCGCACATTCTTATCAACATGACTGCCCAGCTTACTGACATAAATGATTTCCTGGCAAAGAATATGTCTCCTTTCTACACCATTAACAAGTATTGGATGAAAGCCAAGAGAATTTCACTTTCTACTTTATTGTTTTGATATATTATAAATAGAGCTTTATAACAAATGTATTTCATCACTAACTACATAAGACATATTATTGACAATCACATCACCGTAAATGATTACTAATTAGCAGATATACAGTCATATGAAAAAGTTTGGGCACCCCTATTAATGTTAACCATTTTTCTTTATAACATTTTGGGTTTTTGCAACAGCTATTTCAGTTTCATATATCTAATAACTGATGGACTGAGTAATATTTCTGGATTGAAATGAGTTTTTTTGTACTAACAGAAAATGTGCAATCCGCATTTAAACAAAATTTGACCGTTGCAAAAGTATGGGCACCTCAAATAAATGTGACATTAATATTTTGTAGATCCTCCTTTTGCAAAAATCACAGCCTCTAGTCGCTTCCTGTAGCTTTCAATGAGTTCCTGGATCCTGGATGAAGGTATATTTGACCATTCCTGTTTACAAAACAATTCCAGTTCAGTTAAGTTTGATGGTCGCCGAGCATGGACAGCACGCTTCAAATCTTCCCACAGATTTTCAATGATATTCAGGTCTGGGGACTGGGATGGTCATTCCAGAACATTGTAATTGTTCCTCTGCATGAATGCCTGAGTAGATTTGGAGCGATGTTTTGGATCATTGTCTTGCTGAAATATCCATCCCCTGCGTAACTTCAACTTCGTCACTGATTCTTGCACTTTATTGTCAAGAATCTGCTGATACTGAGTTGAATCCATGCAACCCTCAACTTTAACAAGATTTCCAGTGCCGGCATTGGCCACACAGCCCCAAAGCATGATGGAACCTCCACCAAATTTGACTGTGGGTAGCAAGTGCTTTTCTTGGAATGCCGTGTTTTTTTGCCTCCATGCATAACGCCTTTTTGTATGACCAAACAACTCAATCTTTGTTTCATCAGTCCACAGGACCTTCTTCCAAAATGTAACTGGCTTGTCCAAATGTGCTTTTGCATACCTCAGGCGACTCTGTTTGTGGCGTGCTTGCAGAAACGGCTTCTTTCACATCACTCTCCCATACAGCTTCTCCTTGTGTAACGTGCACTGTATTGTTGACCGATGCACATTGATACCATCTGCAGCAAGATGAAGCTGCAGGTCTTTGGAGGTGGTCTGTGGACTGTCCTTGACTGTTCTCACCATTCTTCTTCTCTGCCTTTCTGATATTTTCCTTGGCCTGCCACTTCTGGGCTTAACAAGAACTGAACCTATGTTCTTCCATTTCCTTACTATGTTCCTCACAGTGGAAACTGACAGTTTAAATCTCTGAGACAACTTTTTGTATCCTTCCCCTGAACAGCTATGTTGAATAATCTTTGTATTCAGATCATTTGACAGTTGTTTTGAGGAGCCCATGATGCCACTCTTCATAGGAGAACAACTTGCAAGTGGCCACCTTAAATACATTTTCTGATGATTGGATAAACCTGCCTATGAAGTTCAAAGCTCAATGAGGTTACAAAACCAATTTTAGTGTTTTAGTAAGTCAGTAAAAAACTAGTTAGGAGTGTTCAAATCAAGAAATTGATAAGGGTGCCCATACTTTTGCACCGGTCAAATTTTGTTTAAATGCGGATTGAACATTTTCTGTTAGTACAATAAACCTCATTTCAATCCAGAAATATTACTCAGTCCATCAGTTATTAGATATATGAAACTGAAATAGCTGTTGCAAAAACCCAAAATGTTATAAAGAAAAAAGATTAACATTAATAGGGGTGCCCAAACTTTTTCATATGACTGTAATTGCTGCAGGGCGAAACAAAAGTAGCCCAACGATAGGATGTGAAGCAGATTTTGACAACCAAAAATGCAAATTATGTCCTTTTAGGTCCATTTGGAAATTGTAGATACATAATTTGGGACTACTATGAACCCAACAATGCATGCTGGATCATTGGGTGTTAGGTTAAAAGTTATTTAGAATCTGATTAAATTGATGGACTGGTTAAAGTGTACTTCCAATTTTTTAAAACTTGTTTTAACAGTGGTGGTCCAATGCAGGCAGGGGCACTGAAACATGTATTCAAATGCCTCCATTATATTTTATGGAGGTTATGGATACAAATTTTGTAGCTCCCATAGACTTTAAAAGAGGGCAACACTAACTTGTTCTTGAGAGTATGACAAGGAACCAATCACCAGGATTTCCGTATATAACCTAAAGCCAGTGCTATACTGGCACTATCAAGCTGATTCTTTACATACCTTTAGTTGTCAGCTCGGATGTTTAGGTTTTGAAATCCAAAAAAGGATAGTTTATAAAATCATCAGCTTCTTAAGTGACAGCAGTTGAGGATCAAATAATAGCTGGGGGGGTATTCATAGTTATCCCCTCCCCCGGTTAGAATTAGCATAAGTATTATACAATTGACGCACCCCAGGGTTTTGGGGTACTCGGTTCCGGGCTGTATCTTACTGGGATATTTCACTGAGTGGCCGTTGCCCGGTTCCATGATCCTGGGGGTCACTTAAAAGAGGGTACTGTACAAGGGACAAATAAAAATAAAGTGTTTTTCATTACGCCACCTGCGGTATGCGGCTATATAGGAAAGCCGGCGCTGCAAAATCTCTCATTGCTGGGGCTGGTGATATTAAGCAGCTTAGATGTGATGGCTCTCCGCAAGTAGAGCTAGGCCCCAGGGGAGGATGATGGTGTTTGTAGTATATAGATGCAGAGGTGTAGGAAGAATACAGAGAACACAGGGGCTGCGGTTTAACTTGTGCTTTACTCACTGGTTTGGAGTTGCTGCAGCCCTGTTGGTGCTGGTCTCTACCACTCCAGTATTCCCATTGTTCCAGTGGCGGTGTAGTGAACTGGTGAGCTTTACTTCCATGCACTCGACTGTAGTTGGTGGGTCCCCGTGGCCTGGAGCATTTTGGGTTCCCCTTCTGTTGTCTCTGTCCTGGCCCGTACAACAGGCAGCTTGAACCTCTCTTGGGTCGGACCTCTGTCCCCGTTCCCAGGTTCCCCCTGCTGATGTGCCCCGGACACTAACGTCAGTAAGGTCCTTGATGGTCCCCTCACCGGGCAGATTGTTATCAGGTGAGCCTGAAGCATCTTCCTGAACTAGGGCTCTGTACCCCGTCGGTGCTCGGTTCAGTGAGTACTCTCGCTGTACTCTCCCTGACAACCACACTCCCATTTTACTCAGTAGTCACTTTAAACTTTCTCTGTCAGCACCTTAACTTCTGACCAACTGTCTTTCTGACTTTTCACTATCTCTGACAAGATGTCCGTCAACTCCACTAACTAGCCCCTCCTCCTCCCAGGTTTCTGACTAGTGGATTGGATGAGTCCCAACCAATAAGTGGCCATCCATCAGGTCATCTCTAGCCTGTTACCCAGTCTGGGGAAAAGGGCGTGGATTTGTGTGTGTGTTGTGGTCTTTACCAGCATTGGTCTTCCAAGAATCCGGGGTTAGATGTAGTATCCTGACACTCAGGGGCGCCACACAATCGATTTAATGTTTGACTTGCAGGACCTGTGCTGAGGTCATACCCATGTGACCAGTAGGGGCATGGCTTCAGCCAACAAAGCTGATATCAGGAAGCAACATTTTTCTGTTGGCTGAGGCCCCGCCCCTTCTGGTCACATGGCTGTGACCTCACACAGGTCCTGCAAGTCAAACATTAAATTGATTGTAGCTATAGAAAATAATAAACTCACTAATACTCACCATCTTCAGATCCAGCACTGCATCTCCGCTGCTGCTCCTTATTTATTGGCAGGCTGCAACAGTTACGTCACAACTATAGCGGAGTACCACTGCAGGCAATCATTTGGCTTTGTCACTTGTGCCGTCTACATAGGCAGAACCGCTGCGCTATAGCAGCTATGTTCAATGTTGACACTGTAACTTGTCTGGTGGCGAGGCAGTGCTGGACATGAGGAGGGTAAATAACTTCATTAGTTATTTTCTATATTTGCAATCCTACAGAATAAAAGAAATTACAAAGCAATATGCTTTTTATGATAAAAGGAAAACAGAAAAACATAGAGAATTTAAGAGTGGGAGAAACTAAACAAATCAGAGAAAGAACCATAAAAAGATGTAAAAATGGGGCATAATAGAGAGTAGAATAGAAAAAGATAGTAGATATGTTTGTGTTTAGTTCTGCAAAATTAGTTAATAAGGGGTTAATCTTAATGGCAATTAAAAGTACCAGCACATGCAACAATAAATATGGCAATTTTTAGACTCTATGGTCTCTTTTCTAGACGTTAACGAAAACAATGTCTAGACGGGCACGCACATTGTTCTTTTTGGAACACTCCAATGATGACATTTATCTTAATTAGTTTGTGATAAAAAGAAGGTGTGACTTATGAAAGAATTCTGGCGTAACTCTAATATTATATGTGGGCCAACATTTCTAGATGTTTTACGCTAAGTATGGGATTCTATCCTGTCAGAATACTAAATTAAAACTTTCCCCTAAACTTTTTTAGGGAGACGTAGTCTTGCTTTGTTCTAACATAAGAAAGTTTACTAACGTTGCATTTTAAAAGTAATCCGTCATCTCAAACTGACAGTATAAACTAACCACATAAGCTCGGAAATCTGGTATGAAACACTTAGAAAAGTTTCAAAATGTTTGTGTGGCGCCTCTGAGGCTCTGGTCGCCACAGGGTACTGCATCTCAATTAAGGTGCGGTTTCTATCTCAGGTAAGAGGGGGGTTAATCACCAGTGTTCCATATTCCCATATTACATACAGTTCAGGAGCCTTCACACAGTGTAGGATGGCTCAGGGTAGACAGAGGGTGGCTATCACAATCATGGGACTTCCCCGGTCACTGAAGCCAGCCACCTGGGGGGGTGGGTTCCACTTAGGCGCAACATTCTTTCACACTCAGTTAAGTCAGGACCATAGTTCTGACCAGACACCTTTGGAACTCTTGGACTTTTCACTAGGCCCGGTTCTTGGAGTGGAGATCAGCCCGGGTACCTGACTTCTACAAAAGTCACCCTAGGAAAGGACACTAGGACACTCTTTCTTCAAACACCGGTAGTGGCCCCTCACTTGCTTTGGATTGACTGGAGCCCACGACGGCAGAGACCAGCACCTGGCTGCAGCTTTAAATCAGTGAGTAAAAGAACCTGGAACTGCAGTTGCTGACTCAGATTCTGAATAGCGACGCCATCGCCCCACGCTCCAGTGCTTCCAAGGGACTGCCACCCTCGTCATCCACCCAGGGCCTGCTCTGCCTGTTGGGAGCGACACCATCCCGGCTGCCATAACACTTGCCCCGGTGAGGAATTCTGCAGCGGCGGCTACTCCCTGGCCAAATACCACAGGTGGCATCACGACAAACTTTCCCAATCACCCCACTTTTCCTTCCTTTTACTGTACGCCGTGGGGCAACGGAACCAGGCAAGGCCACCCATGACATCGCCTGACCCGACCCTCAACGGCCCGGAAACGAGTAGGTTAACCACCTGCCCGGTGTGGCGCTACAATGCAAGGTTATACAAAAATGTTACCTCTTTTGTTCACGCTAGGTTTGTCTAGCTCCGCCTAAATGAGCAGAGAAAGGGCGGGATGATGGACTGCAATGCCCGCTAATCTAACACATACTGAGCTGTAATCTAAGGCTGGAAGACAAAGGAGCGCAAAAAGGGTCTTATCCAGGTGAGAGGATAAGGTTAAGACACTGAAAGAGACTCACCTTTGGGGTTGTGACAGTCATAACCACTATAATGGCATAGAACACCGCTGTTGCAGCCCCACGTGCAAGGTGACTTCCAACTTGTGTAGAAAGGATTAATGCCGCTCTGCCATGAATGTGAGGAAAAATCAATTCAATGTTATTCTGACCTGATGAAGGAGATGGATATCTCCAAAAGGCGTTCTTAATAAAATCACCATTGAATCTTTCCTGGATTTTAACTCTCGTTCACGGCAGAGCGGCATTAACCCTTTTTGCATCATTTGGAATTCTCATAATGACCTGTGGCATATGATACACCACAAATATCATTCAATCACAGACTGGAGAAAGTTTTGCGGCAAAATGCAGGGAAAAGCACGGCACATTTAAGAAGTTAATGATTCAAGAAGAGTTATGTGCATCCTTCTGACTCTAGCAACTCTTTTAAACAATACCAGTCTTGATGAATCAGGGTCATAACATTGTAAGGGATATAGCCCCTATAAAAATCACACCATAGTATTCTACTCCCTGCCTTTATTCTGCAAAAACTGAAGTTCAATTAAATATCCTAATTATAGTGCTCAGTTCACCCTTGCTGGGGTCAAGAGCCTTAGAACTCCACTGTATCCACCACAGCTTTTGCAGGACCTACCTATGTGACGCCCTGGCAAAACCAGGTAGTCACAGATAGGCCGCCGCATAACACCTTCCCTCACCTAGGTAACACACAGCCGACCTGAAACCCCCCTTAGGGAAAGATGGACACATCAGTGGGCGGGACCAGGCGGATGGGAATGCCCACCTAGGGGTCTAGACAGCCCGGATCGGGAAAACAAGCAGTTCTGAGTCAGATAAGTTTGGTAGTTCAAGTTGAGAGGAGTGGAGCTGGGGCTAGGTGTAGTCCCAGCAAGAGGAAAAGCTCAAGTTGAACGGTGCCAGGGTTGGAGCCCTGGTACCTTTGGCTAGGTGGCAGACGGTGGTCTCCGTCAGCAGTAGACGGGAAGATGGCTCGGCAGATCCGAGGTGGACCGGGACAGGGTTGTAGCCCGTAAAAGGAGAACTGACCCGGAAACCGTAGCACAGAGGGGGTACTCGGACCCTGAAGCCAGGACCGAAACCAGCGGCCTAGCTAATTAACCGATTGAGGGCAGAATTATAGGTCCTGTCCCACCCAAAGACCCTAAAGAAGATAACAGCCCACTGATAGGGATAAGGCCACCGCCAGAGTGCATAGATCTCACGGGCCAGCGTCTGCGGGCACGGCTTTTTAGGCCACAGCCAGCCGGGAGCGGACTCCTGAGTTCCAGACCAGCCAGTCCATCATACACAAACTAAGTGCAGAGGGAAAAGGACAGCAACCACCAGCACGGGTGGGGGACCAGAATGCAACCGGCCACGGCGGCCGGCCACCAGCACCTTGGTTTACCAAAAGACTCGTGTGATTCATTGCTGTGAGTAACCAAACATCCCCTCGCACAGCCGGGCGCACCGGCCCTTGCCATCTCTATACCCTACACAAAGACACTGGGTCCCGGGGAAACCATCCCTACCCACGGAGGGGTTAACATACAGCTGCCACTACATCTTCCCCGGGTGCCCTACAACAGCAGCGGTGGTGTCCCACCTCACCACACACCGTGGGTGGCGTCACGAACTTAATACGGCCTAGTCCGTACATCTACGTCCCCCCTTTTTATTCGGCGTGTCCGCGTGACCCCTGGGTCCGGAGGATCCCTGGAGCCACAGACACATACAGCGGGTCTGGACCCGAGCAGCGGCGGCTGCTGGCACAGGGGCGGCACACCTACCTCATAGGTGATTGACAGCTCTGATTTACCTGGACACAGCACTGTCTGCAGGAAGCTACTGTTATCAATTACTACAAAAGGGAGGTGGAACATACAAAACCAGATGGCAGAACAGTGCACTGAGCCTCTTGACCACACCAGAGGTGTACTGTGCACCCTAATTTGTATATTTGATTAATCTTCAGTTTCTGCAGAACTGAGGCAGCAATTAGAAAGCTAAAGGTGTGATTTGTATAGTAGCTATATCCTCTACAAGGCTATTTACTTAATTCATACTGTCAGTTCAGGCTGAATACCTCCCTTTAAAGGCTTACTGCCATCATAAAAGATGAGTATAATTCCAAAGTGCTTGTAAAAACAAGCAACATTACAATTCAATTCTGATTTAAAATTATACACCATTTTACTAATTACACTTTTTTATTGTTCACAGCTTGTAGCCTAGGATATCAGCCACCACAGCGCTCTATCAGTAGTGGCTGAGTTTACTAGCAGTGTTTACTAGCTCTATCCAATAGTTCACTGGAGTTCACTTTTTGATACCTATCCTAGCCATTCTCAATGTTACTGCACAACTCAGACACTCCGGAGGCAAGGCTTCCTCCTATAACAGCATTAGAGAGTGCACAGTTCAGGCAAGTTGTGCAACAATGCTTCAGTCTTAACTGTCAGTCAAGAAGGAGCACCCCTCACCCACCCACCAGTAATCAAAAAACTGAGCTTTTGAAGAGTGGTGGGCTTCTGAAAAGGAAAAGAGGACAAATCCTTTAAGGTCCCTATACACATTATATTAAAATACATGTGACGCTAGTCACTACACGGGCAAATCGTGAGGCAGGAAAGTTATATGTTGTGGGGTCAGGTAGCTGAGATCACATCAAGATTAAGAAGGATAGACAGAGACATAGTTAGGTAATGATCCACAGTCAGAATTCCTGGAGGGTAGCGGATCAGAGCAGAGGGACAAGAAAAAAGGATGGTCAAACAAAGTCAATGGTCAGTCAGCAAAAGATCAATTCCCAGAGCACAGATAACTGAAGCCAACATGCACAACTCAACAGAAGACTAAAACTGGGAGTGATCTTTGATAAACTGCTCAGCTAAATAGCTGGACAATGACAGGGAACATGGCAGAAATCCAGCACTTCCCGGTATGAGAGTGGACAACTGAGTTGTCAATCAAAAACACAGACAACTTGTAGTGCCTCTGAGACTGGTCGCTACAGGGTATATCATTATATCCTTCTCGGGCAGGAAGAGGTTAACCTGATAAGTTTACACACACCTCACATAGCTCATCTAAAGACAGTCAGGAAGTGACTCAGCCTGTTCCTAGCAGACACAGGCACTAGGGGAACTCCAGGTCACCATAACAACGATTTGAATCCTTGCAAAGGTAGGGGGGCAGGAGTAGGAGTAAGTTAATGAGCAGACAGGAAGTAGAGTCAGCTTCAGTCAGGTAGAGACAGAGCAGACATGCTGTGGAGCAGCTCCCTGAGGGGTTGCTGCCAGGCACCCCTCAGGGAGGCAGAACAGTACCGTCTGGGATGTAACACCGCACTAATCTCTGCAGAAGTCTCCTGCAGAGGGGAACCAGCCAGACCGGGGCTAGTAACAACTGGAGGGACAGGACCCGGTACCAGTAATCATGGGCAAAAGGAGTACAGTTGCCAGGAAGAGTACGGTGTAAGTACTCACGGGACTGAGCACAGGCGGGGTACAGAGCCCTAGTTCAGGAAGGCACTTCAAGCTCACCGGATAACAATCTGCCCAGTGAGGGACCTCACCGACGTTAGTGTCCAAGGCACAGCATCAAAAAGGGAACCCAGGATCGGGGACAGAGGTCCGACCCATAGAGAGGTTCAAGCTGCCTGCCATACGGGCGAAGACAGAGAGTGAGAGAGAGAGCAGGAGGGGATCCCAAGACGCTTCAGGCCACGGGGACCCACCAAGTACAGAGTTGTGCATGGAGGAGAAAGCCCACCGATTACCAGACCGGACCAGACCTCTGCCCTGCCCAGGATCGACCGGAGTCTCTGACGGCGAGGACCAGCACCTGGGGCGTGATACCATCTTAACCAGAGAATAAAAGCATCTGGAACCCGCACCGGTGACTCTGTGAGTAAATGCCGCCAACCCGCGCTCCGGCACTCCTGTGGACTGCTGCTTCGTTCTCACCAACCTCCCAGGGTAATCCCGCTCTGCCTGTGGGGAGTGATACCATCCTGGCTGCACCCAACACCTTCCCCCGGAGAGAGATTATACAGCGGCGGCTAATTCCTGACCGGACACCACGTGTGGCGCTGAGAAGCATCCCCCATTCCCATCCAACACTGCCCTGGGAGAGGAAAAGTCGCAGGAAAGGTCTGTGGTGGAGGAGGCCGAGACCCAGTTGCCATTGCAACCGGTGACATGCTTCCCATGGACCCATCGCCCTCCTTCCATTCCCATTTACACTGGCCACCTGTTTGTTTGTCTTTTCATGTAGCCGACGGGGCAACGGAGCCGGGTCAGGCCTGTCACAGGAACCCCAAGAAACCACTAGCCCGGTGATGAGTACCCAAAAGCCGCGTGGGACGTTACAAACTCATCATGCCGCAGCTCCAGGTTGAATAACTGAGCTGTCAGTCACCCAACTGACAGCTTAACACAGCCTGATCACAGAGTGGAGGAATCGTGACAGTAAGCCAACGAACGACCACTTTTCGTTGGCCCCAAACATTGTATAGACTACATCGGCCAATATTGGAATCTTTTGGCTGATGATGCAGCCAAAGTTGTAGCCAAAAAATCCAACACGCTTGGACAGTGCTTTGAACAATTGAAAACACTCATCTGTCGGTTGTTGGTCATAATCTCCCTTTCACATGGACTCCCTCATTAGGCTACATGCGCACGCTGCTTTTTTTTGCTGCTTTTTTGCTGCTTTTTTGCTGCTTTTTTGGCTGCAGTTTTGTCAGCAGAACTTTCTGACATCTGACTTCCCAGCAAAGTCTATGAGAAGTCAGATTTGTCATGCGCACATTGCAGTTTATTTGTCAGCGTTTTTTTTGTCAAAAGTTTGTGACAAAAAAATGCAGCATGTTCATTCTTCCTGCGTTTTTGTCAACATTTGTCACCCATTGAAATCAATGAGGGCATCAAAAACGCAGGAAAAATGCATGCTAATCCAAAGTGGTGCATTTTAACTGCCTTTTACCTGCGTTTTTGGTACCAAAAACGCAGGTGATTTGTCAGGAAGTGAGGTCAGGCAAGTGGTCCCGTCCCGTCCCGTCCTCCATGTGTTCCCCGAAGTACCGCTGTCCCCAGGGGAGATGATGTGGAGGACGGGACGATCAGCGGCGGCGGCAGCGAGAGGGAAAACTCAATGTTTTCAGCTGCCAATGTCCATCCCCCTCTCGCTGCCGCCGCTGATAGTCCCGTCCTCCACGTGTTCCCCGAAGTACCACTGTCCCCAGCGTGCACGCACAGGGGAGATGATGTGGAGGACGGGACTATCAGCGGCGGCAGCGAGAGGGAAAAATCAATGTTTTTAGCTGCCAATGTCCATCCCCCTCTCGCTGCCGCCGCTGATAGTCCCGTCCTCCACGTGTTCCCCGAAGTACCGCTGTCCCCAGCGAGCACGCACAGGGGAGATGATGGACCCCTCTCACCGCCACCACCGCCGCTGATAGTCCCGTCCTCCACGCTCCTGTCAGCTCCACGCAGTAGCGCGATCAGCTGAGCTGTCACTGAGGTGGCCGCGGGTAACCTCAGTGACAGCTCAGCTGATCGCGCGGCTGTCTTCATTTGCTGCATGGAGGTGACCCGAGCGGTGGTGTATTCTACAGCTCCGGTCACCTCCATGCAGTAGAGCTGAATGCGGCGCTGGACCATCCTGGATTACGCCGGACATGGAGGGCTTTGTCGGGGTTAATAAATTGGTAATGAGGGACTTTGTTTGTGTTTTTTATTTCTAATAAAGGATTTTTTCGGGTGTGTGTGTTTATTTACTGTAATTTACAGATTAATCATGGAAGGTGTCTCGGGGTGACGCCTGACATGATTAATCTAGGACTTATTGGCAGTTATGGGCTGCCAATAACTCCTTATTACCCCGATTTGCCAACGCACCAGGGCAAATCGGGAAGAGTACTGTCCCAGAACAGTCGCATCTAATGTATGCGGCCATTCTGGGCGGCTGCTGACTGATATTGTTAGGCTGGGGGGCTCCCCATAACGTGGAGCTCCCCATCCTGAGAATACCAGCCTTCAGCCGTATGGCTTTATCTGGCTGGCATTAAAATTGGGGGGGACCGCACGCCAGTTTTTTTTAATTATTTATTTATTTCTAATTTTTTTTTTTCAATTCAACAAGCTTTATGGGCTTGTTTGAACTGAAAAATAGATGAAACAATTGTTGACAAAACTGCAGCCAAAAACGCACCAAAAAAGCAGCAAAAATGCACCAAAAAAGCACCTACATTTTTTGTGACATTTCCAGGCTCTCTCTGACAAGGTGCAGTTTTGGCTGCAGTTTTGGCTGCAGTTTGTGAACACGAAAAAGAAGCAGCGTGCGCATGTAGCCTTATACAATATAAACTAAAAAATAGTCAGCAGTCTTCTGGAAGTTATAAGATCTGTCCCATAATCACAACTTATTCCCTATCCATTGGCTAGGGGATACCTTGGTGATCTGGGGAGGACTGACCGCTGCTGAGATCTCCATTGATCCTCCTAAGGGTACGCTCACACGAGCGTGAAAATCGGACGAGTGCAATGCGAGAAATTCTCGCATTGCACTCTGACCAATGTTAGGCAATGAGGTTGAGCTGTTGGTCAGCTTTTCTCGCATCCAGATTCTGGATGCGAGAAAAGCGGCAGCATGCTGCGATTGTCTGCGAGAGCCGTATCCCTCGCACCCATTCAAGTGAATGGATACGAGAGATACATCGGACTGCACTCGGATGTTATCCCAGTGCAGTGCGATCTACGCACAGGCTGACAGTGGAGGAGATGGGAGGATTAACCCCTCCCTCTCCTCCGCAGCGCCTGCACTCAGCTTCACAGCTGTGACCCGATCGCAAGATCGGGTTACAGTCGCATGACACCCGGCTCACGCTCGCAGCAGAGCCTGAGCCGGGGGACATTAGCATATCGCATCCGATGCTCTCGCATCGGATGTCATACGCTCGTGTGAGTCCAGCCTAAGGCTAGTGCTCTGCAACCCTTAAATCAATGGAAAATAAGTGCAAACACCCAGCCACTGCTTAATTACTTGTCAATGTGACTGACGGAAATAGCCACATACAGCACTACAGAGCCCGATCTCAGTATTGCTGGGGGTCCAAACGATCAGCATGTTATCTCTTATCTGACTGATAGGATATGAGTTGTGATATTTGGAATAGCCATTTAAGAGAAAAACCTTTTTTATTGTTAATGAACCTGCACCAGAAAACTAACCCTTTACAACCAAGGAAATATGTACAATATACTCCCTCATAAAGGAAAGATTACATCACATATTCCACAAAGTCAACAGATGAAAACAGTAGCAGCAGTAAAGCCACTTTTTGGAGAGACTTTATAAATGCATTACTGAAGATTTGATAGTTTAAGAAGCCCTCCCATTAACATTTGCTTTCAATAAATGTGTGTATACATGTATGTAGTATAGTGTGAGTGTATTAATATACTCATCTACTGCTACTTTTTCCAAGATCTAGTGCTGTTCTGCTCCTCTTCTCAGTGCTGTCACCGCTCTGTAGACTTTCTGGGTCACTCTGTATCACCTGGAAGTGACCTTTTTCAATGTAAGTCTATGGAACATCAGAATGAGACTCCATAGACTTATATTGTAAAATAGACTTCCAGCTCACATTTACAGCATAGAGTGAGTCAGATAATCGTAATTGCAGTGAGAAGAGAAACAGAACAACACTGGATCACTGAAAAAGCAGCGGTAGGTGAATATATTAATACACTCACACTACACTACGTGCACATATACACATATTTAATGAAAAAAATATTAAAGAGGTGGTTCACGTGTTTTCATTACTGGCCCCATCGATATTATGTTGAGTAACAAGGCTTCTCTCAAATACCTTGTGTTGCCAATAGTGCCTGTGAGTGGCACTATTGGAGTCCGCTCACCCTCTTCGGGTGATTCCCAGGCTCCGTGATCTCTGAGTCTTCCTGAGTTATTGGGCTGCGGGCAGAGTTTCACCGCTTGTGTTTCTCGCGTGTACTCTGCGGTGAAGGAGGGAGCACAGCCCTGGGCTGTGACAAGTGGTGAAACTCCGCTCACAACCTAGTCACTCAGGAATACTGCGGCCCGCCTCAGTTGACATGACATCACCGGACATCAGAGGTCACGGAGCCCGTGGGTCACACGAAGGGGGTGAGCTGACCACAATAGCGCCGCCACTCACAGGCACTATTACAAACACAAGGTATTTGAGATAAACCTTGTTTCTCAACATAATATCGATGTGGCCAGTAATGAAAATGGGTGATCCAACCGTTTAATGGGAGTGCTTTTTTAATGTCATTTGATAAATGGAGCAATGAGGTACTATTGTCAATGGGAAGCCAGTTTATATCTCTACTAATAAAGGGAATTTATTAAAGTGTGTATGATTAGTGTGGATATCAGTCGATTTCAAACCTATTCTTAACAATTAGAAAGTCTGATTTCTCTGTAAGGAAACTTCCTGAAGATTTGGAGACCATTTCTGTGTAGCAGAGTATAAACAGTAATACAAAGCAGAAGAATGGTGAAGAATTGCAGCGTCTGCATGTGAAAAGTTTATTTATTCAGGGCTGTAAGTGCTGCCTCAACACAAAACTTACTTATTCTGGGTTCTGAAGACTGGATGCAAAAATATTTCCAGCAAAGTGGATGGGACTTATAAAAATCTCTTGTCCACTTCCACTGTGCTTCTTTTTTACGCTGCGTAAACTGACCTGTGGTGCATTTTTCTAATTTGCACCATGTTAATTTTTCCTGCGGATACGCTGCCGATAGTGGTGACGCTCGTTCGAGCGGACTAGTCCAGAGGACATGAGGGAGACAGACAGAGAGAGTGGAAGGAAGGGCCCTGGCTGTACATCTGGGTGTGGGACCCGAAGACACCCGCCAAAGACTGTGTGTTTACTGACCCTCCACATCAATACAGCCTCATCCAGCACCACGAATACCAACTGTAAGTGCTCTACTTCCTGCCTCCTAAAGACTGCTCCCTGCAACCTCTCACATTACCCTGGGCCCCGGGACTACAACTCCCCTACCCGTGGAGGGGATCCCATCTTGCTGCCCCGCTCCATCAGTCCCGGGCACGGTCCCCAGAGGCAGTGGCAGTGCCACCATCTCATCACTGCAACCCACGGGTGGCATCACAGAAAATCTCCCCTGTATATATCCCCTTTTCACTTGTGGGCGGCGGACCGCTGCTTGAGCCCGGGTCCGGTCCCCACTCGAGCCACAGTGAAGCCCCGGATCTGAGCATCCCCGAGCAGCCCCTTAGCTACGATCTAGCCCCCGCCCGCAACATTTTGGTGTCACAAACAGGATTCTTACCCTATCCGTGACCTGGATGACGTGCGCCTTGTAATCCATGAACTGTTTGAAAATTATGACCTGCCGCTATCTTGCCCGCCATTTTTGGCACCAAAACAACGGCACCATCTTCTTCTTCCCCGAAAACGGCGTGAAGTTGAAGCCCCGCCCCCTTGGAACATGGCTGGAAGGAGGACCCTGAGGCCGAAAACTAAACTAACCTTCCGCACAAGGGAGTGCTTGCAAAAGACCAAGGGGGGCGGGTGAAGAATCTGCAGCATGTAACGAGAACTGTAAAGTGCAGGGACGCCAGGACTCTGCAAAATTCCGTTCCTGGACACAAGAGCGGCAAGATGTTACAGCTGGCTGCAACCCCGATGACATCTCTTTCGGACCCGAGCCGGACCGAAGCCCCGATGACGCCAGCCCCGGCAGTCCGCCCGGCCGCAACAGAGATGACGTCGGCCCCTGCAGTCTGCCCGGCCGCAACAGAGATGACGTCGGCCCCGGCAGTCCGCCCCGGCAGTCCGCCCAGCCGCAACAGAGATGAAGTTGGCTCCGGCAGTCCGCCCGGCCGCAACGGAGGCAGCAGCAGCAGCAGTAGTGGAACATGGACGGCTACCCGCAAGGTTAAAGAATGACTGTTTTATGGACTGTCGCCCCTGTTGAACGTCCTTATGTTCCCAGAGGAGGTCATCTGCACAGCAGGTGGTGGGTGGCAGGACAGTTAAAGGTTAAGCATACGTTCCTCCAGATGTGTTAAGATGTATGGTTGTAATGTGTTAACTTTCTTTTCCCGTTAAAATAAACGTCAGTGGCTGGACAGCCCGCGGACGGGCTGTATTCAACCAAGGGGGAATGTGACGCCCTGGCAAAACGAGGTAGTCACAGAAAGAATTAATTCTCCTTAGCAGCTACACAATCCCCACACAGATGTACACCAGCCAATCAGGCCCTACTCACCCCCTCCCCAGGAAAAAGGGGAGGGGGCAAGAGGAGTTAAGTTCAGTTGTGCTGTAGTCAGTGAAGCGCTGACAGGGAGAAGCTTGGAACTCCCTGGAGAAGGTGTTAGTCGGGGTTGGAGCCCTGGACTACAGGACTAGGTGGCAGTGAGGTCCACAGGCGACGGAGATCCGATCGCAGGGATCCTGAGGCGACCGGGACAGAGTTGTAGCCCACCGGTGCCAAGAGTGGGGACTCATTCCGGAGGCCGTTTGAGTGGACTAGTCCAGACACGAGGGAGACAGACAGAGAGAGTGGAAGGAAGGGCCTTGGCTGTACACCTGGGTGTGGGACCCGAAGACACCCGCCAAAGGTGACCGGCCATTTGGCAAGTTGGTTGACAAAACAGACTGTGTGTTTACTGACCCTCCACATCAATACAGCCTCATCCAGCACCACGACTACCAACTGTAAGTGCTCTACTTCCTGCCTCCTAAAGACTGCTCCCTGCAACCTCTCACATTACCCTGGGCCCCGGGACTACAACTCCCCTACCCGTGGAGGGGATCCCACCTTGCTGTCCCGCTCCATCAGTCCCGGGCATGGTCCCCAGAAGCAGCGGCGGTGCCACCATCTCATCACCGCAACCCACAGGTGGCGTCACAGACAATCTCCCCTGTAAATATCCCCTTTTCACTTGTGGGAAGCGGACCGCTGCTCGAGCCCGGGTCCGGTCCCCACTCGAGCCACAATAAAGCCCCGGAGCCGAGCATCCCTGAGCAGCCCCTTAGCTACAGTCTGGCCTCCGCCCACAACACTTGCATTAGAGGCGGAAAATCCACAGGCAAAAAAGAACACGTGTTTTTAGCGCATTTCCGCTTTGGAAACGCATCATAAACGCTTGTAAGGCTATGTTTACATGTCCATTAGAATGGATCCTGCAGAGATCCATTGGGAAAAAAGTTGTGCAGACACAACTTTTTGTCCATTGTTAAATAACTAAAGTCTGCTGCATCCCTTATTTTAACATTGGAGTCTATGGAGAATGGATCCATTCACAGATTTCTATTTAGGCATCCGTTTTTCTTGCATTGGTAAAGGATCCGTATTTTTCTTACAGGATCCGTTATGAATGGCAGATAGATAGCAATTCGTTAACGGATCCATTCTCCATATACTTACACGTTAAAAAAATTGATCTGACAGAAGCATTTTGCCAACAGATCTCTGCAGGATCAATTCTAAGGGATCACTACAGGACATATGAACTCAGCCTTGTTCATACCTAAAAATGTCAACACCAAGCAGTATATAAAACAAAGCAGCTTTATTTACAGCACAATACACCAAGCAGAGATAAAAAAAAATGCAGCGTCAAAAGCACAATAAAAAAAATTCACAAAAATGCAATGGAAAAAGTGCAAGGAAGCCAAGGTGCGGAAGTTCTGCAGCGTCAAAATCTCAACAAACACTGATCGTTGGAACGTGGACTTAAGGGTTTTTTCACATGGGGCAGGTTTGATTCAGAAATGTCTACAAACGAAAATCAGTTCCAGCTTGTTTCTCCACCATGTGCATGGATTTCCGTACGCGCCATTCAGGTATATAGTACAGCCGCAGAATGGTGGAACTTTTTTATTGACTTTTTTCCATTAACCATCACTCTATTGGTGACCCAGTCTTACATTCCATCAATACTGTATATCTACACTTTGCTAACTACACTATTATTATTATTATTATTATTATTATTATTATTATTATTTATTATTATTCAGACATTCATTTTGGGAAGTGACAATAAAATTCTAATTTATGAAATGACAAAAGATGGTAAAAAAAAAAATATCCCATAATACAACTTAAAGTTACAGGCTTATTGCTTGTCTTGCTATTAGTTTTTACCATTTTACTACATGATACCAATGAAAAGTATATCTAAAACAAAGGTTCTCCCCATGCATTTAAAGGGTGTGTGACAAATGTTACATTTTGGAGAATAAGACGTGTGCATTCACCCCACACTGATGGTCACAGCCAAAGCCATCCATACCATGTCTTGTAGAGCAGTCCTGTCCTTTGTGTCCTCCTTGCCATAGGCAGTCAGTTGTGCAGCCTCTTATTCCTTAGGATCCCAGCACTTCACAGCTCAGAGGTATCAGGTTTACATGGTTCCTGCTCAGCCCCAGCACCACACTGTCTGCAGTCTCTTTCAATGCTATCCAGATGTTTTGTATCCACAGTTGTATCTGTTTAGTTCTTTCTTCTGCTTAGTTTGCATTAAAATTGTGCAGCCCATATACTACACTCCCCTTAAAGCTACTGTGTGCTATAAATCAACCATCAGCCTCATGCACCCCTCCTTCCATGATGAGATTCCCCTTGGCTTAGTGAGTGTCTATGTGTGCAGTATCTGGGGAAGTTCAGCCAACTTTTGTGTCACTCACAGAGGAGCCAGCTCAGACCAGACTAACAGGAGGAGAGGGTGGGATTAAGGTGAGGCAGAGGAGGGGGCGGCCGATGTTTCAAAGGGGTCTGGCAGGGTGAAAGAGGAGAGGCTCATTTATTTGATGTTCTTTCTTCACAATAAACGTCCTACCATGGAATATTAAAACGTTTCCTGGGAAATAAAGCAAAAAAAATGTGTAATTTGTAATGCAATTAATAAATAAAAATCAAACTGCAAAATAAAAAATGCAAATTTGATGAAATTTTGATAACAACATTTTCACAGAAAAAAATGTGGGTATTCTGATGTATTGCAATTAATGTGAAAGAAAGCTATGCCCTTTATTCAATTACTAGAAGGTGGCCCGATTCTACGCATCGGGTATTCTAGAATTTACGTATTGTGTAGTTCATGTATGATTTTTGTTATATATATATATATATATATATATATATATATATATAATTGCCTTATTCTGTCTGTCTGTCTGTCTGTCTGTCTGTGTCTGTCTATCTGTCTGTCTATCTGTCTGTCTATCTGTCTGTCTGTCATGCTCCGAAATTGTGTCCTTACGGTGACACAAAGCTGATTGGCCGCTGGGCTCGCCATGGCCCCGCCCCCCCCACACGGATTGGCCTCTCGCCCCGGCTCTCTGCAGGCCCCGCCCCCCTCACGCAATGCACGCTCGCTCTGGCCCAACTGACACGGAGCCCCGATTCCCAGGTGAGTACACACACACACATCAGATCACACTCACTCTCACACTCACTCTCACACACACCTCACACATCACAACATGCTGGGATATCGCTTGCTTCTACACCGGCTCCGTCAGGATCCCGGCAGCGCCACACATAACCTTGCGATGCTGGGATCTTCACGGAGGCCGTGAAAGCTGGTAACCATTATACACATCGGGTAACTAAGGTCCCTTAGTTACCCGATGTGTATCATAGTTACCAGTGTACACCGGCTCACACTCACTCTCATACACACCTAACACACACATCACATCGCATCCACACATCAAGGTCCTGCAGCGGCGGAAAATACATAACATAACAGCACACACATAACAGCACACACATAACAGCACACACACACACACACACACACACAAATCAGATCACACTCACTCACACACACATCACATCGCATCCACATACTCACAACATCCTGGGATATCGCTTGCTTCTCGGCGGCGATACTGTGCTGTTGTGATCTTCCAGGACCTGCCGGAGGATCACATGGCCAGAAGCATGTGATATCCCCGGATGTTGTGAGTATAAGCGCGTATGTGCGATATCGTCAGTGTCTGTGTGTGTGAGTGTATGCGATCGGGTGTGTGTGAGTGGATGCGATCGGGGTGTGTGTGAGTGGATGCGATCGGGTGTGTGTGAGTGGATGCGATCGGGTGTGTGTGAGTGGATGCGATCGGGTGTGTGTGAGTGGATGCGATCGGGTGTGTGTGAGTGGATGCGATCGGGTGTGTGTGAGTGGATGCCATCGGGTGTGTGAGTGTCGGCAGAGGAGCACGGCGTGCTGGAGGAGGCTGGGAGCAGAGAGGCTGATCATGGGGAAGGCTGGGAGGAGAGAGGCTGATGCTGGGGGAGGCTGGGAGGGGGAGGCTGGGACGAGGGAGGCTGATGCTGGTGGAGGCTGATGCTTGGGGAGGCTGATGCTGGGGGAGGCTGGAAGGAGAGAGGCAAATGCTGGTGGAGGCTGATGCTTGGGGAGGCTGATGCTGGGGGAGACTGGGAGGGGAAGGCTGATGCTGAGGGAGGCTGGGAGGAAGGAGGCTGGGAGGAGAGAGGCTGATCCTGGGGAAGGCTGGGAACGGGAGGCTGATGCTGAGGGAGGCTGGAAGGAGAGAGGCTGATGCTGGGGGAGGCTGGAAGGACAGAGGCTGATGCTGGTGGAGGCTGATGCTTGGGGAGGCTGATGCTGGGGGAGACTGGGAGCGGAAGGCTGATGCTGAGGGAGGCTGGGAGAGGGAGGCTGGGAGGAAGGAGGCTGGGAGGAGAGAGGCTGATCCTGGGGAAGGCTGGGAAGGGGAGGCTGATGCTGGGGGAGGCTGGAAGGAGAGAGGCTGATGCTGGTGGAGGCTGATGCATGGGGAGGCTGATGCTGGGGGAGACTGGGAGCAGAAGGCTGATGCTGAGGGAGGCTGGGAGGAAGGAGGCTGGGAGGAAGGAGGCTGGGAGGAGAGAGGCTGATCCTGGGGAAGGCTGGGAAGGGGAGGCTGATGCTGAGGGAAGCTGGAAGGAGAGAGGCTGATGCTGGGGGAGGCTGGAAGGAGAGAGGCTGAGGCTGGGAGGAGAGAGGCTGATGCTGGGGAAGGCTGATGCTGAGGGAGGCTGGGAGGGGAAAGCTGATGCTGGGGAAGGCTGGGAGGACGGAGGCTGGGAGGAGAGAGGCTGATCCTGGGGAAGGCTGGGAGAGGGAGGCTGATGCTGGAGGAGGCTGGAAGGAGAGAGGCTGATGCTGGCGGAGGCTGATGCTGGGGAGGCTGGGAGAGGGAGGCTGATGCTGAGGGAGGCTGGGAAGAGGGAGGCTGGGAGAGGTAGGCTGAGAGAAGAGAGGCTGATGCACACACACACACACACGCGCGCGCGCACTGCACAACACACCACACACACACACACACACTGGGAACCACAAACAACTGCCCTACACAGACACCCACACACACAGACAACGCTGCACACACACAACACCCAACACACAAACACCGCGGCACACACAAATATACGCACATACCGCACAACACACACATTGCACAAAACATACCTCCCCCCAAAACACACCACACACACACAAACCGCGCAACACACACACAACGCTACAGACACACAGCGCTCCACAAACAACGCAACACACGCAACACACATAAAACACCGCTCTCTATATATATATATATATATATAACAAAAATCATACATGAACTACACAATACGTAAATTCTAGAATACCCGATGCGTAGAATCGGGCCACCTTCTAGTATATATATAGATGTTGTTGTGTGTAGTTACCAAGTGTTTGTGTAGGGCGCTGTACATGTTCTGGGTGTTGTCTGGGTGTGGCGGGGGGTGAGAGCGGTGTTGTATGTGTGTTGCGTGTGTTGCGTTGTTTGTGGAGCGTTGTGTGTGTGTTGCGCGGTTTGTGTGTGTGTGGTGTGTTTTG
This sequence comes from Anomaloglossus baeobatrachus, assembly GCF_048569485.1. Taxonomy (NCBI): domain Eukaryota; kingdom Metazoa; phylum Chordata; class Amphibia; order Anura; family Aromobatidae; genus Anomaloglossus; species Anomaloglossus baeobatrachus. The sequence goes on along the minus strand of NC_134358.1, from coordinate 437,399,573 downwards.
GGGGGAGGTATGTTTTGTGCAATGTGTGTGTTGTGCGGTATGTGCGTATATTTATGTATGCCGCGGTGTTTGTGTGTTGGGTGTTGTGTGTGTGCGGCGTTGTCAGTGTGTGTGGGTGTCTGTGTAGGGCGGTGTTTGTGGTTCCCAGTGTGTGGTGTGTTGTGCAGTGCACATGTGTGTGTGTTGGGGGGAGGTGTGCACCTCCCATCATGCTCCATCCCCCATGCTGCGCACCCCCCATCGTGCTCCATCCCCCATGCTGCGCACTCCCCATCGTGCTCCATCCCCTATGCTGCGCATTCCCCATCGTGCTCCATCTCCCATGCTGCGCACTCCCAAACGTGCTCCATCCGCCATGCTGCGCACCCCCCATCGTGCTCCATCCGCCATGCTGCGCACTCCCAAACGTGCTCCATCCGCCATACTGCGCACTCCCCATCGTGCTGCATCCCCCATGCTGCGCACTCCCAAACGTGCTCTATCCGCCATGCTGCGCACTGCCAAACGTGCTCCATCCGCCATGCTGCGCACTCCCAAACGTGCTCCATCCGCCATGCTGCGCACTTCCAAACATGGTCCATCCGCCATGCTGCGCACTCCCAAACGTGTTCCATCTGCCATGCTGCGCACTCCCAAACGTGCTCCATCCGCCATGCTGCGCACTCCCAAACATGCTCCATTTGCCATGCTGCGCACTCCCAAACGTGCTCCATCAGCCATGCTGCGCACTCCCAAACGTGGTCCATCCGCTATGCTGCGCACTCCCAAACGTGCTCCATCCGCCATGCTGCGCACTACCAAACGTGCTCCATCCGCCATGCTGCGCACTCCCAAACGTGGTCCATCTGCCATGCTGCGCAGTCCCAAACGTGCTCCATCCGCCATGCTGCGCACTCCCAAACGTGGTCCATCCACCATGCTGCGTACTCCCAAATGTGCTCCATCCCCCATGCTGCGCACTCCCAAACGTGGTCCATCCGCCATGCTGCGCACTCCCAAATGTGCTCCATGCCCCATGCTGCGCACTCCCAAACGTGGTCCATCCCCCATGCTGCGCACTTCCCCATCGTGCTCCATCCCCCATGCTGCGCACCCCCCATCGTACTCCATCCCCCATGCTGTGCACCCCCCACCGTGCTCCATCCCCCATGCTGCACCAGCATCAGCCTCTCTGCCCGCAGCATCAGCCTCTCTGTCCGCAGCATCAGCCTCTCTCCTCCCAGCATCAGCCTCTCTCCTCCCAGCATCAGCCTCTCTTCTCCCAGCATCAGCCTCTCTGCTCCCAGCATCAGCCTTTTCTGTCCCCAGCATCAGCCTCTCTCCTTCCAGCCTACCCCAGCCTCAGCCTCCCCCAGCCTCTCTTCTCTCAGCCTCCCCCCTCCCAGCCTCCCCATCCCCCTCCCAGCCTTCCCCAGGATCAGCCTCTCTCCTCCCAGCCTCCTCCAGCACGCCGTGCTCCTCTGCCGACACTCACAGATCCGATCGCATACACTCACACACACACACACACACACACACACACCGATCGCATACACTCACACACACCCGATCGCATACACTCACACACACCCGATCGCATACACTCACACACACCCGATCGCATACACGCACACACACGATCGCATACACTCACGCACACACATATTGACGATATTACACATACGCGCTCACACTCACAACATCCGGAGATACCACATGCTTCTGGCCATGTGATCCTCCGGCAGGTCTTGGAAGCTCACAGCACAGTATCGCCGCCGAGAAGCAAGCGATATCCCAGGATGTTGTGAGTGTGTGGATGCGATGTGATGTGTGTGTGATGTGTGTGTGGGGGCGGAGCATGGGCGAGCGGCCAATCCGTGCGGGGGGGGCGGGGCCATGGCGAGCCCAGCGGCCAATCAGCTTTGTGTCACCGTAAGGACACAATTTTGGAGCAAGACAGACAGACAGACAGACAGACAGAATAAGGCAGTTATATATATAGATATAGAGAAAATGTGTACATGAGGTTTCATTATATTGGAGCAGTTGTGTCTCATGCTGCCCGCAGACGTTATCTCTGATCTGATCACTAAGGCTAGGTTCACATTTCCGTCAATTTGTATCAGTCACAATCCGTGGCTCTGTTAAACAACAGAATCCGTTTGGCGGATTCTGTTGTTCCCATAGACTTGTATGAGCGGCGGATTGTGACTGATGCTCTTGCATCCTCTGCCCGACTGAACAGTCGTGGAACGACTGACCATCGGGCGGCAGGAACGCAGCATATATCAGTTTTTGAGCAGCGTAATCCTTTTGATTCCGCTGCGCATTCTCTCTCTCGGTGGCCGAACGGTCAGCTGATCAACCGCCAGCCGCCTTCTGTGAGCAATCAGCTAATCACCCGGCGGCCGGCTAATGTGAGCGATCAGCTGATCACCCTGCGGCCGGGTAATGAGAGCGATCAGCTGATCACCCTGCGGCCGGCTAATGTGAGCGATCAGCTGATCACCCGGCGGCCGGATAATGAGAGCGATCAGCTGATCACCCGGCGGCTGGATAATGAGAGCGATCAGCTGATCACCCGGCGGCCGGATAATGAGAGTGATCAGCTGATCACCCGGCGGCCGGATAATGAGAGCGATCAGCTGATCACCCGGCGGCCGGATAATGAGAGCGATCAGCTGATCACCCGGCGGCCGGATAATGAGAGCGATCAGCTGATCGCTCTCATTAGCCGGCCGCTGGGAAATCATCTGTTCGCTCTCAAAAGCCGCCGGCCGGCTATTGTGAACGATCAGCTGATTGCTCTCTCTCTCACGTTTTACAACGGAATCCGACAATGAATTCTATTCTTGTCATCCGTTGTACAACGCATGTGACTGATGGAAAAACAACGGAGATATGAACCTAGCCTAATAGGTCTTTCTGAAAATGTTTTTACAATCATGTTCTGTCGGATCACCCGCACAAGCTCACTTGTATTTCTGCGAACTATAGTGAGCTCATAAACCAGAATAAGGATTAGATCCCAGGAAGTCCATCATGGGAAGCAATGGCAAGGGCTTGAAGAGTACCTAAACTTTCTTTTTTTTTTTTAACTTTTGTATATATGTATATATGTTGTATATTTTGTATATATGTCTCTATCATGGACCCATCCCAGTATATGTCCCCACCATGGCTATATCCTTGTATATACAGTTAGGTCCAGAAATATTTGGACAGTGACACAATTTTCGCGAGTTGGGCTCTGCATGCCACCACATTGGATTTGAAATGAAACCTCTACAACAGAATTCAAGTGCAGATTGTAACGTTTAATTTGAAGGTTGGAACAAAAATATCTGATAGAAATTGTAGGAATTGTACACATTTCTTTACAAACACTCCACATTTTAGGAGGTCAAAAGTAATTGGACAAATAAACCAAACCCAAACAAAATATTTTTATTTTCAATATTTTGTTGCGAATCCTTTGGAGGCAATCACTGCCTTAAGTCTGGAACTCATGGACATCACCAAACGCTGGGTTTCCTCCTTCTTAATGCTTTGCCAGGCCTTTACAGCCGTAGCCTTCAGGTCTTGCTTGTTTGTGGGTCTTTCCGTCTTAAGTCTGGATTTGAGCAAGTGAAATGCATGCTCAATTGGGTTAAGATCTGGTGATTGACTTGGCCATTGCAGAATGTTCCACTTTTTTGCACTCATGAACTCCTGGGTAGCTTTGGCTGCATGCTTGGGGTCATTGTCCATCTGTACTATGAAGCGCTGTCCGATCAACTTTGCGGCATTTGGCTGAATCTGAGCTGAAAGTATATCCCGGTACACTTCAGTATTCATCCGGCTACTCTTGTCTGCTGTTATGTCATCAATAAACACAAGTGACCCAGTGCCATTGAAAGCCATGCATGCCCATGCCATCACGTTGCCTCCACCATGTTTTACAGAGGATGTGGTGTGCCTTGGATCATGTGCCGTTCCCTTTCTTCTCCAAACTTTTTTCTTCCAATCATTCTGGTACAGGTTGATCTTTGTCTCATCTGTCCATAGAATACTTTTCCAGAACTGAGCTGGCTTCATGAGGTGTTTTTCAGCAAATTTAACTCTGGCCTGTCTATTTTTGGAATTGATGAATGGTTTGCATCTAGATGTGAACCCTTTGTATTTACTTTCATGGAGTCTTCTCTTTACTGTTGACTTAGAGACAGATACACCTACTTCACTGAGAGTGTTCTGGACTTCAGTTGATGTTGTGAACTGGTTCTTCTTCACCAAAGAAAGTATGCGGCGATCATCCACCACTGTTGTCATCCGTGGATGCCCAGGCCTTTTTGAGTTCCCAAGCTCACCAGTCAATTCCTTTTTTCTCAGACTGTTCCCGACTGTTGATTTTGCTACTCCAAGCATGTCTGCTATCACTCTGATGGATTTTTTCTTTTTTTTCAGCCTCAGGATGTTCTGCTTCACCTCAATTGAGAGTTCCTTAGACCGCATGTTGTCTGGTCACAGCAACAGCTTCCAAATGCAAAACCACACACCTGTAATCAACCCCATACCATTTAACTACTTCATTGATTACAGGTTAACGAGGGAGACGCCTTCAGAGTTAATTGCAGCCCTTAGAGTCCCTTGTCCAATTACTTTTGGTCCCTTTAAAAAGAGGAGGCTATGCATTACAGAGCTATGATTCCTAAACCCTTTCTCCGATTTGGATGTGAAAACTCTCATATTTCAGCTGGGAGTGTGCACTTTCAGCCCATATTATATATATAATTGTATTTCTGAACATGTTTTTGTAAACAGCTAAAATAACAAAACTTGTGTCACTGTCCAAATATTTCTGGACCTAACTGTATGTCCCCATCATTGCCCATCCCGGTATATTTCCACATCCTGACCCCTTCATGGTATATGCCCACATCCTGGCTCCATCCTGGTATATATGTCCCTATCCTGGTATATATGTCCCAATAAAGGCTCCATCCTGATATATATGTCCCTATCCTGGTATAGGTGTCCCTGTAATGGCCACATCCTGGTATATATGCCCCCATAATGGCCTCATCCTTGTATACATGTTGGCATAATGGCCCCATCTTGATATATATGTCCCCATAATGGCCCCATCTTGGTATATATTTCCCCATCCTGGTATATGTGTCCCCATCATGGCCCGATCATGGTATAGATGTCCCCATAATGGCCCCATCCTGGTATACATGTCCCCATAATTGCCACATCCTGGTATACATGTACCCATAATGGCCCCATCTTGGTATACATGTCCCCATAATGGTCCCATCCTTGTATATATGTCCCCACAATGGCCACAGCCTGGTATATATGTCCCCATAATAGCCCCATCCTGACACATCTGAAACGTCCAGATCAGACAGATGATGATAATTAAAAAGATATTTTCTTGATCCAAAGTGAGTGCTGGGATTTTTTTATGATTTATATTATCTCCACATGCACCATGTGTTAAGTATGTGCTGATTATGTGACGCTCTGGACTAGCCAGGTAGTCACAGGTGGGATTCAAATTTTAACAACAGGTTCTCTGTAAACCCCACCCATTTGAAAACCACACCCATTCTGTAACAACACCCATTTTGTTAGCCACACCCATTTTCATGCACTTTCCTCAACCAAAAAATACAAGTAATTTAAAGTATAATCTCTTTCCCCTTCTTCCCCTCCTATACCCTCACTCTCCTGACCAGCACCAGTTGTTCCAGTCACTGTCACTCTTATTGTATTAAACGTTTTTTCTACAGTTTTTTAAAATTATTACTAAAGGAGCCCTGCTAAAACTGGAACGGACGACCTTCCCCATACAGATCCCATCCCATGTGGCTCCTTTCCCCCAACAGATCCCATCCCATGTGGTCTCTTGCCCCCTGCAGATTCCATCCCATGTGGTCTCTTGCCCCCTGCAGATTCTATTCCATGTGGCCTCTTTCCGCAGCAGATCCCATCCCATTATGGCCCCTTTCCCCCAGCAGATCCCATCCCATTATGGCCCCTTTCCCCCTGCAGATCCCATCCCATTATGGCCCCTTTCCTCCTGCAGATCCCATCCCATTATGGCCCCTTTCCCCCTGCAGATCCCATCCCATTATGGCCCCTTTCTCCATGAAATTACTATCCTTTTATGGCCTCCTCTCCCCATATAGCCACATATAGCTCCCCTCTTATGTAGCCCCTCTCCCCATATAGCCACATATAGCGCCCCTCTTATGTGGCCCCTCTCTCCATATAGCCACATATAGGTCCCCTCTTATGCGGCCCCTCTCCCCATATAGCGCTCCCCTCTTATACGGCCCCTCTCCCCATGTAGCGCTCCCCTCTTATGCGGCCCCTCTCCCATATAGCGCTCCCCTCTTATGTGGCCCCTCTCCCCATATAGCGCTCCCCTCTTATGCGGCCCCTCTCCCCATATAGCACTCCCCTCTTATGTGGCCCCTCTCCCCATATAGCGCTCCCCTCTTATGCGGCCCCTCTCCCTGCATCTTCGGCTCACTGAGCGCTTACCTGCAGCGGCGGCCTCTCCTGTGTCTTCCTTCCTCCTCCGCGGCTCTCTGCACGCTGACAGACGGCAGGAGGAGTAGCTTCCTCCTCACACTGCCGTGACCTCTGCAGCGTCATCGCGTCACGCTGCACGCCGGGTCAGGGAGCAGACAGGCTCCACTGAACCAGGAAGTGCGGCGCGGACGTACGGGCATTCATTTGTGCTAGTGTCTTAAAGAGACACTAACACAAGTGAATACAGGGAACCGGATCGCCAGAGCTGTTTCTTGCCGGTTCTGGGAATCGGCTGCTATTTTAACAACCGGTTCTCCAGAACCGGACAGAACCAGCTGAATCCCACCCCTGCCCCTGCACAAACACCAGCCCCTAATAAGGTGACAGCAGCCAACCTACAAAAGACTTGTCACCTCTCTGTGTTCAGTGGTCACACCGGGGGGCGGAGCCAGGCGGTTTGCCACGCCCACCGAGGAGTCCAGAGGGCCTGAGACAGGAAACAAACAGTCAGTTCAGGAGAGTAATCACTTTGAAGTACAGTGGATTGAAGTTCAAGTGCAGCAGGCCTGTGGCGACAGGTCTGCAGCAACAACACTGACCGGTGCCGGAGTCGTAGCCCTGGTACTGTGGCAAGGAGGCAGACGGTGGTTGCCGCCTGCAGGAGCCGGGAAGATGGCTGGTGGAACCGTAAGGGACCGGGACAGGGTAGTGGCCCGCCGGAACCGAACCAGGGAGCCAACTGGAAACCGGAGCACCAGGAGGGGTACTCAGACCCAGAACGAGGTCCAGAAGCCACGGGACCACGTCGAATTCACTGATTGAGGTCTGGACCTTAGGTCCTTTCCTGTCCCAAGACCCAAAAGACGGCAACAGCCCATCGAGGGGGATAGAAAGCCACCGCCCAGGCAGAGAGATCCCACGGGCCAGCGCCTGCGGGCAAACGGGTTCCCCGACACACATCAAGCCGGGGAGCGGACTACCGCTGCTGAAGCATAGGCAGTCAAGTTCTACAAAGAGGTGCAGGAGAAAGGCGGGAACCACCAACCTGAGAAAGGGGCAGAGCGCAGCCGGCTGCGGGCACCGACCACCATCCTTTTTGGTTTACCAGAGACGCCGGTGTATCTGTCATAGTGAGTACAACAGTGCCCTTGGGCCGCGCACCGCACCACACCATCTTGCCCGCACCTCACAACCACCGTGCCCCGGGACCATCATCCCCTGCCCACAGAGGGGTCATCAACAAGCTGCATAACATCCTCCCCGGGAGCCTAGTTAATAGCAGCGGTGGTGTCCACATTCACCACAACCCGTGGGTGGCGTCACGAACTTACACCTTTAAAACCCACCGGCCTTGGCCGTGAACCGTCCCAACCGAAATCCCTACGCGTAGCGCCAACTCCCTTTCAGAGCGACGTGGCCCCCGGTTCCGGGAGGAGCTCGAGCCACCCACCGACGAGCACGGACCCGAGCGGCTCGGCAGCCGGCCGATCCCCGGGGCGGTACAATTATATGTACTAAAATACAATCACACCACTGTATTATTGACAGAGCTACACAAATCCATGACAAAGTCCATGGCTACAACGGAACGTCTTTAGGCAAGAGGTAACGTGCTGGAGTTTGACGGCAGCCTTTAGCCCTGGCACAGACACTACATTTACAGACATACTCTTTAATGTGTGTCTAAGCATTCTGCCACCAAAAGAAGCTAGAAAGACATCTCTAAGTGGCAGAAGAACAGGGATTTCCAGGTAACACAGAATTATGCACTTGATTAAGCAGGTCTACAAGTAAAGAGGACAGTACATAAAGTTTGTTTACAGGTAGACCTTCCGGCGCACTGTCTTAAGCATCCCAAAAGCACTTCTTGAGATCTACTCCCATATCACCAACCACCACCCCCTCAATAAGAATATTGACTGTATTTTTGTCATTCAACTCCTGAAAAAAGCAACATGACATAACATTAGCCTTGACATTCTTAGATCCAACGAGATAAACAACGACAAAATCAAACACAGCAAAAAAAAAAAAGTGACCACCAAGCCTGTCTAGTGTTTAAGCACTTAGCAGCATAAGGCTATGTGTGCACTTGTGCGTATTGCATGCAGTTACGCTGCGATCTGCACCGCAGCGTAACTGCATGCGTCCTGTGTCCCCTGCACAATCTATGAAGATTGTGCATGAGACGTGCGCACGTGGCGTATTAGAACGCAGCGATTCAGCTGCTGCCCGAAGCGTGCGTTCTAAGAAGTGACATGTCACTTCTTTCGTGCGCTTTGCATGCTGTCTATAGGGAGAGGCAGCATCCAGAGCGCACAAATTCTGCAGGCACCATGCGTCTCAGAACGGAGCTTTTCAGCTGCGCTCTGAAGCGGACCTTTTCTGTGCAGTGCAGAGCGCACACGTGCGCACATAGCCTAAATATACAACAGGTTCTTATAGTTGGTAAAGACATTCACTTTATAGGCCCTGTCACACACAGAGATAAATCTGCGGCAGATCTGTGGTTGAAGTGAAATTGTGGACAATCAGTGCCAGGTTTGTGGCTGTGTATGTGACGCCCCCGTGCCAGCAGCCGGTGCTGCTCGGATCCGGGCCTTCAGGGGTGGTGGCTCGAGGGTCTCCGGACCTGGGGGTCTCGTGGACACGCCGAATAAATTGGGGGACGTATATGTACGGGCTGGGCCGTATTAAGTTTGTGACACCACCCATGGTGTGTGGTGAGGTGGGACACCACCGCTGCTGTTACGGGGCACCCGGGGGAGATGTTGTGCAGCAAGTTGTTAACCCCTCCGTGGGTAAGGATGGTGGCCCCGGGACCCGGTTGGTGGGTACAGGGGATGGCGATCGGAGGGGGTGCTGGTGTACTCACTGTTAGTAAAACACATGAGTCTCTGGTAAACCAAGGTGATGGTGGCCGGTGCCGCGGCCGGTTGCGTTCTGGTCTCCCACCCGGCTGGTGGTCTCTATCCTTTTCCTGCACTGCTGTTTGTAAGGTGGACTTTCCCAGTGTGAAACTCAGGAGTCCGCTCCCGGCTGGATGTGGCCTAAGGAGCCGTGCCTGCAGACGCTGGCCCGTGGGATCTATGGGCCCTTGCGGTGACCTCTTATCCCTAATCGGTGGGCTGTTGTCTTCTATGAGGGACTTTGGGTGGGACAGGACCTCTAGTCCTGGCCTCAATCGGTTAATTAACCAGTTCCAGTAGGTTCTGGTGCTGGCTTCAGCGTCCGAGTACCCCCCTTTGTGCTCCGGTTTCCGGGTCGGTTCCCGTTGTAGGTACCAGCGGGCTACAACCCTGTCCCGGTCCACCTCGGTTCCACCGAGCCGTCTTCCCGTCTCCTGCTGACGGAGACCACTGTCTGCCTCCTAGCCAGTGGCACCAGGGCTCCTACCCTGGTACCTGTCAGTCAGCTTCAGGCCTGACACACAGGCCTGACCTCCACTCCACACTCCTCTGAACTTGAACACCAAAACTCATCTGCTGCTTTTCCCGCCCCGGGCTATCTGGACCCCTAGGTGGGCATGTCCCAACAGCCTGGTTACAACCACTGGTGTGTCTATCTTTCCCTAAGGGGGGGTGACTAGGGTTTCTGGTTGGCTGTGTGTTTCCTAATGAGGGAACGGTGTTATGCAGGGGCCTAACTGTGACTACCTGGTTTTGCCAGGGCGTCACATGTACAAATGGAATAATATATCCATGATTTCACTGCAACCACAGAACTGAGAAAGATTTATCTCTGTGTGTGACAGGACCTTATGTCTTGCCCACTCCAACCAATGTCCCCATTCTTCAAAGGCTTTCATAATCTCCAAACATTTTTGGTCACCTATATCATAATTAGAGGTAAGAGAGCAGCACCTCAAAATTGAATAAAACTTTCTTCAACCTTTATTAAAGTCCATACGTTAAAAGTACAAAAAACTGGGCATCAACAGTGACGCGTTTGGAGGCGACACCTCCAAATTGAAGTAACTTTTCTTCAATTTGGAGGTGTCGCCCCCTTACCTCTGTTTACATACTAAAAAAATAATAAAATTGTCATAACGCCAAATTGGATATAATTCCACACCAAACATAAAAAAGAGGGTGGACAAAAGTATTGGCACTGTTTGAAAAATCATGTGATGCTTCTCTAATTTGTGTAATTAACAGCACCTGTAACTTACCTGTGGCACCTAACAGGTGTTGACAATTACTAAATCACACTTGCAGCCAGTTGACATGGATTAAAGTTGACTCAACCTCTGTCCTGTGTCTTTTTGTGTACCACATTGAGCATGGAGAAAAGAAAGACCAAAGAACTGACTGAAGACTTGAGAATCCAAATTGTGAGGAAGCATGAGCAATCTCAAGGCTACAAGTCCATCTCCAAAGACCTGAAAGTTCCTGTGTCTACGGTGCGTAGTGTCATCAAGAAGTTTAAAGCCCATGGCACTGTGGCTAACCTCCTTAGATGTGGAAGGAAAAGAAAAATTGACGAGAGTTTTCAACGCAAGATTGTGCGGATGGTGGTTAAAGAACATCGACTAACATCCAAACAAGTTCAAGCTGCCCTGCAGTCCGAGGGTACAACAGTGTCGACCCGTAGTATCCGTCGGCGTCTGAATGAAAAGGGACTGTATGGTAGGATACCCAGGAATATCCCACTTCTTACCCCGAGACATAAAAAAGCCAGGCTGGAGTTTGCCAAAACTTACCTGAGAAAGCCTAAAACGTTTTGGAAGAATGTTCTCTGGTCAGATGAGACAAAAGTAGAGCTTTTTGGGAAAAGCCATCAACATAGAGTTTACAGGAAAAAAAAGAGGCATTCAAAGAAAAGAACACGGTCCCTACAGTCAAACATGGCGGAGGTTCCCTGATGTTTTGGGGTTGCTTTGCTGCCTCTAGCACTGGACTGCTTGACCATGTGCATGGTATTATGAAGTCTGAAGACTACCAAGAAATTTTGCAGCATAATGTAGGGCCCAGTGTGAGAAAGCTGGGTCTTCCTCAGAGGTCATGGGTCTTCCAGCAGGGCAATGACCCAAAACACACTTCAAAAAGCACTAGAAAATGGTTTGATAGAAAGCACTGGAGACTACTAAAGTGGCCAGCAATGAGTCCAGGCCTGAATCCCATAGAACACCTGTGGAGAGACCTCAAAATGGCATTTTGGAGAAGGCACCCTTCAAATCTCAGGGACCTGGAGCAGTTTGCCAAAGAAGAATGGTCTAAAATTCCAGCAGAGCATTGTAAGAAACTCAATGATGGTTACCGGAAGCGGTTGTTCGCAGTTATTTTGGCTAAAGGTTGTGCAACCAAGTATTAGGCTAAGGGTGCCAATACTTTTGTCTGGCCCATTTTTGGAGTTTTGTGTGAAATTATCAATGATTTGATTTTTGTTGCATTCTCTTTGGTGTTTTTTCATTGCAAGCAAAATACATGAAGATAATAATACCAAAGAATTTGTGATTGCAATCATTTTCAAGAAGAAACTGAGTATTATCTGACAGAATTGTAAGGGGTGCCAATACTTTTGGCCAGCACTGTATCTAGACAGAGCTACATTACCACTATATGATGAGAAACATTCTTTTCTTTTTCAGAACCAAAAAAAAAGCGATCAGACTTCCTATGTGAGTAAGATATTTATTGATGCAAAGTACAGAGTACAGTGATAGACATACAGAGAGGGTGTCCAATCCGGTGCGGACCACAAGATATAATAGATTGAAATCAATATGTGGATCTCAACAAGGATAGAAGTTGTAAACAATAGCCATATCACTATATAGATGGCAATATCATCATGTAGAGTGAGATCCATAAAAGCCCAATGCGGGAGACAGAATAATTTATAGATTAAGGCGTACATATATATATATACTAATGTTGCTTACCAGGTTGTCTCACCGCACACACAGGACGGCACCCCACCCGACGGACGTGCGTTTCGGCGGATGCCTACGTCAGGGGTGGTGTCATGCCAGGAAGTGTGCCGGTATTAAAAGAGCCCGGAGCCAATCAGCTGATGGTAATGAATTTTGTTGGTATCGATCTTACTGTTCCACTTGATAATATTTGTATATACTATAATATATGACTTTTTGTCTGGATTATAGGGTGAATATGAGAAGTATTCTAATTGTATGTAATTTTCCATACCTGCATTAGTCTGCATATGACTCCATACTCGTTTGGTTATGTATGATTAAACATGTATATCTATGCTGAGTAGACGTCCTGTATCACTAAGTGCCGTATTAATAATTGTACGCATGCGCACCCGATGGCGACGTGCTCCACGCATCCCTCTGCCGTATCTTATGGGCGGCGCCGCCCGCCCGGTCATGTGACATCCGCGTGACCTGGTGGGCGTCGCTTGGCTCGTGACGCGGCACGTGTCGCAACGTGCAAAGCCCGCCTAAAGCTGCCGTAGCGATAATAATCGCTACGCCAGCTTTCACTAGATATCGCACGTGCGACGGGGGCGGGACTATCGCTGCAGCATCGGTAACACATTGTTACTGATGTCGCAACGTGCAAAGCCCGCCTAAATGCCGCTGCCAGTGACTGACAAGGGCATTTAAATGCTTACAAGAGCAGCAATCAAGGTGAGCTCTAATCACTGCTGTTACAGGCACATTTCGGCTATGGATCACATCTGACATCTGCCCAATATGAAGCGAACTCAGGTCCTGAACTCGCTTCATACAAGCACATTACTATGGTGACATATTTATGTCAAGGTGCAGAAACGGGTTAATTTCAGTTGTCTGTTCCCAAATTAACAAAGAGGAAGATATATCGAGGAAACCGGGTGTTACGCCGCGCTTATCACCATTCAGACCGAATAAATTATTCCATTTCTTTATTGCCAAGTACAGGTCAGAGTTTTGAAGTACAGGTCTGCGTTTCAGAGGTTGGAGCCCCTTCCTCAGGACATATAGCAATGACAAGGATAATTGTTTATCATGAGAAATAAGCCGGTATAAATACCCACGGATACAGACGTCATACGACTGAATGTTATTTCATTTTTTCCTGAATGTTTTTAATTTATTTGAAATGTAATTTCAACCTGCTCCCTTGCTTTATTTTTTAAAATCTGACATTATTATGTTCTCATGAGAAGACTTTGAATGATTTCTTCTGATATTCTGTCACCGTTTTTTTGTACTGATAAGGATCCCGCCAACGTTTGAAATGTAGGGCGGTCCTATGACATCTGTATTCATGGGTATTTATACAAGCTTATCTCTCATAATAAACAATTATCTTTGTCATTGCTATATGTCCTGAGGAAGGGGGCTGGGGGCTGCGACCTCCGAAACGCGTCGACCTGTACTTGGCAATTTCAATAAAGACATGGAATAATTTATTCGGTCTGAATGGTGATAAGCACAGCGTGACACCAGGTTTCCTTGATATACTGTATCTCCCTCTGAATACTTCGGTGCTGTAGCTGTTTCACCTTGATACTATGCGAGTATAGGAGTTGTGACTGCCACAACTCCTATAGGTGAGTTTACCTAATTATTAATCTTTGGCGTTTTATCTGGTAAGACCCCATTGGGCTTCTTCTCCACAGCTTCTATATCCAAATTAACAAAGAGAAATGGAAATCCCTAACACAGATGTGAGCAAGCACTTATAGATTTAGTAAATGTGCCCCTAACATATGAATGTTGTTACATACCACAATATACTAGTAAATACACACATCTTATAGAAATACATACAATTTCTGATACACAGACACATACACAGACACATACAGTACGCAGACATGTACACATACAATACATAGACATGCAGTCTATGCAGTATGCAGACATGTACAAATACAATATGGAAACATGCACACATACAGTATTCAGACATGCATATATGAAATACGCAAACATGCACACATACAGTACGCAAAAATGCACACATACAGTATGTAGATATGGTACACACACATGCAGACATGCACTCAAACGCAGACATGTACACAGATGATATGCAGACCTGCTACCTGATCGTACACAGTACACAGACATGCACACATACAATACACAGACATGGACACACGGAATGCAGACATGTACACATGCATATATACAAACATATACATACATCTATATACATACTTGAAGACATATTCACAAAAATACATATAAACAGACATAAATATATACACAGTCATACACACTGACAGACACATTAGAGGTACATACTTGTAACAAGAGGAAGCCGGTAGCAAGTCTTAGGCTAGTTTCACACTTGCGTTGGACGGGATCCGTAGCATTGCGTTGCATATAGTGGCACAACGGATGCTACGGATCGTACAAAATAACGCAATCCGTTATAGGTTTTCTTTCCTTGACTTTATACATCTGAGCATGCGCAGTTGTGTAAAGACGGATGCGTTAACGGAATCCGTCAAAATGACGGATTCTAACGGAATCCGCCACCATAGGCGTCCATTATAAAAACAATGGATGACGACAGAATCCTGCAGGTTGCGTTTTTTTGACACTCCGCCAAGTGCAGAAAAACGCTACATGCAGCATTCCATCCGCCCGATGGTCACTGACGGTCAGCGTCAAAACAACTGATGCGCCGCGGGGCGGATGCAATGCAAGACTATCCGTTGCTATCCATAGCTAATAGAAGTCTATGAGGAATATAACGGTTTCCTGCAACGGTTACCGTAATTCCTCAAGGCTGTGGATAACAACGGAAGCCGTCCAACGCAAGTGTGAAAGTAGCCTTATTCACTTCCTTGCTTGTCTCACGTCCAGCTCCTCTCCAGGCATATGGCCATGCAGTACACGCTGCTTGATAGCCGTCACTTTAGCAGACATGGCCGCTCACAGTCTAGCCGTGTCTGCTCGTAGTGATGCGGCTTGGCCTGTACTTTTAATTTTGCTTGTGTGGCAGCTCAGCCACGACACTACTAGCACCCACAGCCACACAGTGCACTGTACGTGGCCATGTCTGCTGAAGTAACGGCCATCAAGCAGCGTGTAGCAGATAAAACAGGTGACCCTCCACAGCTGCTGGGGGAGCAATGTGGGAGGCCTGGTAGGTTCATTTTTAACCCTTTCCCGAAATTTGACATAACTGTACATTATATGTCAAGTCCCATTGTTCGATACAAGCTCAGGAACTGAATTGGAAAATGAATGGTGCTGTTCTAAACTAGACTTATCCCACTAAAAACATATGGTTATGGTGATAGCAAAATGAAAAAGTTATGGCTCTGAAGAAGGGAGGAAAAAAAAACTAAAAAATAAAACGCCCAGTAAGGAAGGAGTTAAAACCACTTTTTACCCTAGTTAAAAATCATATGTAGGTTAATCTGGTAAGCTATCCATTCTTTCCATATGCACGAGGCATTAAAGAGGCAAGTACAACGAATATTATCTAGAAGCAGCATTCATTTTACTGTGCAGTTTTTGGAAATATGGAATCTCATTTGCATTTTGAAGAAAAAAAGAATATTCAGTAACAGTCACGAAATCTAAGGCTAGCGAGGAAAAGAAGGACGGTAGCACTCTCTGTAAGCAGAAGTAGTTCTACACCTGATTTCCAGGCTTACTACGCTTTTAGGTAAAGTACATGTATATAATAGTATTCCAAGATTTTATTGAGGTCGGTAAATAAAAGTTAGTGGCACATACGATTTTATAATAGTTTTATTGCAGTGGAGTAAATGAAGAAGTGTTATTCCAAGGCAACAGATATGATCGGTTCATCAGTAAAGGATGGTTCCCACCCTACAGGGTTAGGAGAATTCACATATATGGAAGTAAAACATGACCTGACATGATCCCGCCATTTCTTTATGGTCTGGAGATTCATCACACGGTTAATGGTCCGTATTGAGGAATTTCATATCTATTTAGTCTCAGTCTCAGACCATAAAAAATTGCTAAGTTGTCAAGATATGAGCAATGTTGTTACAAGATATGTGCAATGTCGTCCTTTTATGGAGATTTTACAGAAACCGTTTTTCCTTTATGCTATGTATAACCTTTATGCCGTAGATAGCATAAAGGCAGTCAATGTTAAGAACAGGAGACTGAGCAATGACTGGCATTAGTTCCCTTTACCCTGAACTGAGTGAACCCCAGAGATGCAAAACACCTGTATATAGACCACTGAACATCTCTTCAAAGCCACTCCACCATTAAAAAGACAGTTTATGGTGTGCAGTATCTCAGTTGCGCGTCATAGGCCCCATTTTCTTTGCTACTTCCATGAACAACATTGTTACATAGTTACATAGTTACATAGTTACTAAGGTTGAAAAAAGACCTAGGTCCATCTAGTTCAACCTTCCTCCACCATTGTATGCCTGGACATTTTATAACACACTAGAAGGTGGCCCGATTCTACGCATCGGGTATTCTAGAATTTACGTATTGTGTAGTTCATGTATGATTTTTCTGAGTCAACTGGATGATCGTGAATTAACAGTAGGTTATTTCCAGTAATATGAGGCAACGTGTCTCACATTGGCAAAGGGCATGGCAGAAATTCAGTCTTTTTTCGTCAACAAGCTACTGTCAATGGGGCTTTGGCCACCATGGTCACCAGATCTAATGCCACCAAACTTCTTCCTTTGGGGTATGGGCAAATTAACAGTTTATCAGAACATGCCTTGAGCTGTGAAAAATTTAAAGGAAAACATCAAAACTGAAATTCCGAACGCTTCATCATAATGACAGTTACAGCACAATAATCGGGGTCTCTCTTGAGTGAATCTCCCTTTATAACCCCCAAAATTATAGTCACTGAACAGTAGCTCCACATTTTGTGGATGATAGTGATCACATTGTTTCCTAGGATGGAGGAGATCTTAGGGCACTTGCCACCTGTGTCCTTTTTATTACCAGTTCTAATTGTACTAAAACCACTTAATCAGAAAGACGTCTGTGGTATTTGAATATTTTGGAACAGAACCTAAAATGATTTTGCTATTCTGAGCTTTACAACAGCTGCAAATGGGGGATTTTGTCCTCAGCTGATATTATGTCATTTTGGACACACATCTTATTGCAGAATGTTAGTTCTCGAGAGGTCATGTCAGAGTTGGGGTGTATTGAAAGCTGTCATTGCTGGCAGTGTTATACTTACATTCTTTCAAGTTATTACTGGAAGAAAAATGCATTTTGTGCTCTTTACAAGAGATAACATGTTTACAAGTTTCATCATATACAGATCATTTATCAGCAGAACATAAACGCATTTCAGGACAGTGAAATCCCACCTGCTAATAAGTTTTCATTAAGTCATCACTTAACTGTACCCATTCAAAAATGTGTAAAAAACACACAGTGGAGTATAATCAATCCAAACAATTTTATTGAACAGTGACATTTAAAAGGAGTACACCAAAGTCTACTTCCTATCCTTGTAACAATAGTTGAGGACATAAGGAGAAACTTCACTACGTGGGGACCAGGATCATGGGGGTTACAAAAATGCCAAAAAAACGGGAAGGCAAAGTGCATAAATAATAATGTCAAATCCAAATATCTAATGAACTTCCCTCAAGACATTAGCATTAAATCCCCAATAGTTATAGGGATGATAACGGCAGGGGCCGACGCACGCGGTCAGGCCGGGAAAGTTACTTACTGTTGAATCAATCACACAAGTCTTTTGGTAAACCAAGGTGATGGTGGCCGGCTGCCGCAGACGGGTGTATCTGGTCCCACACCCGGGCTGATGGTCACTGCCCCTTTCCTCTGCACTTTGTGTTTTCATGTGTAGATTTCCTGGTGTGTAACGCAGGAGTCCGCTCCCGGTCCTATGGTTGGTAGCCGTGCCCGTCAGACGCTGACCCGTGGGATCTACCGGGTCCTGGCGGATGTCCTATCCCTCCCTGTGGGTGGTTGTCTACTTTTTGGGACTTAGGTTGGGACAGAACCTGGAATCCTGCCCTCCATCAGTTAATTAGCTAGGTCGTTGGTGCCAGTCCTGGCTTCAGGGTCCGAGTACCCCCTGGTCTGCACAGTTTCCGGGTTGGTTCTCCGGTATCGGTACCGGCGGGCTACAACCCTGCCCCGGTCCACCTCGGATCTGCCGAGCCATCTTCCCGTTCCCTGCTGGCAGTGACCACCATCTGCCACCTAGCCAATGTGTCAGGGCTCCGACCCTGACACCTGTCAGTTTCTCCTCCTCACTCCTCTCAACTCCAAACTCAACTAACTGTTTTCCCACCCCGGGCTCTCCAGACCCCTAGGTGGGAGTTTCCTTTTCGCCTGGTTCCACCCACTGGTGTGCCTGTCCTTCCCTTGGCGGGTGACTAGGGTTTTGTTGGCTGCTTTAACCCTGTGTGGGAGCGGTGTTTTGCGGGGGCCTATCTGTGTGACTACCTGGTTTTGCCAGGGCGTCACAGATTTATCGCTCCAGTCCCGGCCTTCTCCTGGGGTGGGGGTGAGAGGATATAAGATCAGTACTTTTAAGGAGTTAGGGTTATGCTGGCGGTCCAGACCTCATCACCATCAGACGTACCTCTGGAATAAGGAACAGTTAGGGGCTCTCATAACCTGAGACTCAATTTAGGAGACCTGATTCCCATTCACTCCATTACTACTGTGACACTATCTCAGCCATCTTTCCTATACAATACAATATAGGAGTACTCATGTGTTTCAATGGGAAAACCGGTGCCAAACACACTGGCAATGACTTATCTCTTAGTGACCAAATGGATTGTCAGTCCAAAATTAGACATGCTGCATCCTTATTTACCCTAAAAAAATAATTTGGGGGAGAGTCATGAGGCCCACATACACCACAGACTGTCGGCCAAACCTGTCAACATCAGTAGGTTCAACAAGGCAAGCATCATCAAGTATCATGGCTCTTAACCATTTTGTGATAAGATAGTGGATCCATAAAGTGAATATTTAGTAGAGTGTAGTCTAGTGTTGTACAGCAAAGAGAGGCTGAAGATTCACCTTTTTTGTCTCCTTGCATGACTGTGGGTTAAGAAAGAAAAAGATGGACTCGGTTGTGCAACCAGGTTTAGAACAAACCAAAAGACTGCAATCTGGAGAGCAACACTAATGCAATGTTCACACGTTTGGACATTACATTTTTTTTTCACGTGATACAATTTTTCTTCCGTTCCAATGCCGACACATAACAGAACCAAGACCCCATAATAATCCATGGGGTCCTTCTGCTTCAGAGGTGCAATAGATATGTTTTTAACATTCTGTTTGTTCGTAAAAACAGAACAGACAACGAGCATATCAAAACACATGTGTGAAGCTAGCCTTAATGGGGCTTTACACGCAGCGATATCGCTAGCAATATCGTTGGTGAAAGCACCCACCCCCGTCGTTAGGAGCCATCACACGGACTTACCTGCCTAGCGACGTCGCTGTTGCCGGCGAACCGCCTCCTTTCTAAGGGGGGCGGTTCGTGCGGCGTCACTAAGCGGCCGCCCAATAGAAGCGGAGGGGCGGAGATGAGCGGCCATAACATCCCGCCCACCTCCTTCCTTCTTCATTGCCGGCGGCCGCAGGTAAGCTGTAGTTTGTCGTTCCTGAGGTGTCAGACGTAGCGATGTGTGCTGCCTCGGGAACGACGAACAACCTCTGTCCTGCAGCAATCAACGATTTTTTGAAAATGAACGACGTGTCAACGATCAACGATAAGGTGAGTATTTTTGATCATTAACGGCCGTTCGTTGGTGTCACACGCAACGACGTCGTTAACGATGCTGGATGTGCGTCACGGAATCCGTGACCCTGGCGATATATTGTTAGATACGTCGTTGCGAGTAACGGGACCTTTAGAGTGATGCATGCCACCACTTCTTTGTGCTAGTAAAGTAATGAGTTGAGTTAATGAACTGGACTAAGTACCCACTTGTACATGACTTTCCTTATTTACAGAAGTCTCCTTATTCTTCATATTTAGATATTCCATCCATTAACTGCCTTTTAAGAGAGCAGTCACTGGAGAAGGACATCATGTTCAGAAAAATAGAAGGAACAAGGCGAAGAGAAAGACCAGCAACCCGATGGCTTGAACTATCAAGATAACAGTGCAGAAGACTCTGTTGGACCTATCTAGGTTGCACAAGATTGATATTACTACAGAACGTTCATCCATCAAGTCACCATGGCTCAAGATCGAGCTGAAGGCCGTTAAAAGAAATAAAAAAGGTCACAAAATGATAATATTCTAAGAATAAAACATACATTTGCATTAGGTCATAAATCAATTCAACCACAAAATTAATCATTAATAAGTAAGAAAAAATTGGACCCACAAATTATGTTTTCCATCAGTGGAGCAGATTTCCCTAATTTAAACACTATTTTTGTGCCATACCAGAATAAAATTAAACTAGTAACCATCATAAAACCTTTTGAATTGTTCAACAATATTTTCTGACATCAGGTTTAGGCTTTAGATCCTCAGCTCCATTTTGCATGAAATGCCTATAGCTGGCAGATTGAGGCATCTATAGTAATTACTGCAGCATTTATAATATATTATTGTGTCGCTCTGGGCAAGCCAGGGGACACAGGTCACAACACCACCACACCCCACACTCCAGGTAGGCACATCACAGCTAACCAGAAGTCCTTGTTGCCTTCCTCCAGAGGCTGATGATTCGCACCAGGGGGTGGGCCAGGCGGTTGGCTTCGCCCACCGGGGAGATCGCAGCTCTGGAGGCGGGAAGTACCAGGCAGTCTAGTCAGGGAGGAGGAAGTGGAAGGAGTGGAGGAGTAGCCCAGGCAGGGCGAAAGTAAACAACAGAGAAGTGAAAGTGGAGGAAAGAAGAGTAGTAAAGGAGGAAAGCAAGAAGTGGTGACAGAGCAGAGAGTGTGCAAAGCCTGAAGGGTCCAGCTTTAAGTAGGGCCAGAACAGCAAGGTCAGCGACGGCGGTGACTGTCTGGAGGGGGACCGTTTGGAAGTTCCTGGAAGGACCCCGTTGGCTGTGTGCCCGGTGGTCTGGAGCAGTGTTCCGAAGGACAGTCAGCACCAGGGCAGGGGCCTCTCGGACCCCGGCAAGGCTAGGAGTCGCCAAATTTGCCGAATCCATCAGTGAAGGGGACGTAGATCCCCCAACAACCAAGTCCCGATTGACGGCAACAGCCCAACCTGAAGCAGAGAGACACCGCCACCGCCAAGGCACCAGTTTCTCAGGGCCAGCGCCTGCGGGCAAAGTGTAGAGCTCCTCCGGCCCAGATTGCAGTCGGGGAGCGGGTAACCGGAGGGAATCCACCGCTACCATCAGTCAAACTTAGGTGCAAGGAAGAGGGACATCACCGTCACCTACCGGGAGTGCAGGTGCAGCCGTCTGTGGGACCGTCCTACCAGCCGTTTGGTTTACCGTACAAACTGTGTCCATGTCTCAGGCTGAGTGAGTACCACAGTGCCGCAAGGCACAGCGCCGCCCCGTGTCCCTGCGCCCACCAGGCCCCGCACCTCACAAACCATCACCGGGCCCCGGGATCACCAACCCCTACCCACGGAGGGGCAACACAACACCTGGCTGCTCCCCATCACCATCCCCGGGATCCCCACTCAGAGCAGCGGTGGTGCAATCACCACAACCGTGGGTGGCGTCACGAACTATAACAATCCCCCACACCCAACCACAAATTCCCTTTCACTCAAGGGCGAGGAGTGTCGCTCGAGAAACCCTAGGATCCGGCCCACAGCTCGAGCCACCACTGAGCAGCTGCCGGACCCGAGCAGAAGGGGTGAGCGCGGTGTGCTGACACCCTCCTCCCCGCCCGCGACATTATCACCTGTAATGATAATGGCAGGGTCAGACACACCATTGGTGCAACCTGTTCATTCGCACAGGGGCCCAAGAGGTAAGGGGCCCTACTTTCACCCCAAAAACATCAAATCACTTCTATCACAGACACATTATTGGGCTGCATACAGAGGGCCCCTCTTAGGTCTCTGCTAGTCCCTGGTTAAAAGGATTAAATAAAAAGAATTGTCTTTAGAACAATGGGGTTCAAATGCATTTTTCTGGAATGGTTCTAGTACTTTCAGTAAAAACAGTGTTAAGGTACTGTCACACTAAGCAACTTACCAGCGATCCCAACAACGATAGGGATCGCTGGTAAGTTGCTAGGAGGTTGCTGGTGAGATGTCACACTGCGACGCTCCAGCGATCCCACCAGCAACCTGACCTGGCAGGGATCGCTGGAGCGTCGCTACACGAGTTGCTGGTGAGCTCACCAGCAACCAGTGACCAGACCTCAGCGCCGCGTGGAAGATGCTGCGCTTGGTAACTAAGGTAAATATCGGGTAACCAACCCGATATTTACCTTGGTTACCAGCGCACGGAGCTACACGTCCAGAGAGCAGGGAGCAGCGCACACTGAGCGCTGGCTCCCTGCTCTCCTAGTTACAGCACACATCGGGTTAATTACCCGATGTGTACTGCAGCTAAATGTGCACAGAGCAGGGAGCAGCGCACAATGCTTAGCGCTGGCTCCCTGCTCTCCTAGCTACAGCACACATCGGGTTAATTAACCCGATGTGTCCTGCAGCTACATGTGAACAGAGCAGGAGCCGGCACTGACAGTGAGAGCTGCGGAGGCTGGTAACAAAGGTAAATATCGGGTAACCAAGGATAGGGCTTCTTGGTTACCCGATGTTTACTGTGGTTACCAGCCTCCGCAGAAGCCGGCTCCTGCTGCCTGCACATTTAGTTGTTGCTGTCTCGCTGTCACACACAGCGATCTGTGCTTCACAGCGGGACAGCAACAACTAAAAAATGGCCCAGGACATTCAGCAACAACCAACGACCTCACAGCAGGGGCCAGGTTGTTGCTGGATGTCACACACAGCAACATCGCTAGCAACGTCACAAAAGTTGTTCGTTGACAGCGATGTTGCTAGCGATGTTGCTTAGTGTGACGGGGCCTTTAGGCTATTGTGGCGCCCCTGTGGTTAAGCGCTACAGGGGAATACAGCACCTTAACATCAAGGTGCAATGCCCTTTGGTCACAGGTGAAAGAGAGAGGAAATGCAGAGTCTTATATTAGACTAGAAGGTGGCCCGATTCTAACGCATCGGGTATTCTAGAATTTACGTATTGTGTAGTTAATGTATGATTTTTGTTTTATATATATATATATATATATATATGTTGTTGTGTGTAGTTGCCAGTGTTTGTGTAGGGCGCTTTAAATGTTCTGGGTTTTGTCTGGGTGTGGGGGTGTATGAGAGCGGTGTTGTATGTATGTTGCATTGTGTGTGTTGCGTTGTTTGTGGAGCGCTGTGTGTCTGCAGCGTTCTGTGTGTGTGATGTTGTGTGTGTTGCGCGGTTTGTGTGGGTGTGGAATGTGTGTGTGTGTTTTGGGGGGAGGTATGTTTTGTGCAGTGTGTGTGTTGCGCGGTATGTGCGTATATTTATGTATGCCCTGGTGTTTGTGTGTTGGGTGTTGTGTGTGTGCGGCGTTGTCTGTGTGTGTGTGGGTGTCTGTATAGGGCGGTGTTCGTGGTTCCCAGTGTGTGTGTGGTGTGTTGTGCGGTGCGCGTGTGGCGGTGTGTGTGTGTGTTTTGGGGGGAGGTGTGCACCCCTCATCGTACTCCATCCCCCATGCTGCGCACCCCTCATCGTGCTCCATCCCCCATGCTGCGCACCTCCCATCGTGTTCCATCCCCCATGCTGCGCACCCCCCATCATGCTCCATCCCCCATGCTGCGCACCCCCATCGTGCTTCATCCCCCATGCTGCACACCCCCATCATGCTCCATCCCCCATGCTGCGCACCCGCTATTGTACTCCATCCCCCATGCTGCGCACCCCTCATCGTGCTCCATCCCCCATGCTGCGCACCCCCATCGTGCTCCATCTCCCATGCTGCGCACCCCCTATTGTACTCCATCCCCCATGCTGCGCACCCCCCATCGTGCTCCATCCCCCATGCTGCGCACCCCCCATCGTGCTCCATCCCCCATACTGCGCACCCCCCATCGTGCTCCATCCCCCATGCTGCACACCCCCCATCGTGCTCCATCCTCCATGCTGCACACCCCCCATTGTGCTCCATCCTCCATGCTGCGCACCCCCAACGTGCTCCATCCCCCATGCTGCGCACCCCTCATCGTGCTCCATCCCCCATGCTGCGCACCCCTCATCGTGCTCCATCTCCCATGCTGCACACCCCCCATCGTGCTCCATCCCCCATGCTGCGCACCCCCATCGTGCTCCATCTCCCATGCTGCGCACCCCCTATTGTACTCCATCCCCCATGCTGCGCACCCCCCATCGTGCTCCATCCCCCATGCTGCGCACCCCCCATCGTGCTCCATCCCCCATACTGCGCACCCCCCATCGTGCTCCATCCCCCATGCTGCACACCCCCCATCGTGCTCCATCCTCCATGCTGCACACCCCCCATTGTGCTCCATCCTCCATGCTGCGCACCCCCCATCGTGCTCCATCCCCCATGCTGCGCACCCCTCATCGTGCTCCATCCCCCATGCTGCGCACCCCTCATCGTGCTCCATCTCCCATGCTGCACACCCCCCATCGTGCTCCATCCCCCATGCTGCGCACCCCCCATCGTGCTACATCTCCCATGCTGCGCACCCCCTATCGTGCTCCATCCTCCATGCTTCACACCCCCCATCGTGCTCCATCCCCCATGCTGGGGCCGCCGGGGGCGGGTCCGAGCATGGCAACGTGTGCCGGGGGCGGGACTGAGCAGGCGAGGCGTCAGCGTATGCCGGCTCCCTGCACATGTTTACCGGGAGCCGGTGTACACTGGTAACCATGATACACATCGGGTAACTAAGGGAAGCGCTTCCTATAGTTACGCGATGTGTATCATGGTTACCAGCGTACACCGGCTCCTTCACGATCCCAGCATCGCAAGGTTATGTCCGCCGGGGGCGGAGCCGAGTGTGCCAACGTGTGGCGTGGGCGAGCAGGTGAGGTGTCAGCGTATGCTGGCTCCCTGCACATGTGTACCGGGAGCCGGTGTACGCTGGAGCGGGCGATGCGTGTGGAGGGCCGGGGCGAGCGGCTAATCCATGCGAAGGGCGGGGCCAGTCCGAGGCAAGCGGCCAATCCGTGGGGGGGCGGGGCCAGGCCGAGCCCAGCGGCCAATCCGACAGTTGTCACTGTAACGACACTGTCACGGTGACACAATTTTGGAGCAAGACAGACAGACAGAATAAGGCAATTATATATATAGATTGAGTAACATTGACTCAGCAGCCCCTACCTTCATATTCCTGGGACTGTTTATATAGTAGGTCCATAGGGAAGTGGAGCCTAGCTGAGCGTGAGACGCAACGTGATTGACAGGACGACTGGGTGACAGTTAGTAAGTTAACAGACAGTTAGTTAGGAGCAACAAGAAGAGATGAGAGTAAATTAATGACAGAATGAAGGGCTAGAAATAACATAGGCCCGACGTCCTGAGAGAGGGTACCCCAAAAGAAAAGAAAGACACTGGAAAAGGGGTAACCCAGACGGAAAGGGGACGCTTTAGGTCTGGTGACAGCCGGCAGAAGAGTTCAGGTCGACACCGGTATAACGGAACCGAGGAGGTTTGTCAGGTTTATCCCCAAACCATTGATCGTTAACCTGGGATCCTAAATAGGAGGAGTCCCGGTACCCATCAAGATTCTGACTACTAACCCCAAGCCGAGTTCACGACGCTGTTGCAGGATAGATAAAGAAATCGTACAGCATCAGACCCCTGGGAAAACCAGTGACGAGACTAACGAGTGGGATAAAGAGGGAGTCACAGAGCCCTCAGAGCAGAGACCGAGAAAGAGACAAAGAAAGGTTACCTCAGAGAGAGACTCTGTCATTAAATCTCCTCCACAATTTGTGACCATTGGCCTTCTGGTAACCGAACTGTTTCTGCTGTGTACTGTGCAAAACGAACCCGATGCTAGTAAAAAGGACTTGTTTAAGCTGATGTGGACTCGGTGTGTCGTCTCTCCGCCGTTTGACAGGACCCTGCAATGTCAGAGAAGAAGGCAGCCATCACCGCTCGGTCGCTTCCCTCCTGGTCAGCGACCTGCCGCCCTGAGATAAAATAGCTCCACCTGTGGGGAGCTGAGAGATCTTAAGCTGCCGTCACCATCGCCTCAGAGGTCGGCCACGGGCAGCGCTGGTATATCCCGCTTACCAGACACCACAGGTGGCGTCACTTATATCCCCAAAATCATCCCTGTACCCCATTCCCCAGCCGCAGAGTGAGCGCCCAGGGCACGAAGCAGGGACCGACCACCTGTGATAACCCCATCGAGAGTAGAGTGTCCGTAGTCCCGGCGCCAGAGTACCCCCTACCGAAAACCCTGTTGGTCGACTCACTATGTTCACACAGGGCCTTTTTTGGTGAGTTTTTATCCTGACCAAAACCTGGTCTTGTGACAGGAAATCTCCTTTGAGTCATCTGTGTTTTTGGTGCGTTTTTGATGCATTTGTCATGCGTTTTATAGTGGCGTTTTTGGTGCGGATTTGCTGCTTTTTTTCTACAAAATGGGTTGTATTAATGAAAAACGCTGCAAATCTGCAGTAAAGAATTGACATGCTCATTCTTTAAAAACCTGACCAAAAATGCAGGTATTTGACAAAAGTCAGGAAAAAAACCTGACGTGTTTGTGTGTGTGTGCATGAGACTTCAGAAATCTCATAGACTTTGCTGGGACTGTAAAAAGAAGCTTTTTATTAGCATAGATTTGCATAAAACCAAGGCAAATCTGCAGCTAAAAAACGCAGCAAAAACTTACCAAAAAAGCCCTGTGTGAACATAGTCTAATAATCAAAGTAAGCCAAACATTATAATGAGTCATGATTGTGAATAGCGTACACCATGCAGCTGCTGTAAGTGTTCTGCTGCTTTTGTCAGAGACAAATGCCTTTGACTTGATTCATATAACTTGATGCTAGTAAGATTTGCCTTCTTAAGTCCCAGGGATAGCCACATCATTTAAAAATGAAGACATGGGAACTGAATGCATATCTCACTGAGGCTGAATAGACCATCATAACATATAATGTATTTTTAATGTATTTATTTTAAAGGGGATGTGTCACCAGATTTCATAATAAAAACAGTTTGCATTTTAAAGGGTTATTCTCAAGTAATTAAATTAAGTTATGTAGACAGCATTAATATAAACAAGTTTGTAATTGACTTTTTTCATCCCCTGATGTGATCCTGAGAGATTTTATCTTACACAGTGTATAGCTTTTTTCCATGTTTTTTTTCCATGGAGCATGACCTTCACACCCTGGCCATATGTGCACAGTAGCTACATCCAAGGAGAGGAGATAACTCCTAACATACCAGTCACCTCTATCCAGCCAATTGATATCTATACCACAGTTAAGGTCCAGTCACACTAAGCAACTTACCAGCGATCCCAACAACGATAGGGATCGCTGGTAAGTTGCTAGGAGGTTGCTGGTGAGATGTCACACTGCAACGCTCCAGCGATCCCACCAGCAACCTGACCTGGCAGGGATCGCTGGAGCGTCGCTACACGAGTTGCTGGTGAGCTCACCAGCAACCAGTGACAAGCCACCAGCGCCGCGTGGAAGATGCTGCGCTTGGTAACTAAGGTAAATATCGGGTAACCAACCCGATATTTACCTTGGTTACCAGTGCACGCAGCTACACGTGCAGAGAGCAGGGAGCAGCGCACACTGAGCGCTGGCTCCCTGCTCTCCTAGTTACAGCACACATCAGGTTAATTACAGGATGTGTGCTGCAGCTACATGTGCACAGAGCAGGGAGCAGCTCACACTGCTTAGCGCTGGCTCCCTGCTCTCCTAGTTACAGCACACATGGGGTTAATTAACCCGATGTGTGCTGCAGCTAAATGTGCACAGAGCAGGGAGCAGCGCACACTGAGCGCTGGCTCCCTGCTCTCCTAGTTACAGCACACATCGGGTTAATTACCCAATGTGTGCTGCAGCTAAATGTGCACAGAGCAGGGAGCAGCGCACAATGCTTAGCGCTGGCTCCTTGCTCTCCTAGTTACAGCACACATCGGGTTAATTAACCCGATGTGTGCTGCAGCTACATGTGCACAGAGCAGGAGCCGGCACTGACAGTGAGAGCGGAGGAGGCTGGTATCAAAGGTAAATATCTGGTAACCAAGGACAGGGCTTCTTGGTTACCCGATGTTTACATTGGTTACCAGCCTCCGCAGAAGCCGGCTCCTGCTGCCTGCACATTTAGTTGTTGCTGTCTCGCTGTCACACACAGCGATCTGTGCTTCACAGCAGGACAGCAACAACTAAAAAATGGCCCAGGACATTCAGCAACAACCAACGACCTCACAGCAGGGGCCAGGTTGTTGCTGGATGTCACACACAGCAACATCGCTAGCAACGTCACAAAAGTTGTTCGTTAGCAGCGATGTTGCTAGCGATGTTGCTTAGTGTGACGGGGCCTTTAGCTACTAACTACCCCAGATCTTCCTCTTAGCTCTTAGCTTAGTTTGGGACAAGCTGCTTTTATCAGTCCTATAGAATCACAATCACTGGCACCCAGCATCACCACTGCTCTCACTATACTAAGTACTGTGCTTGTTCAAATGCACTTTTATCCATGTAGGAAAATGCAGGGATAACTATGTAAACTCAGAACAAACCATTGATAATTCAATGTGTTACAGCAGATCTTGTGCTCAGCTTTATAGCTCTACTAATAATACTACCATTTGGCTACTGTCTAGCTCTGTCACTCAAGAAGGAGAGCCCCACCCTGCCTGAAACCAGGAAGTAAGAAGTGAGCAGATCAAGAGACAACTTGAAATTATCCGTTTAAAGGGAACCTGTCACTGGATGTTCACAATACTTACCTAACGGTCGGTGCAGAGGAGACGGGTTGGATGGGCGTCTCCATTCTTCGGGTCCCGCACCTCCTCTTTCGGCCATCTTTGTCCTCCTTCTGAAGCTAGTGTGAGTAACGCGTTCTATGTCATATACACTAGCCGACAGTGAGGTCCTGCGCAGGCGCATTTTGATCTGTCCTGAGCTGGTGTTTTGTAAGCCTTTTTTGAGCAAGGGTTCCCTGGAGTAGAATGCAGCAAGTCCACGAAGAGGCATGGTAGGTGTCTCTTAATGAATTTGGTGCATCTCTCAGATGTGGTACATCAGCCAACATAAATTATGAGGATTTTCCTGGACCACTCTCAGACACTTTTCCACCACAAAGCTCTACCCGCTACCCAAAAAGTTGGCAAAGCTGTCGTATAAACTCACAGCAAAAAAGAGGGCAACCAGTCCAGTTAGCCCATAGCTGTCGTATAAACACCAAAAGTCACAACATTTTTGCGCAACTATGAGTGGTAGAAATCTTTTGTAACATTTCATATAGGTTTCTGGTGCAAACTGATGAATCAACCCCTTAGTTTTCCTTATTCACCTATTCTCTATCCTGTTTTATATTGAACTACCTGTAGTACCCGGGCGTTGCACTGGATAGTAACTGTCTCTTTGTCTCTCTCCCAGTCTCTGTCTGTGTGTCCCTGTCTGTCTGTCTCGCTGTCTGTCTCTTTCCTTGTCTGTCTGTTTCTATCTATCTGTCTGTATTTGCATCAGTCTATCTGTCTCAATCTCTGTATCTGTCTGTCTCTCTCTCTGTCTCTTTGCCCGTCTGTCTCTTTGCCCGTCTGTCTCTTTGCTCAGCTGTCTCTTTGCCCGGCTATCTTTTTGCCCGGCTGTCTTTTTGCCCGGCTGTCTTTTTGTCCGGCTGTCTCTTTGCCCGGCTGTCTGTTTCTAGGTCTGTCTCTTTTCTGGTCTGTCTCTTTCCCGTCTGTCTCTTTCCTGCTCTGTCTCTTTCCCGGTCTGTCTCTTTCCAGATCTGTCTCTTTGCCCGTCTGTCTCTTTCCAGGTCTGTCTCTTTGCCCGTCTGTCTCTTTGGGCATTTGTCTCTTTGCCCAGCTGTCTCTTTGAACGGCTGCCTTTCTTCAGGGCTGTCTCTTTCCAGGGCTGTCACTTTGCCCATCTGTCTCTTTGCCTGTCTGTCTCTTTGCCCGGTCTGTCTCTTTCCCAGTCTGTCTCTTTCCCGGTCTGTCTCTTTCCCGGTCTGTCTCTTTCCCAGTCTGTCTCTTTCCCGGACTGTCTCTTGCCAGGTCTGTCTCTTGCCAGGTCTGTCTCTTGCCAGGTCTGTCTCTTTGCCCGTCTGTCTCTTTGCCCATATGTCTCTTTGCCCATCTGTATCTTTCCAGGGCTGTCTCTTTCTAGGTCTGTCTCTTTCCAGGGCTGTCTCTCTCCAAGGCTGTCTCTTTCCAGGTCTGTCTCTTTCCTGGTCTGTCTTTTTCCAGGTCTGTCTCTTTGCCTGTCTGTCTCTTTGCCCGTCTGTCTCTTTCCAGGGCTGTCTCTTTCCAGGGCTGTCTCTTTGCCCGTCTATCTCTTTGCACGTCTATCTCTTTGCCCGTCTGTCTCTTTGCCCATCTGTCTCTTTGCCCGTCTGTCTCTTTGGCCATCTGTCTCTTTCCAGGGCTGTCTCTCTCCAGGTCTGTCTTTTCCCGCTCTGTCTCTTTCCTGCTCTGTCTCTTACCCGGTCTGTCTCTTTGCCCATCTGTCTCTTTGCCCGTCTGTCTCTTTGCCCGGCTGTCTCTTTCCAGGGCTGTCTCTTTCTAGGGCTGTCTCATTCCCCGTCTGTCTCTTTATCCGTCTGTCTCTTTCCTCGTCTGTCTCTGTCTGTGTCTCTGTCTTTTTCTGTCTCTCTCTATCCGTCTCACCACCGACATCTTTTTACCTCACACATAAGCTTCGTATACTAACAGTTTATTTTGTTCCTACAGCAACCACTGACAGTTGCTATTTATAGCCTGCAGCTCCCAGCTGCATTCAGTTTAATGGCTGCAGGATTTTTGTAGAGTAACTGGAAAGCACGGGGTTAAATTTTCCCGCCCAAACATAGTCTATGACGTTCCCTCAGCCTGAGTGTCTGTGCAAAATTTCGTGATTGTACATGTGATGGTGCGGATTCCTTTAGCGGACATACACACATACACACATACACCGAGCTTTATATATTAGATTGGCTTGAGGTGAACGTAATGTGACCTTGTGTAAACCTTTGAATGCACATGGCCAACTGTTCAATGTTTCACTTCTTTTTGCAAACTTGTTAGTGTCTGCAAGGCAAAATTCAAAACAAGTGTTTGATCCATGAATCGCCCAATACATTTGAGGATTCAATTAGAATTGGTATTTAAACAGTCCTCATCATGCTGTTCATATTTTGACATCATGAGACCAAGACGACAACTAACAATTGATCAACAGTACCTCGCCACTGCGAGGTTTCAAGTTTCAAGCAGGATGTTCACACATGGAAGTGGCCATTGAGCTTAGAGTGTCACAGAGTGTCATTAGCAAGTTGCAACAGAGATACAGAGAGACCGGAAGAGTCACAGAAACGTATAGAAGTGTACGTCTTATGCCACATCCTACACTGATGACCGTTTCATTGTGAACAATGCCCTTTGGAACTGGATGATGAATGCCACACAACTTCAGGCACATTGAAGGAAGGTGAGATGCACCCAAGTGTCATGCAAGACCCTTCAAAACTGTATACATTGCTGGTGTCTGCTTACTAGACGACCTGCAAGGGTACCTGACCACACCACCAGGCACAGATGTTATAGAGGGAAAAGTGCTGTTCATTGATGACGGTCTATTCATGCTGAGAAGAAATTATGGCTCTCAAGGATGTTGAAGATGTCAGGGAGAGTGCTATGCATCAGCCACTGTTGTCACCAGATGAGCCTTTGGTGGTGGTGGTAAATTGTGGGCAGGAATGTCTATTCAATACAGAACTGCCCTACAATTTGTGAATGGTACAGTGACATTGCTCCCTTCATTGTGCCTCTGAATGAACCACACATTCCTAACTTTATCTTCATGGATGACAATGCTCCAGCTCATCAAGGTCGCATCAATAGGGAACAGTTGTTGGAGACTGGAGTAACTCAAATGGAGTGACCTTCACTTGCTCCAGACCTGAATCCCATAGAAAACCTATGGGATCAGCTTAGTTGCCGTGTAGAGACACTTAACTCTGTACCCCAGAACCTCAATGACCTGAGGGCCGCCCTTCAAGAAGAGGTGAATCCCAGGCCTCAGAAGACAATACCTCCACTTGTGAACAGCAGGAGATGTCCTTGTCAAGCTGTACTTGACACTATTGTTGGCTTTTATTTCAATAAATTGTTTGAGATGAGGAAATCAGCATTGCATGCTTCCACTTAAATGCTCTACTTTCATGATAAAATATCACTGTAACGTGAACTTTTTATATTTTACATAAATTTCACCTGAAAGTCAAATATCACAAATTTTTAGTGAGTAGTGTACTTTGGATGGGTGTGTTGATTTTACATTGCAGTTCATGAACATAGGAGTGTTTGGGATACAGACCAGACGTGGTTAGTTGTATCCTGGCTTTGAGACAAATTCTCTATTATTTAAAGGGAATTGCTGTAGACCTGTAGTTGATTCACAGATGTCTCCCTAGATATACACATTGGAGAGACCTGTCAATGAACTATCGCAGTGGAGATAAAATCCGGCCTGGGTACAGCGCCTGACTAGTTTTGTCTTTTCCTGAAGTGCCTCGCTATATCTTTAAATGATGCTTTATCTAAAAGTGAAAAACAACATAATGCAATGGTGCAGCCAGGCTTTGATTCATGCTGCCCGTACATGTGTACAGTGGAACCTTGGATTACGAGCATAATTGGTTCCAATAGTGTGCTCGTAAACAAAGTTACTCTTATATCAAAGCGAATTTTCCCATAGGAAATAATTGAAATGCAGACAATTCGTTCCACAACCCAAAAATATTTACTGTATTTATACAAACTTATTACAGTAATACAAAATAATGTAGTGTATTCATATAAAATTATCACAGTGCACTAATACAAAATACTGTACAGTACTGTAAAAAACATATAAAGCAAATTAAACTGCACTTTAGCTTACAATAATATTGCTGGCGTGTAAGAGGTACAGTACAAGCAATATGCTCTACTGGTTAGCAGAAAGAAAGCACAATACTATATCCACAAATCCAAACTGATAGACATGCTATATAGTATATACTGCACTGTACAATGGTATATTATATACAGTATACAGTACATATGGACAGAAAGTTACCTCCAGAGCGGGTTAGAGTGCGGTGAAAGGATGGAACCGGAAGTGTGCCCGGTGAGTATTTGCTCTTCTTGCAAAGCATTGCTCTTAAACCAAGTGACAAATTTGTAAAAAGCTTTGCTTGTCTTGCAAAACGCTCTCAAACCAAGTTACTCTTAATCCAAGGCTCCACTGTAGCTTTATATTATGCTTATAGTTACATGTGTGCTGGCCTCTGTTTTTGGTTTTGCTTCAGTTTCTTGTACTCTGCATTGTATAGAGCCACATTAGGCCTAAATCCCTGAATACACCCAAACTATGTTTTCTGTTTCTTACTTTGTTCATTAATTAAATAGTTCTCCAGCACAGTGACAATGATTGCTTTGTAACTAAGACAGACCACCCAGAACGATGAGATCTCTTTTTTAAGCAATGCACTGTTAACACTCAGTGTAATGCTTGGATCACAACCACTAGCACACCCACACACAAACTATTAGTACAAAAGTGATAAATGTGGCTGCATAATGACATTACACGATATAAACAATTAAAGTGGATACCACATCTACACTGAATGTGCCATTGAATGGTTAGTTTGTCGGGTTTTTTACAAGACCTGTTTTAGATTGTAATTATAAATATGTTTTGCATTACGTTAGGCACAAAAATAGATGTACACTGATACAACCATTGTATTAAAACCACTGTAAGATAAAATGAATATTATTACTCAATCATCTCTTTACTACATCACCTGTCAAAGGATAAAAACAAGAGCTAAAGGGTTAAAAAGTGCAATAGGGTCTACAAAACATGTGAATGACATACAAGAGAAAATTTGCTCACCTTTTTTGGTTGTGGTACCCACAACACATAATACGTTTAGTACACGGGGACAGCTGCTGAAGAATCCAAGGACCGAGGGTCCAACGATATCAGGATGTTGGGAAACTGTGGCCGCACTGCCGTCAATATCATTAGAAAGACCAGGATACATACTGTAAGCAGGATATGATGCTGTTTATTGTGAACGCATTTCAAAGTGATCCACACTTCTTCTTCATCACAAACCGAGTTTACAGAGAAAGAAAAAAAGGCTGCAAGAATGGCACCAATTGTCTCAACCAGAGAATGAAGTACTCGGTCCCAGGCAGTGTATCAATGGGGAATGTCACTTTGGTGGCCGTTGACCGGTCCAGTGCCCTGGGTGCTTTTTATTGGGGACTATTTACAGGAGAGATTAAAGTCATTGGTGTGACGGTTGCAGTTAATATGGGGAAACCGCCGCTGCTGGATTGGGTACAACTAGGGCTGGTGGTAATGGCAGCTATGGTGGTAGGCACTCCGCATGTATGGCTGAGCCCAGGGAGTTGTATGACAGAGTCTGTTGCCGTTAATAATGGAGGCCACACCGTGAGTTGTAGTTAAGAGTCTCTACTCACTCTTGACCCTCAGACGGCTGGTTCAGGCCCCTGAAGTTCCAGTGCCAGTTGATGACTCGGTTGCTCCGTCCTTGGCACCCTCAGTGTGGTTGGGTCCCTGTAGCATGGAGCGATTTGGGGCCCGACTGTCCCTTTTTTTGGCAGACTCTTTGTCCGTACGGCGGGCAGTGTGGACCCTGTAGGGCTCGTCTGTGTCCCGAACCCAGATCCTTGCTTTACTGCTGGTGCCCCCAGATCTTTGGGTCAGTGAAGTCCATGAAGGTCCCCTCACTGTGCAGGTATTTGCCAGACCGTATGAAACTGACGTCTGACTGGTGCTCTGGTCCTGCGGTACTTGGGTGTACCTGCCCTAGCGACCACTCTCCTGTGCCCCCGGGTCACCGTTACATCATCCAGCTCTCAGGCACCTCTCTTCTCTACTACTTCACTGCACTCACTAACTGCTGTTCCCTCCCACTAGGCTGTCTAGTCCCCCTGGTCTGGCTACGCCCTCTAGGTGGCCATCCCCTTGTGTCCGACTAGCCAATTCCCCTTGATGTGGAGTGGAAACTGGGATTTTGGTGTGTGTGGGTGTTGCTGGCACTGGTGTTCCAGGTCCCTGGGGGTAGGCCCTGCATCCTGGTGAGGATGCAGTACCTAGTAGTGCCCTGAGTGGCTCAGAGGTACTACACAATCCCCTGACCTAAATCTAATAGAAAATTTAGGAAGGAACTAAAGCTTAGAGTTCATAGAAGGAGCCCACGGAACCTTCAGAAATTGAAGAGTGTTTGTGTGGAAGCATGGGCCAAAATGACACCTGATCAATCCATTCGACTAGATTCTCCAGACAGGGCCAGTTTTAGATAAATTGGGGTCCTGGGCGACATTTAAAGTTGTGCACTCATTGGTGGAATATTTCAGGATTAAAACTGTTAGGCTATGTGCGCACGCTGCGTTTTTTGGGTGCGTTTTTGTTCTAAAAACTGCATGAATCTCCTTCCCCAGCAAAGTCTATGAGATTTCATTTTTGCTGTCCGCACATTGAAGGTTTTTTAGCTGCGTTTTTGTGGTGACCACAAAGATGCAGCATGTCAATTCTTTTTGCGTTTTATCCCTGCGTTTTGGAGGGCTGGTATTTGGCAAGAGTACTGCTCCCCATATAAAGTCTATGGGGACCAGTATCGGGCGCAAAGGGGTAGGAGCTGCCGCGGCAGCTCTTTCCTCTTCCAGAGCCGGCCGCTCATTAGGCTCATAACATATTCACTACTTCCCTGCTCACCGGTGGCTGTGATTAGTTACCGGCAGACCCGCCCCCACGCTGAGTGACAGCTGTCTGACTACAGCTAATCACAGACGCTGGTGGGCGAGTCTATATCATACAGTAAATTAAATAAATAAATAATTAAAAAAAAAAAAAACAATGTGCGGTCCCCCCAGTTTTGATAACCAGCCAAAATAAAGTCTCACAGCTGGTATTCCCAGACTGGGGAGACCCACGTTATTGGGAGCACCAAAGCCTAAAGATATCAGCCAGTAGCTGCCCGGAAATGCCGCATCCATTAGATGCAAAAGTCCCGGGACTCTACCCAGCTCATCCCAATTGCCCTGATGCGGTGGCAATCGGGGTAATAAGGAGTTAATGGCAGCAGCCCAAAGCTGCCACTAAGTCCTAGCTTAGTTATGGCAGGCGTCTATGAGACACCCCTCATCACTAAGCTGTAAGTGAAAGTAAATAAACACAATCACCCAAAAAATCCTTTATTTGAAATAGAACACAAAAAAGCCCCCTCTTTCACCACTTTATTAACCTCTAAAACACCCGTCCAGATCCGACATAATCCACAAGAGGTCCCACGACGCATCCCGCTCTGCTACATCTGACAATCACAGAGAGCAGCTATACAGCATAACCACTCTCTGTGAGGGTCAGGCCGCAAGTGAAGTGAGCTGTGCGGGATCAGCGGTGGCTTCAGCTGTCAGCGCACATCACCTGACTGAAGTCACCGCTGATCTCGCGCTCACTTCAGTCGCGGACGGATTTGCGGTAACAAGTGAAGGACTCTAGCTATCAACGCACATCACCTGACTGGAGTCCTCTACCTGTTGCCGCAAATCAGGCTGCGGCTGAAGTGAGCGCGAGATCAGCGGTGACTTTAGTCAGGTGATGTGCGGTGAAAGCAGGAGTCCTCAACTTGTGACCGTATATCAGGCCGTGGTTGAAGTGAGCCGCGAGATCAGCTGTAACTTCAGTCAGGTGATGTGTGGTGTGACCGCACATCACCTGAGTGAAATCAGCGCTAATCCCGCGGCTCACTTCAGTAGAGGCTTGACAGGTGGAGGACTCCTGCGTTTTTTTAAGCCAAAAACGCTGTTCAAAGTAGTCACCACAAAGATAAAAATGCTGCATCTTTGTGGTAAAAAAAAAAACCGCAGCGTGCGTACATAGCCTTAGGGAGCAGTCACATAGCCATATAACATGGATGAGGATCGCATCGCAATGCTTGGACTAGCTGTCAGAAATAGAAATACCCACTGTCACACTCAGGTCAGGAGAGCCGCCTGCCAGTATAGGCATTGTGATATGATCCTCTGCTGAGTTATACGGCCGTGTGTCTGCGCCCTTAGGGTAGATTCACACGGTTGTACGAAAAAATTGTTCAGAGTTTCATCAGAAAAAGTGGAATTACTTTTTCTTACTTATCTATGAAAAATCAGTTTTTTTGGTTTTTTGGGTTTTTTTTACAGCAGCAGCTATTAATCATTTTCAGGACTATTTACATATTTCAGTCCTACAAATCTGCAATGTATCTGTAAAAATTGGATTTGGATGCCATACTGTGACATCTGATTTTTTTTTCATGTACCTACTGTATAGACTTGAATGAGTAAGTATCATCTAATTTACCATAGAAACTAGTGCATGCTGAAATATATTTATTTTTATTTTTCAAATGAAGATATGGTCAGTGAAAAACAACTCGCTCATCTCCACTAACCCATTGAATAACACTGGTTCTAGTGCTGTCTGTTTTTTCCCAGTTAACGCCTGCACAGAAAATATAGTCATATGAAAATACCCTAACAGTCAAAGAATAGAAAACATTAGCAGAATTGCTTTTTTTGTATATTCTACCTCACATTCAGTAGAATAAAAAGCGACAAAAAGTCCCCTAATCTACCCTGCTAAATCCCCTCTGGCTTCAGTGCCGATACTCTGGTGTCCCTGCCGGTCATGATTCACTTTGAAGCTATAATATTAGGTACTGCCACAAGTGGAAATGTCAAGGGAGAATTTAGGTAAGACTGCTAATGGAGTCTTTGTTTAAGGCCTCTTTCGTGTACACGTTCCTGAAAAAACACGCACGTTTTTCACGGACGTGTCAGAGGTGCGTTTTGCCCTCCGTGAGCCGTTTTTATGGGCTACATGTGTTCTCCGTGTGTTATCCGTGATAACACACTGAGAACGGGAACTTTCTGCTCAGCTGTCCCTGGGGTCGCTGTCCGTGGTGCTGATCTTCGGTCTCTGGTCCTGTCGACTCCCCGCTGCTGCTGCTTCCGGCCGCAATGAAGTGAATATGCAATGAGCATAATGAGCAGCGGTCGGTAGCAAGTGACAGCAGGTGCAGAGACAGCAGGGCTGGAGAAGGTGAGTAATGTTTTTTGTTTTTTTTTCTCACAGACACGTCTTCTCTCCGGTGCGTGTCACACGGAACACATCTGTGTGGTCTGTTTGCATTACGTGTGACACGTTTGCGTTACATGTGACACCCGTGATGCCAGAGAGAAAACGGACATGTCGGCGTGAGAAACACACAGACACACGTGCGCAAATACTTACGTGTGTCCAAAACCATAGGAATACCTAGGTCTACATGTGTACGTGTCTCCGGTACGTGAGAAAACTGCCAAACACATACCGGAGGCACGTATGTGTGAAAGAGGCCTTAGGTAGATCCACGGGCCAAATTATCTATCTGTACAGATATAATAAATGACTCATAAACAATGACCACAGAGACTGTGTTCACTCTTTGAGCCAGTATAGGCGACTGACCCGTATAATGAATAGCTCAAATATTAGTATAACATTTCAACCTTCAGACATGTACAAAGTATCAAAATCTGTCTTTTCTCATACATCGAAGCCGTATAGGGAGGTTTGGGGAGGTGCGTAGGAACATAGAAACACACATTTCATCCCACAGATAACACATTCCTTCTTTGTGTGAAACCACTGATAAGACTTTCACTCATCATTATGAAAGTCTTCACTGTTCATTGTTTGTACATTTGTTCACCAGTTTCACTCTTCCTGGTTAACCCCCTCTTGAACATACAGCTTAGAATCATATTATGGCGTATGTGCGATTGTCATATAGACACATGAATATTTCTGCAATTATATCTATACATGGATTATTTACATACACAGATAATCTTATTACATTTAAACAAACAACCTATAGCTCAGGTTACCATCACAGGAAGAGTTGAAAATACCCCCGGATCATCAGTCCTGGAGATGTGGGAGGATTTATCATTCCTAAATGAATTTTTACATTCGCAGAAAATTCCTGTTAGGGTCTGTTCACACGCTGTGGATTGTTCTGTATCAGAAAACAAAATGTTGGCAAGAAAAATGCTGTCCACAGTGCATACGTTATGTGTTTTTACTTCCGTTTTTGTTCCCCATTCATTTGAATAGGGAAAAAATGCTAAAAAATGCTGAAACAATTGACATGCAATGGGTTTATAAAAAAAAAGTGTTTTTTGCCTGGTATACTGGGATAGTTTGGAATACTATAGTAAACTACACAATAGTATATATTACCCCCTTCGCACTGCATTTCTATAGAGCTTCCGGAGGTTCTGTCAAATTCGACAAATTCACGAAGGGGCCATTGACTACAATTGTAATGACCCAGTAGGAACCATTACAAAAGTTTCTGCATTCCTAGGAGTCTGTAGAATAATTTATTATTTCATGTATTGGTGGTATTCTGTAAAATATATTGTAAGTTGTTGCTCTGTAATACCACTGGAGACCAGTAGGTGGTGGTATGTATTAGCAAGAAACTGTATTGGAGGATGTCTGATCAATATCCTTTATAGCCTGGTCACTATGGTAACCAGGGAGAGTTGACAGTTGGCAGTTGAGACAAGCCGGGCTGGAGGTGATGAGCAGATGATAAGGGTGGCTAATGTAAGGTAACGCTCCAGACAGTCTTTTCCCAACAAGGCCAGACTGCAGTTATAGATTTCCCATATCCGATCACCAGTCCAGTTACCATCCAACCAAAGACTGTATGGAAATCCAGTGTCGCAGCTACATGCTTCAGAAGATGTAAACCATCAATGTTATCCAGTAAACCGTTTGAACCTACCTAATACAGATGTACCCTGGGAACAGGTTTGGAGCTCCAGGAACCAGGTAGGAGACTTCTTAAAGTCTCAGTTTGAGTTTGATCTTCTAAAAATTTCCAGTTTTCTGTGGCTGATGGAACAAACAGAAATGTTCAGAAAAAAAAAAAATCACACATGGAATTCATTTAAACTACATATCTGTCATTACAACGTATGGCTCCATAGGGGATTCAGGCAGAACCCACCAGTTCAACCAGTATACTGTATGACACAATGATGGTTTACATCGTTGATACCTGACATTAGCCATCCTTGTCACCTGCTCCTCACCTCCAGCTCGGCTTGTCTCAACTGTCATCTGTCAACTGTCAACTCTCCCTGGTTACCATAGTGACCAGACTATAGAGGATATTGATCAGACATCCTCCAATACAGTCCCTTGCCAACACTTATATCACCACCTGCTGGTCTCCAGTGGTATTACAGAGCAACAATTTACAGTAAATTTGACAGAATGACACCAGGAAATA
The DNA here is from genome assembly GCF_048569485.1 of Anomaloglossus baeobatrachus. Classification (NCBI taxonomy): domain Eukaryota; kingdom Metazoa; phylum Chordata; class Amphibia; order Anura; family Aromobatidae; genus Anomaloglossus; species Anomaloglossus baeobatrachus. The sequence continues at coordinate 437,358,643 of NC_134358.1, read as the reverse complement.
CATTAAACCATACATTATTCTACTCCCTTGAAGAAGAACCAAGCCATCCTCGGCTTGCCCAAGACGTCTCTGCTAAAAAGATAATGGGGCATTCTCCAGTAACCACTAAGATGTGTAGTGATGTACAGCTGAAAAGAACGTCTTTCTCCCATCGTAGTGCAACTTTAGGATTTTCCTGTTATTGGTGTTCCAGAACTTCACTTGAGTTCAAGAGGCTACACTTCATGCTCCATGTGGCTCCAATGTATGCTAAGAGCCACAGGCTAATACCCAGTTCCCTGTCTAGGCTCTGATTAAAGTGTATTTTACTGCTTACTAATACTAGTATTTTATGGCAAAGATTAATCTAGTGGACTCATGTCTTTGAGCTCTTAAGAACACGAGGAACATGATTATTCCAACCACTTAATCTATTGAACCAGTCTATCTTAAGAAGGGTGTTATGATATAGTTATCCCCTCAAGTGCATCAAGGCCTGGAATTACTCTGAACACTTCATCACGTTGATACTTTTAGTGTATACTGTATTTGTGCATTCTTGTGACCTAGTTCATAGGTAAGTACATTTCCTAGGATTCTAGATACACCACTAAAGGAAGACACAAGGTAACAATACAGGGGAAACACAACTGCAATCACCAGAGCCCTGGTAGATAGCAAAGACAAACACTTATCTGAGCTGTAGCAACCACTGAAGTCTAGAACAACAGCCATGTATCTGTATGAGAGATCCAACTCCTGCTGCAGAAAACATTCCCCAAACCATGACACTTCCTCCACCACCTTTCACTGACTTCTTAACACATTTTGAGTTCAGTCTGTCCCCAGTTTGTTGACAAACTTAATGTTTCCCATCAGATCCAAATAAATTAAACTGTTTTAATCACTAAAATGAACAATGAACCACTTCTCCTTTGTCCACACAACATGCTCCTCACCAAAGGTGAGTCTAGCCATTTGATCCTTTCTGCTAACGAGAGGTTTTGTCACTGCAGAGTGGGCTTTCAGTCCAAATGCTCTTAAATGCTGTGACACTGTATGAAGAGACAGATAATTACCCTGTTCAGAGCTGAATTTGCGAGAAATTCCAGCTACAGTTTTAAAACAATTACCCATGGAGATTCTCCGTGCTATCCTAACTTCTCTTTCATTTGTCTTTCGAAGATGATTGACCAGCCTTCTTGGGAGACTTGAAAAACTTTGTGATGTTATAGAAATGCAATATTCTCAAAATCACACACTTGAAACGACCACCTTCTCTTGCTATAGCTGATAGGGTCACCCCTTTGGCCTTCATCTTGGACAATCTGCTGCCGGAGCGTTTCATTCACTTTGGAATGGCACACCATTTTTCCAACATCAGAGCAAACTGGAAAGTTAGGCTGCCAGTTAAATGGGGTTTGTCAGACAGTTAAGGAAATTAGCACCAGATTAAGACCTCAGAGACCGCTTTCGTGACAGGGGATACAGTGGGAGAAGTATAAAATCAGGCTATAACCGTGCTAAAAAAACTCCAAGAGCACAACTGTTGGTCGACCTCATAAAAAGACGTAAACAACAGGATGATACAGTGAGGTTCATTGGGACCTACAACCAAGAATGGGAAACAATGCGCCATATCATGAAGAGACATTGGTCAGTTTTATTTACTGACCCGGTGTTGGCAGAGATACTTACCCAGAATCCGATGATGACCTCTAGGCGTGCCAGAAGTTTGAAAGACATCTTGGTACAAAGCCATTATGTCCCTCCCAGGGCCAATCCATTTGGATCTCGCGGGCCGTTACAGGGTTGTGTCTCCTGTGGGCACTTCCTTGGCCTGCAGCAATGTGCTTCGTAGCTCTACATTCCACTCTTCAGATGGATCAAAAAACTTCCACACAAAACAATATATCACGTGTGGTACCACACACGTGGTATATTTTGCTACGTGTACATGCCCCCTGACCTATGTGGGGCTCACTTCTCGTGAGCTCAGCATTAGGGTCAGGGAGCACCTTAGGGACATTGCTGCAGCAAAATCGGAAGTAGATCCAAATGTTTTGAAAACACTGCCTAGACATTTTCGATCTCACCACTCCTGTGACCCCGCCAAACTCAGAATTAGAGGCATTAAGGCCATAGTGGGGGGAATCAGGGGTGGTGACCTCAAAAAACGTCTAGCACAATGCGAGACGAAATGGATTGTCACCTTGGACACTCTGGTCCCTAGGGGTCTCAACGAGGCCGTTAGTTATTTACCTTTTCTATAACATCATAAGACATATGCATTGTGCACGTGTATATATATATACACGTGCAGTATTAATGTATTCCTATACTAATGTAACTGTTGTACATGTCTTGTTCTCATTCTCTATATTTGATTGTGGCACTGTCTCTATTCTTTGACCACTTGCATCCGTGATTCTTTTAAATGGTTTTAATAAAATGCACTCTTTGTCTACCCATCTATCCCTGACACCGGAGATATTTATTTACCGCTTTTGTGTTCATAGGTTAAACTGTTACTATCCACCATTATTGGGAGTGTGATATGTGGTCCACATGGATGAATAAAGATACAATGGATTTCCCCATCACATGAAAACACCTCGACTCCCATATAGAGCACCGCTCTCTTTGAAACTGATGATCAGTCACCTGTATTGTTGTACTTCCACGTACTGTCACAACCTCAGCGAGTCCTGGTGGTTCCTGTGCGCGTGCGCTGCCTCTCATGCTCGTCCTTGCTGGATCACTACCGTCTTGCTGTCCCTCGCCTGCGCGGGAGCCATGGTGATGCGTCCCTGCTCCTGCGCGGTTTGACGTGACGGTGGTGGTCTCGCGGGACTTGCCTGGGAGCCCGCGCATGCACCATTCTGGAGCCTCTGGACACAGCTGATCGGTGCAAATATTTAAAACCCGGTTTGTTGGGGTAGAAGGTTAGAACGCCTCTGCCCTGATGAAGACATAAAGAAATCTTTTTCGAAACGTACGTCTGCGTTTGGAGGTTGCTCCTGTGATCTGGCCTGGCTCCTTGCTGCCATCCACCTCTGGTAGATACATAGTGATCCTTCACACATGCTAAAATGTGGTTGTGACCCTTAAGGGTTTTCTATACTGCTGGCATTAAGATAGAATGTATTTAACACATGTATCTGCTTGGATGTGTAGCTATATATATATATATATATATATATATATATATACACTGGTTGTTATTTATCCTGAGGCAATATGGAATCCAGTCCATGGTCCTGTCACCTTGCTGATTTTATGTGCTTTTAATACGGATGTTCACCTACTGTATCTAATAAAAATTGTCTATTTTTTGCACGTAATAACACCTTGTCCTCGCTTTTATATATTATGCTTTTGAGTTTGTGCCAACTGTGGGGTTCTATGTCCGTTTGTCCGCACAAAAATTTACGTTGGGCTTTATGGAGCATTTTCCTAATATAGGATATAATCACGTAGGACTACCCAGTAACCTTAAGTGCTCATTCAGATGGCCGTTCCGTTTGTCCTAGTCAGTTCCGTTTTTTTGCGGACCCATGGACAGGATCATATTTTCAATGTCTTTTGTGTAGGATCCGATGGCACACGGGAGCACTTCCATGCCCCCCGAAGAAGAAAAGGCGAAACATATGTTGGGGTGACGGGACGTGGAGTGATTCTCTTGTAAGTATTGTGCAGTCTGCTTCTTATGCCTCCTATAACTTTTTAATGAATACGGCTGAGGTCCGTTACTTTGAACAGGGAGAAACCTGATTGGGCACATTGTGCAATACTAACAGGCTTATGTTAATCAGTGATTAGAGCATCACACTTGGCACTTTGTATCAGCACTTCAGGCTATAATACAGGGCTTCTTTTTCATGGGTGTTAAATATTTACACGTTTTAACCTGCTACTGACTGCATGGTTTAAATTTTGATATACTTGTTTTCTTAAAATATTTATATATAGTCAAGATAATGCAATTGGCAAATAAACTTTGATTCTTTTATATATAAATATATATTCTTACAATAATAATTACCCCATGCTATTTATATGAATTTTTGCCCCTGAGTATTTATGTGCATTAGTGCCAATATTTAATAATCACTGTTTTATATATAAAGGATATATTTTTCTATCTGCATATATTTATATTTTTACAAGAACATTTTTTTTATTGTGAAAATAATCCTTTATTTTGCTTATTGACTCACATTCATGTCTCTGTTGTATTTATGTGGAATTCTTATTGAAATTTTATATTTGTAACAATTTTAATGATAATTGAATAAAAATTAATATTTTATTACTTAGTTTCTATAGCTTCATTATTCTGAATATACCAATCAGACATTGTGGGTAATGTTCTAGTTGAAGCTTATCCTTATTGGGGAAATAATATTTGTTTGGGCACTTTTTTGATGACAATAACTTGTAGGTATCTGAAAGTGTTCTCTAATTTTGATCAGTGTTCTTTTTCATTTATCTCATTTAAATTATTATTATGTGCTTTACAATAAATTCAATTTATTAAAATACTGCTAGTTTACTCATGTTAGGATATAATCACGTAGGACTACCCAGTAACCTTAAGGGCTCATTCAGACGGCTGTTCCGTTTGTCCTGGTCAGTTCCTGTTTTTTTGCGGACCCATGGACAGGACCATCTTTTCAATGTCTTTTGTGTAGGATCAGATGGCACACGTGAGCACTTCCATGTGCATCCGATCCTTCAAAAAAACACATCGGATGCCGTATGTCCGTTCCGTTATTATGGAACATGTCCTATTCTGTTCCGTAATAACGGACCGTGACTCAATACAAGTCAATGGGCCCCCAAAATCCCTGTAAGCCACACGGAAGCACTTTCGTGTGACCTCCGTCGGGTGCCCGTGAAGTCTGTGTCCCGCTCACCCCGCCAGCCCCGCGGCTGCCAGCACAGCAGTGTCAGCAGCCGCGGGGATGAAGAGGGTTGCCGCAAGGAGGTTAGTAAAGTTCCTTACCTGCGGTGATGAAGTCCTGCCCTCCTGACGTCAGCGCTGTCACTGCCTTCCATTGCCCGCCACTTGTTACATCACCTCTTGCGGGCGGCCCGAGACTGTGACTAGCGGTGACGTCACAGACCGCTCGCGATACTTGGTTTGTGAAGGCGGCGGTCATTGAACTCAGTGACAGCGCTGCTGTCAGGAGTGCAGCGATCACCACAGGTAATGTACCTCGCTAACCTCCTGACATCAGCACTCGTCATGCCCTGCAGTGACCTGGGCTGACCTATTGATGTTAGCTCAGGTCACTGCACTGCTCTCCCAGCCAATGGGGAATGTTCTGTTCTTCGTTGACTGGGACATTGATTATAGTATAGATCGTCGTGGGACCCCCTTGGATTACACCAGACCTGGATTTGTTTTTCTTTCTAATAAATTGGTGAAAGAGGGAATGTTTTGGGGAGTGTTTTTTCAAATAAAAATGTGTTTGTTGTCTATTTTTTTTTATTACTGACTGGGTTGTGATGTTGGGTATCTGATAGATGCCTGACATCACTAACCCCAGGGCTTCATGCCAGGTGACATTACACATTTGCCATCAACCCCATATTTTACCCTGTTTTCCACCGCACCAGGGCAACGGGATAAGTTGGGACAAAGTGCCAGGATTGGCGCATATAATGGATGCGCCACTTCTGGGGCGGCTGCGGCCTGCTATTTTTAGGCTGGGGACTGTCCAATAACAGTGTACCTCCCTAGTCTGAGAATACCAGATCACAGCTGTCTGCTTTACCTTGGCTGGTGATCCAATTTGGGGAGGCCCCGTTTTTTTGTTTTAAATTATTTATTTAATTTAAAATAACAGCGTGGGGTGCCATCTGTTATGAATTACCAGCCAAGGTGAAGCTGCCAGCTGTGGTTTGCAGGCTTCAGCCATCTGCTTTACCCTAGCTGGCTACAAAAGATACGGGGGACCCCACGTCATTTTGTTTTTTAATTATTTATTATTTTTTGGCTAAATACAAGGCTAAACACCCTATAGTGCCACATGAACGCACTAAAGGGTGCCAACTTAGAATATGCAGTGGGGGGTTAGGACATTATATATGTCTTTCTCATCTATCTATCTGTCTATCTATCCCTCTGTTCATTCATTCATTCATTCATCCCTCTATCTCTATGTCTCTATATCTATCTATCCATCTCTATATCTACTCATCTATTTATCTTTCCTGCTGCTTCCGTTTTTTGCAGTCCGCAAAAAAAACTGGAAGGCACACGGATGACACACGGACTGTATACGGAACAGAACGGATGTCACACAGATGCCACACGGATGCATCCGTGAAAAACGGACCGTTTTTTGCGGACCGCAAAAACAGAACGGTCATGTGAATGTAGCGTAATATTTAGGAAATTGTGTTTTGTTCTCTAACTTTGATCTCCTGTGTATGTCAACACATATGTTGATATATGTATATAATATATATATAAAATAACAGAAACACAAATATTCAGTTTATACATATATTTACACAATATACTGCATACATGCACACATACAGTATGCATAAATATATAAAAAATATTATGGCGCAGCACCCAAAGACTTCAGAGTTGGTGCAAACCTCTGTGTACACATTCCCTCTAATCTAATAGTCCAATATTGGCTATAAAGAAAAAATAATATATATATATATACAGTGGAACCTTGCTTAACGAGAACAATCCGCTCTGGGACTGTGCTTGTTAATCAAGGTACTCGTTCAGCAGAGCAAGGTTTCCCATAGGAAATCATTGCAATGCTGACGATCCGTTCCACAATGTGTTAAATGTCCCATCCTGGTCCCCTATTCTATCATTCCACACATGTACAAACGCACACAAACATGTACAAACTCACACAAACACACACAAGCACACATGCACACGCACATATTATATGCTCACCTTACCTTCCGTTCCATCGCCGGTCTCCTGGGACTTGCTGTTCTCCGGTGCCGGCCGTGTATCAGGTGACCATAACAACGAGGGCGGAACTTCCTGCCAGAGCGCTGACATCAAAGGCAGAGCCGCTTGCCTCTGATTAGCCAGCGCGCTGCCTTTGACAAGCGGTGACAGGAACCAGGAAGTTCCTGCTTTGTTGCTATGGATGCCGATGCCTGGAGCGGAGCAGAGCGGCGCGGCGCACTACAGGACCCAGGAGGCCGGCGATGAAACGGAAGGTACAGATATTATATGCTCACCTTACCTTCCGTTCCACTGCCGGCCTCATGGTACTAGTAGTTCGCCGCGATGTACCCGGGAACTACAAGAACTATGAGGCCGGCGGTGGAACGGAAGGTAAGGTGAGCATAGTACAGTACTGTGTGTGTGTGTGTGTGTTTGTGCGTACATGTGTGTGTTTGTGTGGACAGTGCAAGTGCGGGTCAGAGTATGGTAGATGGACGAAACCGGAAGTGTGTGAGGTGAGAATTTCGGTCGTACAGCAAAACTTTCTCGTAAAGCGGGTTACAAATTTACAGAAAGCTTTGCTTGTTAAGCGAAATTCTCGTTAAGAGAGTTACTCGTTAAGCGAGGTACCACTGTATATACAAGATGGGAATGTCCAGCCATCACCCCGCTCAGGAAGGAGACGGGTTTTGTGTAACGGAGATGAATGTGCTTTGGTCAGACATGTGCATATCAACCCAAGAACAAAAGAAATAGACCTTGTGAAGATGCTGGCGGAAGCTGGTAAGATTGTGTCATTATCCACAGTGAAAAGAGTACTGTATCAACATGGGCTGAAAGGCTACTCTGCCAGGAAGAAGTCATTACTCCAAAAGAAACATAAAAAGCCAGATTAATGCTTGCAAATGGATACAGGAACAAAGACGTTAATTTTTGGAGACATGGCCTGTAGTCTGACAACACTAAAATGAAACTGTTTGGCTATAATGACCATCATTATGTTTGAAGTAAAAAGAGCGAAGCTTTGAAGCCTAAGAACACCATCCCCACTGTGAAACACGGGGGTGGCAGTATCATGTTATGGGGTTGTTTTGCTGCAGGAGGGACTGGTGCAGTTCACAAAATAGATGGCATCATGAGGAAAGAAGATTATGTGGCAATACTGAAGCAACATTTCAAGACATTAGCCAGGAACTTAAAGCTTGGGCAGTAATGGATCTTCCAAATGGACAATGACCCAAAGCATACTGCCAAACTGATTTCAAAATGGCTTAAGGATAACAAAGTCAATCTTTTGGAGTGGCCATCACAAATCCATGATCTCAATCCTATTGAAAATGTATGTGCAAAGCTGAAAAGGTAGGTGTTAACAAGGTGACCTACAAACATGGCACCGTTGCACCAGTTCTGTCAGAAGTAATGGGCCCAAATTCCGACCAACTATTGTGAGAAGCTTGTGGAAGGAGATCCAAAACGTTTCACCTAAGTCATACAAGGACACCAAACACTAATGAAATGTATGGAAACTTTTGATTTTGCAGAAAGAAATAAAAATGCCTTAAAACATTGTCACCCTCATTATTCTGGCATTTGGCAAAGATAAATAATTTTGGTTCCTAATTGACCTAAAGGGAATGGTTTATTCTGATTTCATGTCAGTGAGAAAAACATGAATACATTATGTGTCTTTTTAGATAATGCATGTAAACTTCTGGTTTTACCTGTATATCGTATATATGTACACACGTACAAACAATTATTATATACATATACAGACATACACACTGTGCGGCATATGTAGGCACACACACATATATATATAGATAGATAGAGAACATCCAGCAAAGACTTGGAAACACCAGTAATAAAACTTCTTCTTTATTTGTAATATCCATAAAAAGTAAACACGACCCACAAGGCTCAGGAACAACAAAGTATGGTTAGCAGGAGATATCGCAGATGGGACTACGCATTTCGGCGGCCTTGTCAGCCTTCCTCGCAGTCCTAACCTCAGGTTAGAACAGTTAGGAAGGCGGACAAGGCCGCAGGGTAAGACGGCAGTGCAGCGTCAGCTATGATGTGGAGGAGGGGGACACAGGACTGTAGGGAGCTTCCTGTTCCAAAGTCTGCACGATGTTGTGCAAAGATCCCGTCTCAATTTGTGACCCGACACTCGGGGGAGAGAGGGACAGAGAAGCGTGCAGGGACTACAAAGGATGTGTACAATATTATTCACTGGAAGTAATGCTGTACATCCTCTGTACACTTATAGAGGGGCTGCAGAAGCAGGGGGCCAGCATTGTGGGTTAGGGCCCTGGGCAATTGCCCTCTATAACGACAGCCCTCCATACAAGAGGAGTCTTGAATCTGACAGCACCAACAGTGGCTTTTATATGAAGTATTAAATACATTTCAGTAAGCGTGTTCAATACTTTTTCAGTGTGTAATTTCTCATTATTACACTTCACTAAATTTCTAGAAATCTATTTTATGATTTTTTTTTGTCTGTGTGGATTGGATGGGTTGTTACTGACATGTGGTGAGAAATTCATGTCAATAGCACCTTTACAAATATATTTACTTACAAAAATGGTGACTTGTTCAATACTTATTTCACCCCCTGTTTATATATGTATATATTATTGATCTTCGTAGAATGACCTGATTAACTTAATTAGGTGAGTTTAAAAAAAGACGCTCTTCACATCTCAATCTAATTGAGAATCTGTAGTCAATCCTCAAAAAGCAGGTGAAAAAATAAAAACACAAAAATTTCGATAAATGCCAAGCAGTAATGAGACAAGAATGAGTTGTAAGTATTGAGTCTTTACATAAACTTGATGTATTTATCTACGAGGGGCTGCTTATAAGTCTTTGTGATCTGTTTTTGCTTCTATGGTAATGAATGTTACATCACATGAAAGCCTTATGTGTCTAATATATGTTTTCAAAATTTTGTGTTTGTTGTTTTTGGCAACAGGGTTCTACACACTGGGAAAACAAAATGGCAGAGTCTAATGCGATATTCACAGCAACTGAGAGTAGGGGAGTGATAAAATCCTTGTTTCTGCAAGGAAAGTCCGTGGAGGATATTCATGGTGATATGTCGCAGACATTGGGGGATAAATGGCCTTCATATTCCACAGTTAACAACTGGGTTGCCAAATTTAAAACGGGCCTCTTCAGCACCAATGATGAGGAACGTCCTGGACGACTGAGAGTGGTTGTTGTTCCAGAGATCGTCGATGCTGTGCACAACCTCATACTGGAGAATCGACGAATTTCAGCTAAAGCAATAGCAGACATCATGGGGATTTCCCGTGAATGTGTTTGTGTCATTATCCATGAACATTTGGACATGACGAAGTTATCTGCAAAGTGGGTCCCCAGATGTTTGACAACAGATCAGAGAAAGATGCGAGTGGAAACTTCCTGGTCCATTTGTCAGCGTTTCTAGACTGATAAGAACTTCCTGGATCGATTGGTCACTATGGATCAGAACTGGATTTATTTGTATGACTCTGAAAACAAGGAGCAGTCAAAAGAATAGAGGCACAGTGGTTCTCCTTGTCCAAAGACGTTCAGGGTGCAAAAATCAGCCACTAAGGTGATGGCGTCTGTGTTCTGGGATAAGGACGGCATGCTGCTAGTGGACTACCTTCAAAAGGATTCCACCATCAATGCAAGATATTACATTGAACTTTTGGACCAATTGAAGCAGCTCTGAAGATGAAAAGGCGTGGCAAGCTGTCCAATGGAATCTTGTTTCTGCAAGACAGCGCTTCAGCTCACACTGCACAAGCGACCACGGCAAAACTGGCAGAGCTGGGCTTCCAGCTGGTTGACCACCCACCTTATTCACCAGATCTAGCTCCCTCCGACTATCATCTGTTTCCAAACCTGAAGAAACACCTCAAGGGTACCAAATTTCACACCATTTCTGATGCCATGGCTGCTACAGAAGCCTGGTTTGAGGCACAACCAAAATCCTTCTTTCTGCTAGGCTTACAGAACTTGGAATACCAATGTAAGAAGTGTGTTGACATCAGTGGAGAGTATGTGGAATAAATGTAAAGTTTCATCATCCTATCTCGATTCTTTCTGGGTAAAGCCAAAGACTTAAGGGTACTTTACACGCTGCAATATCGGTACCGATATCGCTAGCGAACGTACCTGCCCCCGTCGGTTGTGTGACACGAGCAAATCGCTGCCCATGGCGCACAACATCGCTTACACCCGTCACACGTACTTACCTGTCTAGCAACGTCGCTGTGTCTGGCGAACCGCCTCCTTTCTAAGGGGGCGGTTCGTTCGGCGTCTTAGCAACGTCACTAAGTGGCTGCCCAATAGCAGAGGAGGAGTGGAGATGAGCGGGACAAACATCCCGCCCACCTCCTTCCTTCCTCATTGCCGGTGGGACGCAGGTACGGTGAGTTTCCTCGTTCCTGCGGTGTCACACATAGCGATGTGTGCTGCCTTAGGAAAGACAAACAACCTCGCTACTCACCTGTCAACGATTTTTGGTGTTGGAGCGACCTCTCCAATACCAATGATTTTTACCTCCTTTGCGATCGTTTTAGGTCACTCAGAGGTGTTAAATGCTGCGATGTCGCTAACGACGCCGGATGTGCGTCACAAACACCGTGACCCCCGACGATATATCATTAGCAATGTCGCAACGTGTAAAGCACCCTTTAACAGCAGCCCCTCATATAAAAGTTTTATATTTTGTGAATTGCTTTTCTAATGTACGTCAATAACTGTAGAAAGATTTGACTAAGTTCTGAAAATATTGATGAGATATGTGAACTTATCCTAAGTCTGGTTTTGAGTCTCCTATAATGTGTGGATGGGCCAACAATTTCAGCCTGAGCTTTATCTAGGTCCAAAGGTTTGGAAAGTAATTCCTCATGAACATTGCTGTATGAGGATGTGCTCATATGTCCAGATGACATCAGTTTTTTACAGATCCAGTATTTAAAGAAATAACCTGGATCCATTAAAAAAGGAGAAAACTGTGGATTCACTTTTACTAGAGTCGTTTTTGAACGGATCAAGTGTTCCAGGCATTTGCGGTTCTGTTAAAGGATGCTGTAACAGATTACCATCTGGTATGATTTTTTACCCAGAAATTTCAATGTTAAATAAGTGATCCAGATGCTATCCTTTTCTTTTTGGGTCAAACAAAAGTTGTGTATACTACATTTTTAATCCAGCTAAAAAACAAATATCAGCTGGAAAGGGAAAGATACTTAAGACTTTTGGATCCTAAATTGGATCATTTCATTGTTTTATTTATCTTTTTACCCAAAATGAATCCAAAAACAGAAATAACTACTGGACCTGTGAACCAACTGCTCTCCGTTTTGTATAGAAGAGACAGTTAGTATAACTATTTTTTAGATGAGACGCCCTCTGCAGTGTCCCCATAATGAATTGGTGTTCCCCATGCTGATAAGAGCCGAGTTCTTTCACTTTATAAGGAAATACTATCATACATTGAAATGCAATGTCGGCTGGATGTGCAGTGTGTTTACAGAGTGTGCATCTTGGCTGATTTTCTCACTTTCTGGAGCGTGATGTAGAGATGATTCATTATGTCAGAAGTTCTGTCAGTGAATCTGTTCCAGCACATAATAAAGAAGTTGTTTTATTTTTCACTACCACTTGTGACATCCGGAGATTTAATGTGGAACGTATGTTCTGAGGATCTGAGACCACCATCAAGGAAGAAAATAAGATTCTTATATTTATACTAGAAGGTGGCCCGATTCTAACGCATCGGGTATTCTAGAATTTACGTATTGTGTAGTTAATGTATGATTTTTGTTTTATATATATATATATATATATATATATATATATATAGATGTTGTTGTGTGTAGTTACCAAGTGTTTGTGTAGGGCGCTGTAAATGTTCTGGGTGTTGTCTGGGTGGGGGGGGTGTGAGAGCGGTGTTGTTTGTGTGTTGCGTTGTTTGTGGAGCGCTGTGTGTCTGCAGCATTGTGTGTGTGTGGTGCTGTGTGTGTTGCGCGGTTTGTGTGGGTGTGGCTGTGGGGTGCGTGTGTGTGTTTTGGGGGAGGTATGTTTTGTGCAATGTGTGTGTGTTGCACAGTATGTGCGTATATTTTTGTATGCCGTGGTGTTTGTGTGTTGGGTGTTGTGTGTGTGCGGCGTTGTCTGTGTGTGTGTGGGTGTCTGTGTAGGGCGGTGTTTGTGGTTCCCAGTGTGTGTGTGTGTGGTGTGTTGTGCGGTGCGCGTGTGGCGGTGTATGTGTGGTGTGTTGTGCGCTGCACGTGTGTCTGTGTGTGTGTGTTTTGGGGGGGAGGTGTCCACCCCCATTGTGCTCCATCACCAAACGGCTTCGCACCCCCCATCGTGCTCCTTCCCCCATGCTGCACATCCCCAACGTGCTCCTTCCCCCATGCTGCGCATCCCCAACGTGCTCCATCCCCTATGCTGCGCACCCCCCATCGTGCTCCTTCCCCCATGCTGCGCACCCCCCATCGTGCTCCATCCCCCATGCTGTGCACCCCCCATCGTGCTCCATCCCCCATGCTGCGCACCCCTCATCATGCTCCATCCCCCATGCTGCGCACCCCCCATCGTGCTCCATCCAACATGCTGCGCACCCCCCCATCGTGCTCCATCCCCCATACTGTGCACCCCCCATCGTGCTCCATCCCCCATGCTGCGTACCCCCCATCGTGCTCCATCCCCCATGCTGCGCACCCCCCATCGTGCTCCATCCGACATGCTGCGCACCCCCCATCGTGCTCCAACCCCTATGCTGCGCACCCCCCATCGTGCTCCATCCCCCATGCTGCACACCCCCCATCGTGCTCCATCCTTTATGCTGCGCACCCCCCATCGTGCTCCATCTCCCATGCTGCACACCCCCCATCATGTTCCATCTCCCATGCTGCACACCCCCCATCGTGCTCCATCCCCCATGCTGTGCACCCCTCATCATGCTCCATCCCCCATGCTGCGCACCCCCCATCGTGCTCCATCCAACATGCTGCGCACCCCCCCATCGTGCTCCATCCCCCATACTGTGCACCCCCCATCGTGCTCCATCCCCCATGCTGCGTACCCCCCATCGTGCTCCATCCCCCATGCTGCACACCCCAAATCGTGCTCCATCCGACATGCTGCGCACCCCCCATCATGCTCCAACCCCCATGCTGCGCACCCCCCATCGTGCTCCATCCCCCATGCTGCACACCCCCCATCGTGCTCCATCCTTTATGCTGCGCACCCCCCATCGTGCTCCATCTCCCATGCTGCACACCCCCCATCATGTTCCATATCCCATGCTGCACACCCCCCATCATGCTCCATCCTCCATGCTGCACACCCCCCATCATGCTCCATCCCCCATACTGTGCACCCCCCATCGTGCTCCATCCCCCATGCTGCGTACCCCCCATCGTGCTCCATCCTCCATGCTACACACCCCCCATCGTGCTCCATCCCCCATGCTGCGCACCCCCCATCGTGCTCCATCCTCCATGCTGCGCACCCCCATCGTGCTCCATCCCCCATGCTGCACATCCCCCATCGTGCTCCATCCTCTATGCTGCGCACCCCCCATCATGCTCCATCTCCCATACTGTGCACCCCCCATCGTGCTGCATCCCCCATGCTGCGTACCCCCTATCGTGCTCCATCCTCCATGCTACACCCCCCCCATCATGCTCCATCCCCCATGCTGCGCACCCCCCATCGTGCTCCAACCCCCATGCTGCGCACCCCCCCATCGTGCTCCATCCCCCATGCTGCACACCCCCCATCGTGCTCCATCCTCTATGCTGCGCACCCCCCATCATGCTCCATCTCCCATGCTGCACACCCCCTATCGTGCTCCATCTCCCATGCTGCACACCCCCCATCGTGCTCCATCCTCCATGCTGCACACCCCCCCTCGTGCTCCATCCCCCATGCTGTGCACCCCCCATCGTGCTCCATACTCCATGCTGCACACCCCCATTGTACTCCATCTCCCATGCTGCGCACCCCCCATCGTGCTCCATCCCCTATGCTGCGCACCCCCCCATTATGCTCCATCTCCCATGCTGCGCACCCCCCATCGTGCTCCATCCTCCATGCTGCACACCCCCCATCGTGCTCCATCCCCCATGCTATAATAGTCCTCCTATTATACTCAGAGAGGAGTATAATAGGAGGACTATAATAGGAGGAGGAGTCCTGGGGAAAGAGGAGTATAATGGAAGGAGTGGTCCTGGGGAAAGAGGAGTATAATGGGAGGAGTGGTCCTGGAGAAAGAGGAGTATAAAATGGGAGGAGTAGTTCTTGGGGGGAAGTGTATAGGTGCCCAACGTGTGCCGGGGCTTGGCCGAGCGGGCTAACGTGTACCGGGGCCGAGTGGGTCGCCGGGTGCGGAGCCGAGTGGGTCACCAGGTGCGGGGCCGAGCGGGCCAAAGTGTGCTGGGGGCGGGACCGAGTGGGCCAACATGTGCCGGGGGCAGGGCCAAGCGGGCCGCCGGGGGCGGGGCCGAGCGTGCCAACGTGTGCCGGGGGCGGGGCCGAGCGGGCGAGGCGAAAGCTTATGCCGGCTCCCTGCACATGTGTACCGGGAGCAGGTGTACGCTGGTAACCATGATACACATCGGGTAACTAAGGGAAGCACTTCCTATAGTTACCCGATGTTTATCATGGTTACCAGAGTACACCGGCTCCGTCACGATCCCAGCATCGCAAGGTTATGTCTGCCGGGGCGGGGCCGAGCGTCCCAACGTGTGTCGGGGACGGGGCCGAGCGGGCGAGGCGTCAGCGTATGCCGGCTCCCTGCACATGTGTACCGGGAGCCGGTGTATGCTGGTAATCATGATACACATCGGGTAACTAAGGGAAGCGCTTCCTATAATTACCCGATGTGTATCATGGTTACCAGCGTACACCGGCTCCGTCACGATCCCAGCATCGCAAAGTTATGTCCGCTGGGGGCGGGGCCGAGCGTGCCATTGTGTGTCGGGGGCGGGGCCCGCTCAGCGTATGCCGGCTTCCTGCACATGTATACCGGGAGCCGGTGTACGCTGGACTCCTGGGAGTGCACTGCAGCAGTCACCTGGGAGTCGGGGCTTCGTTTGATTTCGGGGGAAGAGGCGTGGCCGAGCCGGCGATGCGTGCGGAGAGCCGGGGCGAGCGGCCAATCCATGCAGGGGGCGGGGCCAGGCTGAGGTGAGCGGCCAATCCGTGGGGGGGGGGGCTAGGCCGAGCCCAGCGGCCAATCAGACAGTTGTCACTGTAACGACACTGTCACTGTAACGACACAATTTTGGAGCAAGACAGACAGACAGACAGAATAAGGCAATTATATATACAGATTTTTGAGAATACCCCAACCAGCGCATAGTCAATCTAAAAAGAAAACGTTTAATTAAAGTGTCAATAATGAATGAGAAAAAAGTACCTTTGTCTGTGTAGTGCAGGAAGAGTAGAACATCATTTGTCCTCTGACAGCGATGACGTCACATGCTCCTTAATGCTGCTATACCACCTTATACAGTGTGTCCACCCATATCCTGTCCACTGCCATTAACATAAGAATGGCGGCAGCTATAGGCATAAAAGTGGTGCCTAGGTATAGTAAAGTAGCCATGCGCTACGCAATGAAACCACCTATAGCGCCACCTGGTGGAAAACAAAGCAGTTAGCATTTTTATCTCGAAAACGGAACGAGATAGAGGAAAAAAAGTGAATTACAAAGTTGTAGGGCATCATCAATTCAGTACGAATCGACACCTTGCATACAGACATGCTATGATTAGAACGTGTAAAACTCACAAAGCTGCGGACGTGAAGCGATACCTCATGGAGACCTTCCTACAAGTCATTGGGTATGGTGGCTGCATGGAGTGGCCTCCACGCTCACCTGACCTTACCCCATTGGACTTTCTGTGAGGTCACATCAAACAGCAGGTGTATGCGACCCCTCCATTAATAGGACCTACGACGACGTATCACAGATGCTTGTGCAAACGTGTCACCTACCATATTGCACAACATGCAGCAAGATACAGTATGCTGTCCAGAGTCCAGATATGCATTGCAGCTGACGGTGGCCACTTTGAGCATCAAAGTTAAATGAGCGCCATATGCGTGACCAGCATTCAATGTTTTGGGGAGGGTCATAGGTTTCATATCATAGCATTTCTGTATGCAAGGTGTCGATTCGTATTGAATTGATGATGCCCTACAATTTTTTATTTCACTTTTTTTCTCTATCTTGTTCCATTTTCAAGATAAAAATGCTAACTCCGTTGTTTTCCACCAGGTGGCGCAATAGGTGGTTTCATTGCGTAGCGCATGGCTACTTTACTAGACCTAGACACCACTTCTATGCCTATAGTGTCGCGGGCGGAGGAGGGGATGCTGCGCTCACCACGCTCGGGTCCGGCGCTGCTGCTGCTCGGTGGCTCGAGCGGTGGGCCGGATCCGGGGACTCGAGCGGCGTTCCTCGCCCGTGAGTGAAAGGGGATGATTTCTGGGTTTGGGAAGTCAGTCCGTGACGCCACCCACGGTTTGTGGTGATAATGGGACACCACCGCTGTTCTGGACGGGGATCCCGGGAGCGATGACAGGGAGCAGCTGAGGTGTTTCTCTCCCCTCCATGGGTAGGGGGGTTTGGTGGTCCCGGGGCCCGGTGATAGCGACTGGAGTGTGGATGGCAGGAGTTGGGGAGGTGCAGGGTCGCGGGGCGGCAGCGCAGTGTCAGGCGGCACGGTGGTACTCGTTCAGCCAGTAACGTACACGGAGTCTCTGGTAAAACAAACGGCTGGATGGACGGGTCCCACAGATGGCTGCGGTGGTCACTCCCGGTAGGTTGGCGGTAACTGTCTCTCCCTGCACCTTTGATGTGTTTTCGGCCCCCGATGGCTTCCCACCGGTGACCCGCTCCCAGCGGTGTAGTTGCAAGAGGAGCCCCTTTTGCCCGCAGGCGCTGGCCCTGGGAACTCTAGCTGTGGCGGTAGCTGTATTTCCCTTCACGGTTGAGCAGTTGCCTTCAGTCGGGTTTTTGCTGCTGGGAAACCCCGGAGGTTCCCGTCACTGACGGATTTGACCGGTTTAACGGCGACTCCAAGCCTGGTCGGGGTCTGTAGGCCCTTCCGAATGGTGCTGGCTTCTCTTCGCTCCCCGGTCCGGTACCGGCGAGCCACCGCCCGACCCCGGTCCTTACGGTTGTGCGTCAATCGGCCTCGCCTGCAGACGGTCACCACCGTCTGCCAACCTTGTTGTAGGTGCCCGGGCCACGTACCCGGACACGGTCAGTCTGCTCTTCCACTACCACTTCCCTCCTTCCACTTCACTTTCCCTTCCAGTTCTCTTTCATTTTCCCACCTCCAGGACTGTGAACTCCTCGGTGGGTGGAGCCAAGCGCCTGGCTCCACCCCACCTGGTGTGGACATCAGCCCCTGGAGGGAGGCAACAAGGATTTTTGTGTGACTCTGATGTTCCTAACTGGGGTGTGGGGTGTGTTGTTGCTGTACCTGTGACGTCCTGGCTTGTCCAGGGCGCCACAATAGCGGCCGCCATTCTCAAGTTCATGGCGGTGGACAGGATATGGATGGACACACTGTATAACCAGGTGGTCAGGCCTCTAATGTGAATGTTTGAAAAAGGTCTGTTATGGCTGAAATGTCATGTATTGTATACATAGTTGCTTATGGACCATCAAAGTAAACTTGAAGTTATTTTTACCATATTCACATTTGAGTACTGTATTTTTTCACATTGATCGAGCAAAACTTTGGTTCATCGGCTTGAATGATCTTTAAGGCAGCACAGTAAATCATCCTTTTTGGTGGAGTATCGTCCTTTGTATACAGGACTTGTTCTATCGAGAACCATGGCAGCCTATATGTACTGAGGGATCTACTATAAATCTAGTATAGATCCCTCAGTCTACATTGTTTGCTTTAAGGCCCAGTGACACTAAACAACTTACCAGCGATCCCAACAACGATACAACCTGATAGGGATCGCTGGTAAGTTGCTAGGAGGTCGCTGGTGAGATGTCACACTAAGCGACGCTCCAGCGATCCCACCAGCAACCTGACCTGGCAGGGATTGCTGGAGCATCGCTACACGGGTTGCTGGTGAGCTGTCACACAGGCAGATCTCACCAGCAACCAGTGACCAGTCCCCAGCCAGCAGCGCCGTGTGGAAGCGATGCTACGCTTGGTAATTAGGGTAAATATCGGGTAACCAACCCGATAT
The DNA here is from genome assembly GCF_048569485.1 of Anomaloglossus baeobatrachus. Classification (NCBI taxonomy): domain Eukaryota; kingdom Metazoa; phylum Chordata; class Amphibia; order Anura; family Aromobatidae; genus Anomaloglossus; species Anomaloglossus baeobatrachus. The sequence goes on along the minus strand of NC_134358.1, from coordinate 437,339,478 downwards.
TTACCTTGGTTACCAGCGCACACCGCTTAGCGCTGGCTCCCTGCTCACCTGGCCACAGTACACATCGGGTTAATTACCCGATGTGTACTGTGGCTACGTGTGCAGAGAGCAGGGAGCCGGCACTGGCAGCGTGAGAGCAGCGGACTCTGGTAACGAAGGTAAATATCGGGTAACCAAGGTAAAGGCTTCTTGGTTACCCGATGTTTACCGTGGTTACCAGCGTCCGCAGAAGCCGGCTCCTGCTGCCTGCACATTTAGTTGTTGCTCTGTCATTGTCACACACAGCGATGTGTGCTTCACAGCGGGAGAGCAACAACTAAAAAATGGCCCAGGACATTCAGCAACAACCAACGACCTCACAGCAGGGGCCAGGTTGTTGCTGGATGTCACACACAGCAACATCGCTAGCAACATCACTGTTATGTCACAAAAGTTGTTCCTTAGCAGCGATGTTGCTAGCGATGTTGCTTAGTGTGACGTGGCTTAAGCTGGGTTTACACACTGCAACATCTCAAACGACATCGCTGTAACGTCACCGGTTTTGTGACGCAATAGCGATGTTGTTTGCGATGTTGCAGTGTGTGAAACCTATCAGCGACCCGGCCCCTGCTGTGAAGTTGTAATCGTTACAAATCGTTCAGGACCATTCCTAGGTCCTTTGTTTCCCGCTGTGCAGCATGAAGTTTCAGTGTGTGAAGACTTTGGAGCGACTTTGTTAGCAACTTCCCTTTCAAAAGGCTGCTTATCAACGTCCCCAACAACCAGCTAGGTCGCTCTGCAGGTCCGGATCGCTGTTGCGTTGTTGGCCAGGTTTGCCTGTTTGAACGCTCACCAGAGACTTAGCAGAGACTTAGGGAGGTCGCTATTGCGTCACCAAACCGGTGACGTTACAGCGATGTCCTTTGCGATGTTGCAGTGTGTAAACCCAGCTTTAGTCTACCTGTCTAAACAAGCAGGCAAACAACCGCTAATCAGTCAAAATGTACTAACTGAATGCCGCATCATGCTGCTGGTTAGTCAAAGGATCTACTCGAATTATCTAATTTCAACTTCCTTGTGATTACTCCCAAGTAGAATTTGAATAGAAATGGAGAGAGCACATATTGTTGTCTTGTGCCTTTTTCGATCTTGAACCAATTCTCTATCTTCATATCTACTTTGCACTGTAGCTTCTTGATCTTCATAGAATAACCTAAATAGCTTAATTAGGTGAATCTAAAAAAGACGCTCCTCAGATCTCAATCCAACTGAGAACCTGTTGTCAATCATCTAAAATCGGGTGAATAATTAAAAACACAGAAATTGTGATAAACTCCAAGACAAGAATCAGTCAGGACTTCCCCCAAAGATTGATATCCAGCATTGAAGGCGAATTGCAGAACATTTAATATTGGTCACTCCCCAACCTTTTTGAAAGTGCCAGGACACCACTATAATGCTATGAACAACAGAGAAAGAGTGGCACGATTCCAAATTCAATAAAATATAAACTTTCTTAATTGTACATTAAAATAATATAGCAAGGAGTCCTAAATGGGATTAACAGAACTGCATGCGAATTAGTTCACACTCATTATGGTGAAGGTCTTACTGTATAATGCACTTAGTACAGAGTATTACAAAAAGTTATATGCGGTTTTAATCACATAGTACATACATGTATGGCAAAATTACATACATGATGTGTATATAAATAGTAATTAAACATATATTAGGCACATTACTGTGACTAAATATTACATACACCATACAGTAATCATGTGACCAAAGGTCACTGCTTCCTAATGTTGTTCCCTAGTAACTAACACCCAGCCATGTGCCATCTGCATCTAAGTGTTTTTGGTATAGAGAATAAAGGCCCTGTATACCCAGCTCATAACATGCATTCAGTAGTTTGCTGTGGGCAATTCCCAACCAATACGACATAATCACTCCAGTATCATAGTGCAGTACTGACCTATTCCGCAGCAGCTCTGGATATCCCACCTGTCCCCTTTGAAAGTGCCAGGACACCACTATAATGCTATGAACAACAGAGAAAGACTCCTTGCTATATTATTTTAATGTACAATTAATAAAGTTTATATTTTATTGAATTTGGAATCGTACCACTCTTTCTCTGTTGTTAATTGCAGAACATTGTAAATATTGAGTCTTTATATAAACTTGATGTACTTATGTATAAAATGTTTAATGGAGTGGTTTACCCATATTTTTTGTTTTCTAGATCGATTTTATATTGAGAAACAATTTTTCTCTCAAATATCTTATGTTGGCAATAGTGCCTGTGAGAGACGCTATTGCAGACCGCTGTTCCCCATGCCTGACCCCCGGGGCTCCGTGACCTTGGCGATCCGGTGACATCACGTCAAGTTCTGGATCACATCACATCACCACGGCCGGGGCCCAGTCTTCCTGAGTCACTGGGCTGTGGGCAGCGTTTCACCGCTCATCACAGCCCAGTGTGTCTCCTGCTTGCAGTGCTCTGCAGTGAGGGAAGAGGGAGCTGATGGGCTGGGACAAGCGATGAAACACCGCCCACAGCCCATCACTCACGGACACTGCTGCCGGCCCCAGTCTTCCTGAGTCACTGGGCTGTGGGCAGCGTTTCACCGCTCATCACAGCCCAGTGTGTCTCCTGCTTGCAGCGCTCTGCAGTGAGGGAGGAGGGAGCTGATGGGCTGTGAAAAAGGCCCATCACTCACGGACACTGCGACCGGCCGCAGTGTCAGGAACTTGACGTGACGTCACCGGATCCCCGAGGTCACGGAGCCCAGGGGTCAGGCATGAGGAACAGCGGTCTGCAATAGCACCTCTCACAGGCATTATTGCCAACATAAGGTATTTGAGAGAAACATTGTTTCTCAATATAATATCGATCTAGAAAACAAAAAATATGGGTAAACCACCCTTTTAATTCTTGTGAGATGCATATGAGTGTACTTCAGTAACCGTAAACACATCTGACTAAAAGTTCTGAAAATTTTGAAGCAGCATACTTTCTCCATATTGGGACTTCGGTACAGGACTATCACCAAAATGCCGTTGTTGGATTGTGCATTCTGTTTTGCCTGCACTGAAAGACAATTTATTTTCCGTGTTTGCAACATGCTTTATGGAGTCTTAATAAAGTAGCTTTTACATTTTATTGAAATCGCTTCCCATGTCTACCTCAAATGACACAGAGCGAGTTAAGATCCCTACAGTGTATATACAGATTTATCTACACATATGGTGATACTTTATATATTCTCCATGGTTTTTGGAACTCTATTTTTTAATATATAATAATACATTTGTGATTTTATAAGAGATTGTTTTCTTCGTTTTCACACAGACCAGCACAGCCCCTGTAGGTGATGTCATTGGTCTCCTCACTGGTCATGCACTGGAATTCTCAAACGAAGCATCATCAAAAAGGAAGTAGGGAAAAAACTAGAAAAGTAATTAGATTGTGTAGTTAGGGTAAAGAATAGAGTAGAGAATTTCTAATGCAAGTATATTAGAAAATAGATTAGATTATGGCACTAAATAGGGATTTAGAAAAATTACTTCGCTTTCATACCACCCCTTTAACTTTTGGGAGATATCTTGTTTAGGTCCATTAATTCTGAGCAGATTGGTGCAGTAATGTGTTTTAAAACCCCATAGATTGCTTAGGCTGCTTTCACACTTCGCTTTTTTAACATGCCTCCTGAACGTTTTTTTAATGCAAAAACGGACCCAGTGCAAATGCGTTTCCATTTCAATGCATTTGCAATGGACTCACGTCAACATGCATTTGCGTGCGGTTTTGTCAGGACCCAGCGACTTGCAGTTGTTTAACTTTTTTCAAAAACGCTACTTGTAGCGTTTTTGAGCTGCGTCCAAATACTGCAAGTCGCTGGATCCTGACTAAACAGCACGCAAACGCATGTGAACGCTGACATGCTGATAGAAAGGATCCTGTTTGGCCAGAAACCAGCCTGGCGTGATCACAGTCTCTCTCTCCTCTCTCTCGCTCTCTCTCTCTCTTTCTCTCCTCTCTCCTCTTTTCTCTCTCCTCTCTCCTCTTTTCTCTCTCCTCTCCTCCCTCTCCCCTCTCTTTGCCTCTCTCCTCTCTTCTCTCACTCTCTCTCTTACGCTCTCTCTTCTCTCTCCTCTCTGCTCTCTCTCTCCTCCTCTCTCTCCTCTCTCCTTCTCTTCTCCTCTCCTCTCTCTCCTCTCCTCTCTCCTCTCTCTCCTCTCTGCTGTCTCTTCTCTCCTCTTCTCTCTCATCTCCTTTCTGCTCTATCCTTTCTTCTATCTCCTCTCTGCTCTCTATTCTCTCCTCTATGCTTTCTCCTCTTCTCTCCTCACTTCTCCTCTCTCCTCTCTTCTCTCTCATCTCCTCTCTCCTCTCTGAGCCACGTTTGTATGTCACCTTGCTCACACCTGCTTTTTCAGCTATTCCCATACATTTTCAATAGGATTGAGATCAGGGCTTTGTGATGGCCACTCCAAAGCATTGACTTTGTTATCCTTCTGCCACTTTATAACCAGTTTGGCAGTATGCTTGGGGTCATTATCCATTTGGAAGACCCATTTCTGCTTAAGATGTCTTGAGATGTGGCTTCAGCATTGCCACATAATCTTCTTTCCTCATGATGCCATGTATTTGTGAAGTGCACCAGTCCCTCCTGCAGAAAAACAACCCCAAAACATGACGCTGCCATCCTTGTGTTTTACAGTTGGGATGGTGTTCTTAGCCTTCAAAGCTTCTCCCTTTTTCCTCTAAATGTAACAATTGTTATTATGGCTAAACAGTTCAATTTTAGTTTCATCAGCCCACAGGACATGCTCCAAAAATTAAAGGTGGCTACTTTGAAGAACCTAGAATATAAGACATATTTTCAGTTGTTTCACACTTTTTTGTTAAGTATTTCATTCCACATGTGTTAATTCATAGTTTTGATGACTTTAATGTGAATCTACAATTTTCAGAGTCATGAAAATAAAGAAAACTCTTTGAATGAGAAGGTGTGTCTAAACTTTTGGTCTGTACTGTACATCACATATTAGATGCCTGGGCTGGAGCATATATATCATATAGAAGACAGTGAGGCTGGAGCATATATAATCACAGGAAACACTGGGTCTACAGTATATACGGTACATCACAGAAGACATGTGGACTGGACTGCAATATAGACATCACAGGAAATGATGTGGATGCAGTATATACATCACAAAAGACATTAGGACATGTACATCACAGACAAGGCTGTGGCATATACATCACAGGAGATGCTGAGAATAATAAATCACAGGAGTTGCTGGGGCATATGCATCACAGAAGAAGCTGAAGTAAATGCATCACCGGAAATGCTGAGGCATGTATATCACAGGAGACGCGCTGGGGTATGTACATCACAGACATGACTGTGGCAAATACATCACAGAAGAAGCTGAGGCATATGCATTACAGGAGACGCTAGGGTATGTACATCACAGGAGATGCTTGGGAATGTACATCACAGGCATGGCTGTGGCATATACATCACAGAAGACACTGTGGCATATACATCACAGGAGTTTCTGGGGCATATACATTGAAGGGGGAGCCGGGTGATGGCCTGCAGGGCTCCACTCTCTTTCCTCAATCTGGTGTTGTGCACATGTTCTGCCCCAGCAGGAGGGTGCGACACTTACTTGCGTCTTCAGCAGCTCGTCCGCCACCATGTCACCGGTCACTGTCATAGACGTAGTTGAGCAACACATCACAGAACAATTTCCTTTTAACTCAAAATCCAACTTCTTTATTTAGTACATAGTCTTCATGAGAGATACCTTCACAACAAACTTTCCTGGACAGACATGGAGTAACCGTCTGTCTAGCCCTCGCTGTGGGTATTAGCTCTATAGCAGCCGAGTCTAACTTCTGCATTTCCTGTCTCTTGCCTTTGCGGCTTGCAATGTCGTTGGGACACAATGGAGAATACTTCCTGAGTCCTGGGCGGATCCTGATACCGAGCTCGTTAGTCCTTGGAACCCTGACTTTCTAGCCTGTCTGCCTGACCAACTCTCTGCTCCTCCCACTGCACTCTGTCTTCTAGGCTACCACAGTATCATATCTGTCCTGCTTACACCTGCACATAACATTTCCTATTGCTAACAGACTATCTACCAGTTAACCCTCTACTGCACACTTGGTCCTTACTTTTCACTAAATCTTACCTCAAAACATTCTTTTGCGTTACATTTTAACAATACAACATTTTGCCGCAATAAAAGACCTTACATAAAACACATTACATTCTATATGACAAAATACAATATTGCTCGGCAGCCATGACATACATACATTACGTACTAAGAAAAAATAGGATACCATCATTGCCAAGTGCCTGGCAGTTATTTCAATGGCAGTGGACTAACAACCGTCTTCTCTCTCTCTCTCTTCACACAGGTATATATCTCTGATTACTGAACTGAAGTGCAATGTCTGCTCCCCTCTGCTCCTATTGACTTTTCTGTTATGGTATATATCTCTGATTACTGTGACTTATGCTATGTCATCTTTACATTATGTTTAATACTCACTGATGTATGACTGTATCTTCCTCTTTGTAAATCTTATCTGATGGTGGAAGGTGTGATATTCTGTAGACTAGAGTCCGGGTGGGGGTCAAGTGTCCTGTTTCCTTTGATTCCTTCATCATTCCCTGGTGTGATCAGCATTTGTTAATTTCCCCTTACAAGCTGGCCTCCCACAATTCCCCTTACCTACTCCTCTAGCCTGCCCTATATATCTGGGGGTGTCTTAAGGGGTGCATGCATGCGGGGTGTTGCATGCGTGCCATCTCTTGCTAAGTGCCATCATTGCGAAGTGCCTGGCAGTTATTTCAATGGCAGTGGACTAACAACCGTCTTCTCTCTCTCTCTCTTCACACAGGTATATATCTCTGATTACTGAACTGAAGTGCAATGTCTGCTCCCCTCTGCTCCTATTGACTTTTCTGTTATGGTATATATCTCTGATTACTGTGACTTATGCTATGTCATCTTTACATTATGTTTAATACTCACTGATGTATGACTATATCTTCCTCTTTGTAAATCTTATCTGATGGTGGAAGGTGTGATATTCTGTAGACTAGAGTCCGGGTGGGGGGTCAAGTGTCCTGTTTCCTTTGAGTCCTTCATCATTCCCTGGTGTGATCAGCATTTGTTAATTTCCCCTTACAAGCTGGCCTCCCACAATTCCCCTTACCTACTCCTCTAGTCTGCCCTATATATCTGGGGGTGTCTTAAGGGGTGCATGCATACGGGGTGTTGCATGCGTGCCATCTCTTGTTAAGTGCCATCATTGCAAAGTGCCTGGCAATTCTTTCAATGGCAGTTAGGCAGGTAAACTACTCTTTGACACAGTCTGTTTTAACCATGACTATTATTTATATCTCTATCATTGTATATGCTTTTACTGTCCACTTTCACCGCCCTGTCCCCCCTCCATCACCACTCATCCACATCAGCCCCTCTCTCCTCCCCTCTCCTATGTACGGCTCCCAGGCTCTTTTCACCTATCTGAATAATCTCATTCAATCAAGCTCCAGGGACTTACACAAAAAGCCATGCCATAAGTCCAAAAATCATCTGATCTTTCTCCTTCTACTTCTACTTCTTTCAGGTGCTATCTCTCCCAATCCTGGGCCACCCCATGCTAACTTTACCCCCTCCCCCACCTCCCATAGAAACCCTGATAACCTTATTAACATTAGTTGTACTCCCTCACTTCCCTCTTTTAATTGTGCTCTCTGGAATCCACGGTCTGTATGTAACAAGCTTCCTTACATCTGCAATCTCTTTCTCAATAACTCTCTTAAACTACTAGCCCTCACTGAAACCTGGATTCAGGATTCTGACACTACTTCCCCTGCTGCCATTTCTTACGGTGGTTTAAACTTTTCCCATTCACCAAGACCTGGAAACAGACATGATGGTGGAGTCGGTCTACTCCTGTCCCCACAATGCACTTTCCAGGTCATCTCCCCAGCTCCATCACTCTCATTCCCATCCTTTGAGGTCCACACCATCAGACTCTTCCATCCCCTCTCTCTCAGAGTAGCTGTCATATACTGTCCACCAGGCTCACCCACCCAGTTCCTTGACCACTTTTCAGTCTGGCTGCCGCACTTCATGTCGTCAGAGTTACCAACCCTTATCCTAGGAGACTTTAACATCCCCATAAACAGCCCCTCCTCTCCATCTGCATCCCAGCTTCTATCTTTCACCACCTCCCTTGGCCTCTCACAACTCTCATCCTGTGAGACACATAAAGATGGTAACACCCTTGACCTGGTCTTTATCCGCCTCTGCACAATCTCTGACTTTGACAACTCACCACTTCCCCTCTCTGACCACAACATCCTCTCCTTCAAACTCACAAACCCTTGCCCATCCCAGCACACTCCCACCAATCACACATTCAGAAACCTACAGGCCATCGATTCTCAGACACTTTCAGACTCTTTACACGCATCACTGTCCCCTATCTCCTCACTTTCCTGTCCTGATCTGGCTGAAAAGCACTACAATGACACACTCACAAGTACCCTAGACCAAGTAGCGCCCCTCACCTTCAGAAAGACCAAACACAGAGTAAAACAGCCCTGGCTCACATCCCAAACTCTATTTCTTCAGCGATGCTCCAGGAGTGCCGAACGCCTATGGAGGAAAAACCGCACACCAGAAAACTTCATCCACTACAAGTTCATGTTAAGGACCTACAACTATTCCCTTCACCTCGCCAAACAGACCTACTTCACCACCCTTATTTCCTCACTTGCCAACAATCCAAAAAAGCTCTTTGACACCTTTCACTCCCTCCTCAGTCCCAAAGTACAGACCCCTGTCACAGCCCTTCATGCTGATTACCTGGCCTCGTATTTCACAGAGAAAATAGAAAACATCTGCCAAGAGATCAGCTCCCAGCCACCAAGCACTGTGAATCCCATCCATCCCCACATCCCATCCAGCTCACTTTCCACATTTGACCCAGTCACAGAGGAGGAAGTCTCCAGGCTCCTATCCTCCTCTCGTCCTACCACTTGCCCTACTGATCCCTTCCCCACACCTCTACTCCAGTCCCTCTCTCCGGTTGTCACCACTCACCTAACTAAAATCTTCAATCTCTCTCTCTCTCTTCAGGTATCTTCCCCTGCTCCCTCAAACACTCTATCATTACTCCATTATTAAAAAAACCTTCTCTTGATCCGTCCTGCACAAGCAACTACAGACCAGTCTCCAATCTCCCCTTCATCTCTAAACTCTTGGAGCGCCTGGTCTACTCTCGCCTCACCCGTTACCTTTCCACTCACTCTCTTCTAGATCCTTTACAGTCTGGCTTCCGCCCTTTACACTCAACAGAAACTGCCCTTGTCAAAGTGACCAATAACCTATTGACAGCAAAGCATAACGGTGACCACTCTCTGCTTATTCTTCTTGACCTTTCTGCTGCCTTCGACACTGTTGACCACAGTCTCCTTCTCTCTATGCTCCATTCTATCGGCCTAAAGGACACTGTGCTCTCCTGGTTCTCTTCCTATCTTTCTGGCCGTTCATTCAGTGTATCATTTGCTGGCTCCACATCTTCTCCTCTCCCTCTCACTGTTGGGGTCCCTCAAGGTTCAGTCCTTGGCCCTCTTCTTTTCTCCCTCTACACTGCCCCAATTGGACAGACCATCAGCAATTTTGGCTTTCAGTACCATCATTATGCTGATGACAAACACCTCTACACCTCATTCCCTGAGCTCACCCCCGCTGTACTACAGAACACAAGTGACTGCCTGACTGCAGTTTGCAATATCATGTCTGCTCTCTATCTGAGACTTAACCTTTCAAAAACTGAACTTCTTTTCCCTCCGTCTTCCAACCCTCCTAAACCTGACATCTCCCTCTCTGTGTGTGGCACAACGATAAGTCCTAGGCAGCAAGCCCGCTGTCTGGGTGTTATAATTGACACTGATCTCTCCTTCACCTCCCACATACAATCTCTTGCCCGCTCCTGCCGCTTGCACCTCAAGAACATCTCTAGAATCCGCCCCTTTCTCACTATGGAAACGACAAAAACCCTCACCGTGGCCCTGATCCACTCTTGCCTTGACTACTGTAACTCTCTATTAATTGGTCTCCCCCTAACTAGACTCTCTCCTCTACAGTCCATCCTTAATGCAGCAGCCAGGGTCACCTATCTGGCTAACCGCTACTCGGATGCCTCTGCTCTCTGCCAGTCATTGCACTGGCTGCCCATATATCACAGGATCCAATTCAAACTGCTTGTTCTCACCCACAAAGCTCTCCACAGTGCGGCACCCGCCTAAATCGCCACCCTCCTCTCTGTCTATCACCCCACCCGTTCTCTACGCTCTACAAGCGATTTTCGACTAACATCCACACTAATTCGAACCTCCCACTCCCGGATCGAAGACTTCTTCCGAGCTGCACCAACCCTCTGGAACGCTCTACCCCAAGAAGTTAGGACAAATCACAACTTACTCAGCTTCAGACGCACCCTAAAGACGCATCTTTTTAGGGCGGCCTATCACACTCCCTAATCAGATTCGATTCACATAGTCCCTCTACAACTTCTCACAACATAACTCCACATCAAACTCCATAGCACCCAAAGGCATCTCAAGGCTCGGGCACACTGGTCGAGGAAACCACTATCTAGCCCCCATTTCCGTGAGATGACTGGATTGTCATTGTAAATAAGCACTTGTACCTTGCCCCTCCCCCCCATCTCATTGTAGATTGTAAGCTCTCACGAGCAGGGTTGTGTTTTTTGTTTTTTTTTCCCTCTAAATATTGTATTTCTAAAACTGTTACTTGTTTGTATATGATCCTCCTGAATTGTAAAGTGCTGCGGAATATGTTGGCGCTATAGAAATAAAGATTATTATTATTAGGATACACATATAGATATAATAAACAGTAAGAGTGGGGCAATCTGCCCACCTCTTACATACATCACAGCAGTTACTGGGGCACATATGTAATGATCCAGAAGGAATCATTAATAAAGTTTCTGCATTCCTAGGAATCTGTAGAATAATGAATGGTTTAATGTTTAAGCCTAGTGTCATTCTGTCAAATATACTTTTGTTGCTCTGTAATACCCCTGGGGACCAGCAGGTGGTGATATGTGTAGGCAAGGAACTGTATTGGAGGATGTGTGATCAATGTCCTCCATAGCCTGGTAACTATGGCGATCAGGGAGAGTTGACAGTTGGCAGTTGGGACAATACAGCTTGAGGTGATAAGGAGGTTTCAAGGGCGGCTAATGTCAGGTACCTCTCCAGACAGTCTTTTCAGAGCCCACTGCAGCAAGGCCAAACCGCAGATATAGATTTGCCATTACAGAGCACCAATCTAGTTGCCAACCAACCAAAACCATTATGGACATCCAGTATCACGGCTAAATGCTTAAGATAAAGTAAACAATCATTGTTTTATCCAGTAAACCGTTTGAATGTTTCATACCAAGGTGCGGTCTGTCTTATTCCTACCTACCTCATAACAGATGTACACTGGAAACGGGTTTAGTGCACCAATAACCAGGAAGGAGCACTGTGACACCACAAACTGCACAACACTGCAGAAAAGCCACACCACCACTCGGCACCTACGTCAAGACCTAATAGTGCCTCCTGCACCGACTACCCAGGTATGACCTATGTTACATCTAAAATTTTGGTGTCATGAGCAGGAGTTTTACTTCTGTGTCGTATGTTCATCTTGGGTTGAAAATAGTGAGCTGCAGATGCTTGAGTGAGTACGACTGGGGAAACCAAGGGGGAGAGACTGTCTGAATCTTTATCTGAACTCTGGTCTATCCCACTTTGCCGCCGTAACTCTTAAAGGGTCCACGTCTCCATTTCTTGGCTGTTGGAGATAGCAACACATCTCAAAATTTTGAGTTAGCTCAAATTGACCCATCTAGTCTGGTACAGGATTTTGAGAGTAATGTCTTGCACTGAAGATAGCTACAGCATCGAGCAGGATGACTCATCAGCGACACAAATGCCACAGACACAGAGAACAATACATAGAAGGTGTGATGGACAAGACTTTGAAGTGTTACCTAAAGATCTTCTCCATCCAGCATCCAAGTATCTCTTTACTGGAATTCAAAGAATTGGCTATAAAGGTTCTGAAGGATAAACATCAGTTTGAGATCCAGGAAGATGGAGAGGTTAAGCCTACCACAGAGTTCCCCCTTTCAAGTCACATAACTGAGTAAGGAACTCGGGTCCCAGCCTCAGAATATGAAGGCCCCCTAGCTGGTCAAGTCTCTCATCGCACCAAAAACCTGGAAAAGGTGATGAAGTGGTTGGAGCGACTAGAGTACCCCTCTAGACGGGGAAGAGAGGATCCTCCAAGTTTAGAACATGAACGGCCACCTCCAGGTCCAAGAGAGAACAGATGCCAACCCCCAGAGAGGTCTTCAGATACCTGGTACAAGAGAACCCAAAGGCTAGAATGTCAATTCTGCCATCGACTGGTCACCGAGAAGAGGATTGCTGGCAGTTAATGGCTATTGTGATGCGCCTGCGGTAACCAGGTGTCACAAAAATAGGGTAACAACAAGGTAACAACTCGAGTCCTACATGACTGTGCCAGTCAGTACACACACACACTAGCACACCAGGACATTTACACTCACTGTACCTGGCTGGGAGCCTCACCTAGCTAGACGACAGGGCTGGACACTTTTAGATAACAGGCAGCCAACTGGGAGGAAGAGACCAGACCTGGGGGAGAGAAAAGTGACCTGAGGAGTGTGACTAGTCAGTCAGAGAAAGGAAGTGAAAGAGAAAGGAGGTAGTTAGTTAGTAGGAAGGAGTGAGAGAGGAAGGAGTACAAGGAAAGGCAGACAGACCACAGACTCTTGAGACACATTGAAAGTAGCAAAGAATCCGCAAAGACCTGAGAAATAGATCAGCCACTCAGAGGAGAAAAGTAGCTGGAGAGTGAGATAGCAAGCTCCAAGGACATATGGATCCTGTGGGGTGGACATCCAGGGCTCACAGTACTTTGCACGCACGGGGGGCAGATCCCATAACAGACCAAGACTTCAAGCCATCTGTTAACTCTGCCAGGTGGGTGGGTTTCCAGGACTCATCTGCCACCACTAACGTCCGAGGCATCAGCAGCAAAGACGGGACCGGGAGAAATTCTCTTAAATGGTCCTAGCTGCCTGCGGCAGGACCCAGACCCCAGGAGGACCTCTAAGTGCTCCACGCCAGGGAGGACCCACATACACCAGAGTGCATTGGAGGTAGAGTGGCACCAGGTTGGCAGGCACAGCCATCAGGGACATGGGCGCACAAAGGATCCAGTACGTCCCCAGGTCGTGAAGCCAGTAAGTAAAGACAATCAAGCTGCACTCTGTCTGGACTGCTTCTTTGCCCTGCGCCTCCACGTTAACCCTTCACCTACCCCTGGGGAAAAGCCCTGCTTGAGGAGGGCTCCATCATCCACGCTGCCCCCATCCATTATCCCCAGTGGGAACCCGCAGCGGTGGCCCTACTATCCCTGGCCACAAACCGCGAGTGACGTAGTCGGACTTTATTTTTATTTTAATTTAAAACTGTTCGACGGTGCCCCCCGGGTCCAAGACCCCTCGAGCCACGGACCGCCCGGATCTGAGCAGCTCGGCTGCCCCGGGTCGTGACAGCTACCCCCAGAAGCAGCGGGACGCCCCTCAGGAGGAGAGACCTTAAGTCCCATAAATCCAGCTTGGATGCTGAGGTCCATGAGCTCTCGCCCCACAGTTGAAGTCAGCATTAATTGAGTAAGTTTCCCTGTCTTGATTGACACTGGGTCTCAGGTGACCACTATCCAGCATACGGCATTTGAAGAGTGCCGAAATGGAAAAACACTGACACAACCTCCGAAAGCATTGCTCCACATCACAGCTACCAATGGAAAGTCAGTAGCCATACTTGGCTACTGGGAACCCACACTTCAGATTGGAGGGACCAAACTCTCATGGCTTGTGATGAGGGATGAACTACCTGTCCTAACCTCAAGAAGTTTAGTTACAGTGTCCAGAGGACCAGTACCCATTTGTTTGATCAATCTAGGGGACCAACCAGTGGATCTGAAGAAATATTATGCTGTAGCCAGTCTGTATTTGCAAACCAAGAGAATCTCCTGGTAACCTCTCATATGGCATCACAACAAGCGACCTCAGCACAGAATGCAGCTGATGTCGCCAGAAAGAATCCAGAGGAAGGGAGCTGATGCGGAGCTGAGATGCCTCTGGCGACAGAGAAAGCTGCAGGGCCTATTGTATCGAAAAACATTGAATCCAGTCACTTATGAGAGAATCTTCCAAGTGGTGGTTCCCAGAAGGGATGCTTAAATGGTTCTTGACATGTATCATAATCAGTCTGGTCACTTTGGGGTCCAGAAGACAGAGGCCACCATCCGGCGACGGTTTTATTGGATCAACATGAGAGCTGACATTGAGGCTTGTAATCAAGAGTGTCCCATATGTTCTGTGGCCAGGAGTGAAAGACATAATCAGCATGCTTCTCTTCACCCCATTGTGAGCAAGAGCCCCTTGGAGCTTGTAGCCATTGACCATGTCAATCTGGAGCCCAATCGCTCTGGGTATTCGCATGCTATGACGATCATTGACCGCTACACAAGGTTCATGGTGGCCGACCTTGTGAGAGACCTAATACAAAAAAGAGACTCCGGCACACTGAGTGAAGAGATGAGAAAAGTCAATTGGTGGTGCCGGGGGTGACCTGGGGCTGAGGCTCCCCGGCTCCAGGTCACCTCCGGCACCACCAATGCGCCTATTTCGGCCTATTATCATTACTTCATAGATTGTCCTTGTCTGCTTTAACATTGGGAGCCACGTAATTATGGGACTTTCCTCATCCAGTCCGTTCTTTAAGCAATCCGAATCTTATCCATGATAGTTTAAATACAGGTGCTTTGTACCTTTAAAGCAACATTTCATATATGGGAATGCGAACTATTTTCTGACACAAGATAACATCTTGATTATCTGTGAATCATTACCTTTTGGTGCTCCCTGCGAACATTTCTCTATAACAATAGACAAAGTCCTTGAGAAAACCCCACTGGGTTGAAACGTCGGACAGGACAATGTCAACAGTTTTTCATGAGAATTATGAAAATAAATAAATTCTTTTGAGCACGCAATTGACTTTTCTCATCTCTTCACTCAGTGTGCCGGAGTCTCTTTTTTGAATTTGGACTTTTTTTCTCCAGAGCACCTGTTATACAGGTAGTTGATCCAGGTTTATTCCTCTTTACTTGTGAGAGACCTGACTGCCCGGACCGCCACAGCCACCTTGTGGAAAAGTTTCATCTTACCGTATGGGAGCCCTAGAAATATTTTCACCAATCAGGGAGCAGCCTTCCACTCTCCGTTGTTTCGGGAGCTGTGTGCACTATATAATTGTAAGAAGCTGAGAACTACAGCCTGTCATCCGCAGGAAAATGGTCTGTGTGAGAAGATGAACCAAACCCTTATCAACATGCTCAAGGCAGTTCCTCCACAAAAGCGAACAGACTGGCCAAGACTTCTCCCAGAACTAGAGTATCTCTACAATAATATCACGCACTGCTCCACTGGATATATACCTTATTATTTGATGTTCGGGAGGCATGGACACTTGCCTGCTGACATTGCTCTGGATATCTTGAAAAAATTCAACAAAGACAGAAGCAAAACTTTGACCTCCAAGCCAGTGCCGAGCCTTTACAGTCAGAGAATAAAGTGTGGCGAAAGAACAATCACCCTACCAGTAAGCTAGACAGCAGATGGAAGCATGAGCCATATGTAATTGTGGACAGTCTCTCTCCTGAAGGTTACCTGATTTATTGAGGGGAACAAGATACCCAACAAGTCCACTGTAACCGGCTGACAAATTTCCTGCAACGGCCCATTCCTCAGCAACTGTCAAGAGAAAGTGAGCCGACTGGGCCATCGACTTCTTCACGGGGGTCTCCCTTCAAAATATCTTCTATACCTGACCCGCTTCAATTGTCATTGTTGCCACAGATCCTGGTGAAGATACCTATACCGAAAAGCATTGTTCCGGCGGTGTGTTAGCAGCAACCTCTTGCCCCTTCGCCACCTTCAATTGATGAAATTGTCTCTCTAGAGGACAGGGTTGCTTCACTTAGAGACTCCCAACCTGCAAGAAGTCAATTTCGGGTGGAGGATTCTGAGGACACACTGTGAAGGTCTCAAAGGGAGAACAAGGGATGACTTCCCTCTTATCTGCACTGTTATGAGTTATCCCAAGAGTGGAAGGGAGTTCCTCTTCCTCTGAAGTGTAGAGTGACCTCTTTAACAATAAGTACCTCAACTTACAGTTATGTGACGTTTGAAACCTGTGCCCGGGGAAAGGACTCACATTGATACTTGAGCTCCCTGTGATCCTATTTCTCATTGGAAAGCACCCTGCTTGTGGTCTTTCTGGTTTTACATGTTAACCCCAGTTATCTAGTTCAAGTGTGACGCCCTGGCCGGGCCAGGTAGTCACAGATAGGCCCCTGCACTACACCTTTCCCTCACAGGTGACATCAGCCAACCTTAAAACCCTAGTCACCCCCCTCAGGGCTAGATGGACACACTAGGGGGCGGAACCAGGCAGTTGGAAGACGCCCACCAAGGAGTCTAGACAGCCCGGGGGCGGGAAAGTAGTTAGTTTTCTGTTAGAGTTCAAGTTGGAGAGGAGTGTGGGCTGGAGCTGTGTCCAGCTCCAGCAGAGGTGAATACCCCAAATTGAACGGCGCCAGGGTAGGAGCCATGGTGCCACTGGCTAGGAGGCAGATGGCGGTCTCCGTCTGCAGGAGCCGGGAAGACGGCTTGGTAGTGACCCGCCGGTACCGACCGGAACCAACTCGGAAACCGTAGCACACAGGGGGGTACTCAGACCCTGAAGCCGGGACCAGAAGCGACTGGAACCAGCTAATTAACCGATTGAGGCCAGGACTAGAGGTTCTGTCCCACCCAAAGTCCCTATTAGAAGACAACAACCCAATGAGGGGGATAAAAGGCCACCGCCAGGGCTCAGAGATCCCACGGGCCAGCGTTTGTGGACAAGGGCTCCTTAGGCCACATCCAGCCGGGAGCGGACTCCTGAAGTTGCAAGCACAGGCAGTCACAAAGTGGCATAGTGGCATTACACAAAGGTGCAGGAGAAAGACAGAAACCACCTGCCGTGTGGGGGAACCAGAACGCAGCCGGCTGCGGGCACCGACCACCATCACCATGGTTTACCAGAGACTCGTGTGTTTCGTTCCATAGTGAGTACACCAGCACCCTGCAGTCGTCCATCTCCCTGCACCAACAAACCACCCAACGGGTCCCGGGGCCACCATCCCTGCCCCCGGAGGGGTTAACAACTTGCTGCACAACATCTCCCCCAGGTACCCTGTAACTGCAGCAGGGGTGTCCAAACTCACCACATACCATGGGTGGCGTCACAAACCTAGTACGGCCCAGCCCGTACATATACGTCCTACATCCACCATCCCCCCAGCGAGACCCTCGAGCCACCCAGACCCGAGCAGCGGCAGGCTGCCGGCACGGGGGCGGTACACAAGTACTTGTGCCCATTGTGCAGATTCCTCCTGCCGTTTGGGAGCCACAATGTGATGGGTGTCCAAATGTATTGCACTTTACTAAAAGACTCATTGCTCTTACAATATAGACTCTTTGCTAACTATGAGGTTTGTAGAATAGATAGGCTTTGCAGGACCTAAAGAAGAAGAGACTATGGTTCCAGTGCTGGATGTCTCAAGGTTTCATAGAGCTACTGCCACAGAAAAGTCCTGCCTCTGAGGATCTACGTGTAATGGTTTCACTTTACTGTGTAGCTAGAATGCTAGGAAATGTACTTACCTATGAACTAGGTCACAAGCATGCACAAATATACACTAGAACGGACCTGGGCAAGGGGCAGCCAGCGGGCCACATCCGGCCCACCTACTCTCTGTGACCGGCCCGCCTGGCCCAGGGCGTCCTTCCTGGCCAATCAGTGATGAGGGCAATTTGACCTGTTGTCTGGAGCTCCAGGCTCCGGGAGGCCTGTGGTCAGATTGCCCTCATCACACGCTGCGTGCCGGGCAGGGAGCGATCCTGCAGCACCGCACAGTGTAGGCAGCGGAACGCAGGAATCTGTCCTCTGTTCCCTGCCCAGCACCTTTCTCTGTGACACACACGCACGCCCTGATGCCGTCAGTACGGCGTGCGTGTGTGTCATTTGAAAAGTTCCCGCCCGGCAGGAGAAGAAGCTGCAGCAGCCGGGGCCCATACAAGAACAGCAGCGGTGGGGGCCCATACAAGAGAAGAAGCATCTCGGCGGGGGCCCGTACGGAGTTGCCTGAGGAGGGAGAGGTGAGTGGTGACTAGTAACCAGAGGTGGAAATGGGGGGGGGTAACTGGTGACTAATATTTGGGTGTAGTATATGGGAATGTAGTATTACAGGTGTAGTATATAGGGGCCTAGTGATGTATATGGGGATGTAGTGATGTATATTACAGGTGTAGTATATAGGAGTGAAGTCATGTATATTACAGGTGCAGTATATAAGGATGTAGTGATGTATATTACAGGTGTAGTATATAGGAGTGTAGTGATGTATATTACAGGTGTAGTATATAGGGATGTAGTGATGTATATTACAGGTGTAGTATATAAGGGTGTAGTGATGTAGTATATGGGAATTGTTTGTGTATATACTGTATGTATATAGTGCGCGCGTGTGTGTGTGTGTGTGTGTGTGTGTGTGTACGTATATATATATATGTACACAGTATATATGTGTGTATTTGTGTGTGTAAGTATGTGTGTATGTACAGTGCCTACAAGTAGTATTCAACCCCCTGCAGATTTAGCAGGTTTACACATTCGGAATTAACTTGGCATTGTGACATTTGGACTGTAGATCAGCCTGGAAGTGTGAAATGCACTGCAGCAAAAAAGAATGTTATTTCTTTCTTTTTTTTTTTTTTTTTTTAAATTGTGAAAAGTTTATTCAGAGGGTCATTTATTATTCAACCCCTCAAACCACCAGAATTCTGTTTGGTTCCCCTAAAGTATTAAGAAGTATTTCAGGCACAAAGAACAATGAGCTTCACATGTTTGGATTAATTATCTCTTATTCTAGCCTTTTTTGACTAACTAAGACCCTCCCCAAACTTGTGAACAGCACTCATACTTGGTCAACATGGGAAAGACAAAGGAGCATTCCAAGGCTATCAGAGACAAGATTGTGGAGGGTCACAAGGCTGGCAAGGGGTACAAAACCCTTTCCAAGGAGTTGGGCCTACCTGTCTCCACTGTTGGGAGCATCATCCGGAAGTGGAAGGCTTATGGAACTACTGTTAGCCTTCCACGGCCTGGACAGCCTTTGAAAGTTTCCACCCGTGCCGAGGCCAGGCTTGTCCGAAGAGTCAAGGCTAACCCAAGGACAACAAGGAAGGAGCTCCGGGAAGATCTCATGGCAGTGGGGACATTGGTTTCAGTCAATACCATAAGTAACGTACTCCACCGCAATGGTCTCCGTTCCAGACGAGCCCGAAAGGTACCTTTACTTTCAAAGCGTCATGTCAAGGCTCGTCTACAGTTTGCTCATGATCACTTGGAGGACTCTGAGACAGACTGGTTCAAGGTTCTCTGGTCTGATGAGACCAAGATCGAGATCTTTGGTGCCAACCACACACGTGATGTTTGGAGACTGGATGGCACTGCATACGACCCCAAGAATACCATCCCTACAGTCAAGCATGGTGGTGGCAGCATCATGCTGTGGGGCTGTTTCTCAGCCAAGGGGCCTGGCCATCTGGTCCGCATCCATGGGAAGATGGATAGCACGGCCTACCTGGAGATTTTGGCCAAGAACCTCCGCTCCTCCATCAAGGATCTTAAGATGGGTCGTCATTTCATCTTCCAACAAGACAACGACCCAAAGCACACAGCCAAGAAAACCAAGGCCTGGTTCAAGAGGGAAAAAATCATGGTGTTGCAGTGGCCTAGTTAGTCTCCTGACCTTAACCCAATTGAAAACTTGTGGAAGAAGCTCAATATTAAAGTCCACATGAGACACCCAAAGTACCTAGATAACTTGGAGAAGATCTGCATGGAGGAGTGGGCCAAGATAACTCCAGAGACCTGTGCCGGCCTGATCAGGTCTTATAAAAGACGATTATTAGCTGTAATTGCAAACAAGGGTTATTCCACAAAATATTAAACCTAGGGGTTGAATAATAATTGACCCACACTTTTATGTTGAAAATTTATTAAAATTTAACTGAGCAACATAACTTGTTGGTTTGTAAGATTTATGCATCTGTTAATAAATCCTGCTCTTGTTTGAAGTTTGCAGGCTCTAACTTATTTGCATCTTATCAAACCTGCTAAATCTGCAGGGGGTTGAATACTACTAGTAGGCACGCTATGTATATATATATATATATATATATATATATATATATAAAATATATGTGTGTCTGTGTATTTATACTATATGCAGCTTTATCGCCATAGAAGGGGAGGCCAGATAAAATTTCTTGCACAGGGGCCCCAAGCTGTCAGTGTCCGCCCCTGCTGTTGAGAGCAGACACTTGATTGTGGTGCTCCCGGCATTGGCTCCGTGTGGAGCTCAAACATAACTAGAGCGGGTATGGTACCTAGAATCAGCAGAGAATAGCCCGTAACTGTGAATGGTACTGGAGTTACATCGGGTACCACGCGCTCCCTCCCCGCCCCCTGCAGCGGCGTGCCGCCATTACAGGGCCTGATTGCGTTTCTCCAGTACCTGTTTGCATACATGTGACAGGTACCGGAGAAAACACGAGTCCTGTGAAATAAAAAGATTTTCCATAATTACCTGCTTTCTTCGGCTCTGCTGCCTCCCGCTCCTGACCCCCGCTCATTCGATTATTCACCACACTCAAGACCTGGAAGCCGGAGCATTGCGGTGACAGCACCGTTGAGGACATCACCGCAGGAACAGGTGAGTATTCTGCTAGCACAGTGACCTCCAGGAGGTCATCGGAGTTTCCAAATGAACTCTGATGACCCCCCTGCGACACCCACGCTACAGCTTCACGGGTTCATCAGAGTTAATTGGGAACTGTGACGAGTCCCCGAGATGCTCCGGCTTCTAGGTTCTCAACACACACACACACATACACCTGTATACTCACCCAGCGATGCGGTCCCCAGCGCTGTCCCTGCTTCCAGCTGCTCACTGCAGTGAATATTCAGTGAGTATAATTACCGGTGATAAGGAGTAGGAGGCAGCAGAGCCAGAGACAGCAGCGCTGGAGTTAGGTAAATATAGAAAATCTTTTTATTAAAAAGACCCGTGTTTTCTCTGGTACTTGTCATACTGATGTCACATGGATCACATCAGTGAGCGATCCGTGTGACACCCGTGCTGCCGGAGAAAAAACGGACATGTCTGCGTGTGTGCGTGTAGGGCCACGAGAGGTCACACAGTCCGTAACTTACTGTTTGTTTATGAAGGGATAGTATATATACTATATACAGTATTAGGTAACACTAAGTTAATTATATTAGTCGGACCCTCTAAAACCATCCCAATTTCTCATGCGGCCCCATGGGAAAATTAATTGCCCACCCCTGCTCTAGAAGGTATCAAGATGATGAAGCATTCAGAGTAATTACATGCCTTGATGCACTTGAGGGGATAACTGTATCATGACACCCTTCTGATGGTAGATTGGTTCAATAGATTAAGTGGTTGGGATAGCCATGCCCCCACTCGTCTTACGTTCTTAAGAGCTCAAAGACACGAGGAGTCCAGTAGGCTAGTTTTTGCTATGAAATACCAGTATTGTTAAGAAATAAAATACATATTAGAGCCTAGTCAGGAAACTGGGTATTAGACTGTGGCATTTGCATATATGGAAGCTACATGCAGCATAGCCTTGTGACCTCAAGTGACGTTCTGGAACACCAGCAACAAGAATATATTAAAATTGCAGTATGACAGGACAAAGGTATTCTTTCCAGCTGTACATCACCACATATCTTAGTGGTTACAGGAGAACGCCCCATTGTCTATTTAGCAGAGACGTTTTGGGAAAGCCGAGGGCAGCTCGGTTCTTCTTCAAGGGAGTATGTAATGACCCAGAAGGGGCCATTACAAAGATGTCTGCATTCCTAGTAGTCTGTAGAGTAATGTATGGTTTAATGTATTGCCTGGTGTCATTCTGTAAAATGTACTGTAAGTTATTGCTCTGTAATACCACTGGAGACCAGTAGGTGGTGGTATGTGTTGGCAAGGGACTGTACTGGAGGATGTCAGATCAATATCCTCTATAGCCTGGTCACTATGGTAACCAGGGAGAGTTGACAGTTGGCAGTTGAGACATGCCGGGCTGGAGGTGATGAGCAGGTGACCAGGGCGGCTAATGTCAGGTATCTCTCCAGACAGTCTTTTCAGAGCCCATTGCAGCAAAGACAAACCACAGTTATAGATTTGCCATTACAGAGCACCAGTCCAGATACCATCCAACCAAATCCTGTATGGACATCTAGCATCATGGCTAAATGCTTACGAAAGAAACTATCATTGTGTTATTCAGTAAACCGTTTGAATGTTTCATACCAAGGTCCGGTCTGTCATTTCCTTACTTACCTACCTACCCGCCTCATTCAGATGTACCCTGGGAAAGGGTTTGGAGCGCCAGGAACCAGGTAGGAGGACCATGACACCCCAAACTGTACAACACCGTGGAAAAGCCTCACCGCCACTCAGCACCCATGTCAGGAGCTAATAGTGCCTCCTGCACCTACTACCCAGGTGTGACACATATTACACATAAATCACAGGAGATGCTGGGGCATCTATACATCACAGGTGACGCTGGGTCTACAGTATATACATCATAGAAGATGTGGGCTGCAGTATATACAGTACATCAAAGGAAATGTTGTGGCTGCAGTATATGCATTACAGGAAACGCTGGGACATGTACATCACAGACGAAGCTGTGGCATATACATTATAGGAGATGCGCCATGGCTGATAGTGTTGGCACTCTTGAAATTGTTACAGAAAATGAAGTATTTCTCCCAGAAAATTATTGCAATTACACAATTTTGTTAAACCCATGTTTATTTCCTGTGTATTGGAAAAAAAACAGAAAACAAAGACAAATTGGTCATAATTTCACACAAATCCCCAAAGATCTATTTTTTATGGATACTAGCCATTCTTTATCATGAGAAACTGTAAATCGTCTTGTAAATTATTAATAGCTGCTGCTGTAAACAAAAATGGATTGTATATAGATGACAAGCGAGAACAAAATCGTCTGAGTTTTCCGAATGAAAATGACAATTTTTTATATGGTTGTGAGAACCCGGCCTTAGTAAAATCCACAAAGCACTAAGATGGCATCAGCCTGATGTCTGGGTTTTTTCCACATACAATACCTATGTACGTGAATGGGTGATTTTGATCTGCAACTCAGAACAAAATTGGACATGGATGGCTCTAGTTTTGTTTTAACAATCAGTCTGCAAATATAAAAGAGAGACATTTTAACATCCCCATAGACGATAAGACCATGTGCACACACTGAGTATTTGGTGAGTTTTTACCTCAATATTTGTAGCTAAATCCAGGAGTGGGTAAAAAATACAAAAGTATTGCTGTGTAACTATTATACTGTGCCTCTGATTGTTGCCTCTCATGGTGTTGTCTACAAGTAATGATGTAAAAAAAGTCACCAAATACTCAAAGTGTGCATGAGGCCTAACTGGTACGTGTTCTGTTACAGAAAAACATGGAAAGGACACACACCCGAAACAGCCCATGCTTGTACTTACTCAATGTGCGATATATATATATATATATATACACACACATACACACACCAATGTACACTCCAAAAAATAATGAATATCACATCTCCTAACCTATCTATGGATTATTACACTCTGTCTTTATGATCCACCAGCCGGATACATACCTTATCTATAATATTATTTTGGCTATCTACCATTACTTGGGCTAGCAATACAGTTTGACAGACTTCATCTGATTCAATAGGTAATATACCTCTGCATTTTGTTTATTCCTTGTTTTTTAGTCAAAATATAGCTCTAACACTTTATGCGGTATACAGTATATATGCTGGCATCCCACATTTCCCTAATATTTGTGTGCTCCTCATACTCTTTGGGGTTAATTTACATATCCTTTAGTTTTTCTGTAAATAATAATTTATTTGGGCAAGTGTGCAATTTTTCTTGGTCAGACATCATTTGCAAATGGTATTTACATAAGAAAAAGACCTTTTCCTCGATATTTTTCTGTTTGGTCTGCCCCTTTCATACGGCTCTCTAAGGACATCTGGTGATTTTTTATTGACATTGCATCCTCTATATACACTTCTGGAAAATTGTATTTCTCTTGGTCAGACTACATTTTGCAGACATTCAGTTGACAAAGTAATTTTCTAATATATTTCTGACTTATTTTCCTTTTTTGCTGCATGATATTTATTATTTTTGGAGTATATATTGGTGTATATATACTGCTCATGAAAATGATGGGAACACTTAGGGCTCATGCGCACGTTGCCGAATTTCATGCATTTACGCTGCGTATTGCACCGCAGTGTAAATGCATGCGACCTGCGTCCCCTGCACAATCTATGTAGATTGTGCATGAGACGTGCGCACGTGGCGTTTGAGAGCACAGCGCTTTGGATGCCAAAATTTTGTTCCAAATCGCTGCGTTCTAAGAAGCACAATGTCACTTATTCCGTGCGCTTTGAATGCAGGTCCCGCTCTGTCTATGGGAGAGGCTGCATCCAGAGCGCATGAAATCGGCTTTTGTTCTGCAGAAACACTGTACTCATTATGCAGTGTTTCTGCAGCAATTTGACACGCACATGTGCTGTCAAATCCCTGCAGAAATTTCTGCAGGGACACGAAGCAACGTGCGCACACAGCCTTAAAGAACTCAATGTAACTCCAAAGTCAATCACACTTGACAGGAGGAACAGGTAGAGCAGTGCCAGAGCCCTGCAAAATGACCTCCAGCAGGCCACTAATATCCATGTGTCTGCTCAAACTATTAGGGTACACTCACACGAGCGACAAATACGGACGCGAGCAATGCGAGAAATTCTCGCATTACACTCGAACCAATGTTATTCTATGAGTGTGAGCTTTTGGTCAGCTTTTCTCACATCCAGATTCTGGATGCGAGAAAAGCGGCAGCATGCTGTGTTTTGCTGCTACCGCCGTATCTCTCGCACCCATTCAAGTGAATGGATGCAAGAGGTACATCGGACTGCACTCGGATGTTATCCCAGTGCAGTGCGATATACGCACAGGCTGACAGTGGAGGAGATGGGAGGATTATCCCCTCCCTCTCCTCCGCAGCGCCCGCATTCAGCTTCACAGCTGTGACCCGATCGCAAGTCCATCGTGAGTCCAGCCTCAGAAATAGACTCCATGAAGGTCGTATGAGTACCAATTGTCCACAAGTTGGTGTTGATCTTTGTGCCCAACACCTTGCAGGGTGATTGGCATTTGCCACAAAACACCAAAATTGGCAGATTCTACATCAGCATCCTGTGTTCTTCATGGATGAGAGCAGGTTACTACTGAGCACATGTGATAAACATGACAGAGTCTGGAGACACCATGGAGAACGTTCTGCTGCCTGCACCATCCTCCAGCATGATTGGTTTGGCAGTGGGACAGTAATGGGGTGGGGAGGCATTTCTTTGGAGCCACACACAGCCCTCCATGTGCCAGCCAGAGGTACCCTGACTGCCATTAGGTACCAGGATGAAATCTCCAGACCCATTGTTAGATCATATGCAGATACAATGGGCCCTGGGTTCATTCTGATACATGAAAATGCTAGGCCTCATGTGGCTCAAGTGAAGGCATTAATGCTATGGACTGGCCTGCCCGTTCCCCAGACCTGAATCCAATCAAGCACATCTGAGACATCAAGTCTTGTTCCATCCACCAACATCGTGTTGCACTCAGACTGTCTAGCAGTTGACTGATGCTTTAGTCCAGGTGTGGAAGGAAAACCTTCAGAACATCCGCTCCCTCATCAGGAGCATTCCTATGCGTTGTAGGGAGTCATATAGGCATGTGGAGGCCACCACACAGACTACTGAGCCTCATTTCCTTGTCTTGAGGCATTTCCACTGAAGTTGCCACAGCCTGTAATTTAATTTTCCACTTTGATTTTGAGTAACATTCCAAATCCAGATCGCGATAGGATATTAATTTTCACTTACATTGATCATTTTTGTTTTATTGTTCCACTACTTAATTAACAAAGATTTGCAACTGGAACATTTCATTCATTGAGGTCTAGTAGGATGTAGTATTTGTGTTCCCTTTATTTTTGTGTGCAGTATGTATATACATATGTGTGTATATATAAGTGTGTGTGTGTGTATATATATATATATATATATATATATATATATATATATATATATATATATATATATATATATATATATATATATATATATATATTATTTATATATATAACAAATAGTAATAGACCAGCTAACCAGTCTGAGCTCATGCCTTGGCAGTACCTGGTCTTCCTTAGCGGGTCCGGCCTGGGGAAACGTCCAAGTAATAGCAGCAACCTTGTAAATGGATCCAGCAAAATGAGAAGAGTTCAGGTGGCGGTGAAAAAAATATCCCAATTTTATTGAGCGATTAAAATTCCAGAGCTCATGACTAATACAGTGCAGGAATCATGCGATAACAGACTACGCGTTTCGGCGGTATAAAAAAAAACGGTGTTCCTCATGGTCCCAAGCTTGGGACAGTGAAGAAGGCCTTTTTTTATACCGCCGAAACACGTAGTTCGTTATCGCAAAGAGTCTGACAGCAGCGTGATCCTCTGGGAAACATCAGAAAACACGATATGTATAACTTATCTTGCCCTTAGTATCATTAAACTTCCATTTGTAGCCCACGTCTTTTTTCTTTATTACAGTGATTTCCGTGGCCAATCAAACCCATGCCAATACTTGGTATGGCTGCGATGGCTCCGGAAGTCCTCACAGCCTAAAAGCTTACTGCTTGGCTACTCTGCAACCATTCAACAAGCTTTATTCTGGTGACAAGTCAAAACAGGACTTTAATGTTCAGGTTTGCTCATGCCTAATCTCAAATTTATTACTGTCCTGAACGACCCATCCAGCTTCTTTATTAGGAAGAGAGGGGAATAATATCCCCTTTCCCTCTCTTGCACAGAGACCTTCAAAAGGACTTCTTTAAAAGATCTAATTCATCTGATTCTAGTGCCAGCTGTTCCCCCAGAGATGTTAGAACAAACCTCTGACAGGGGAGCAGCTTAAAATTCCAGCCTTAGACTATGTGCGCACATTGCGGATGTTTCTCCAGCGAAAAATGCACCTACCTGCAGAAAAAAAGAGAATTTTGTTTACTTACCGTAAATTCTTTTTCTTATAGTTCCATATTGGGAGACCCAGACCTTGGGTGTTTATCTTCTGCCTCCGGAGGACACACAAAGTACTACACTTAAAAGTGTAGCTCCTCCCTCTGAGCTTATACACCCCCTGGTGAGCAGACCCAGCCAGTTTAGTGCAAAAGCTGAAGGAGAATAGCCACCCACAAGTAGAACAGAGCAAGAGCCGGAACAACCGGAGACTCTGTCCACGACAACAGCCGGTGATAACACGCGGAACAAGAATTTGCCAACAGGCAACAGGGAGGGTGCTGGGTCTCCCAATACGGAACTATAAGAAAAAGAATTTACGGTAAGTAAACAAAATTCTCTTTTTCTTTATCGTTCCTTTGGGAGACCCAGACCTTGGGACGTTCCAAAGCAGTCCCTGGGTGGGAAATAAACAGAAAAACTAAGAAGTAGGCAGAACCTAATTTCACAAATGGGCGACAGCCGCCTGAAGGATGCGTCTGCCCAAGCTCGCATCTCCTGAAGCATGAGCATGCACTTGGTAGTGCTTCGAGAAGGTATGCAGGTTAGCCCAAGTGGCAGCCTGACAGACTTGTTGAACCGTAGCCTGGTGCCTAAAAGCCCAAGAGGCACCGACAGCTCTGGTCGAGTGTGCCTTGATCCCCGGCGGGGGAGGCACCTGAGTACTCTGGTAGGCGTCCGAAATAGTCGATCTAATCCAACAGGCTAAGGTCGGCTTAGAAGCAGGGAGGCCCTTGCGCCGACCTGTGGTTAGCACAAAAAGAGAGGTGCACCGCCTGAGTGCAGCGGTGCGAGACACATAGATCCGGAGAGCACGCACCAGATCTAGAGTATGCAGCGCTTTTTCAAAGCGATGAACAGGGGCCGGACAGAAGGAAGGTAAGGTAATGTCCTGGTTAAGGTGGAAGGGAGAGACCACCTTAGGAAGAAAGTCCGGAGTCGGACGGAGAACCACCTTGTCTTGATGAAAAACTAAAAAAGGTGACTCCGAGGAGAGCGCAGCCAAATCAGAGACTCTCCTGAGAGAAGTTATGGCAACCGGAAAGGCCACTTTCTGAGAAAGACGATACAAAGAAACCTCCCTAAGAGGCTCAAAAGGGGGTTTCTGCAATACAGTGAGGACCAAGTTAAGGTCCCAGGGATCCAAGGGCCGCCGATAAGGCGGAATGATGTGAGACGCGCCTTGCATGAAGGTGCGGACCTGAGCCAGCCGAGCGAGACGCCGCTGGAACAGAACTGACAGAGCTGAGACTTGTCCCTTGAGAGAGTTGAGGGACAGTTCTAGCTGCAGACCGGACTGTAGAAAAGACAGAAGGGTCGGCAAAGAGTATGGCCAAGGAGGATGGCCGGTAGAGCGACACCAGGACAGGAAAACTTTCCAAGTCCTGTGATAGATCTTAGCGGAGGAAGACTTACGGGCCCGAGTCATAGTGGAGATGACTTCAGGAGGAATACCAGAAGCCGTCAAAATCCAGGACTCAAGAGCCACGCCGTCAATTTGAGGGCCGCAGAATTCGGGCGGAAAAACGGACCTTGCGAGAGAAGGTCTGGACGGTCCGGGAGATGCCACGGCATCTCTACGGACAGTTGGAGCAGGTCCGGATACCAAGCTCGCCTGGGCCAGTCCGGTGCAATGAGGATGACTCGACGGCCCTCCATTCTGATCTTGCGCAGGACTCTGGGCAAGAGAGCTAGAGGGGGAAACACATAGGACAGACGAAACTGGGACCAGTCTTGAACCAGAGCATCCGCGGCGAAGGCCTGAGGATCGTGGGAGCGAGCCACGTAAACAGGAACTTTGTTGTTGTGACGGGATGCCATTAGGTCCATGTCCGGAGTGCCCCATTTGCGGCAGATTGACTGAAACACTGCCGGATGCAGGGACCACTCGCCACCGTCCACGCTTTGACGGCTGAGATAATCTGCCTCCCAGTTTTCCATGCCTGGGATGTGGACTGCGGATATGGTGGACTTGGCGTCCTCCGCCCATTGAAGGATGCGTTGTACCTCCATCATTGCCAGGCGGCTGCGTGTCCCGCCTTGGTGATTGATGTAGGCAACCGCTGTCGCGTTGTCTGACTGGACTCGAATGTGCCTGCCCGCCAACAGGTGGTGAAATGCTAGGAGAGCTAGAAGCATGGCTCTGGTTTCCAGCACATTGATTGAAAGGGCTGACTCGGACGGAGTCAAAGTGCCCTGCGCTCTGTGGTGGAGACATACCGCTCCCCAGCCGGATAGACTGGCATCCGTGGTGAGAATCACCCAGGACGGGGCCAGGAAGGAGCGCCATTGGGACAGGGAGAGGGGCCGAAGCCACCACTGAAGAGAGCTCCTGGTCCGTGGCGACAGAGCCACTAACCTGTGTAAGGAGGAAGGCCGCTTGTCCCAACAGCGGAGAATGTCCAGCTGCAGGGGGCGCAGATGGAACTGGGCAAAGGGAACAGCCTCCATGGACGCCACCATTTGACCCAGCACCTGCATCAGACGCCTGAGGGTATAACGGCGAGGCCTCAGCAGAGAGCGCACCGCTAGCTGGAGGGACTGCTGTTTGATTAAGGGCAACTTCACAAGTGCCGGCAAAGTCTCGAACTGCATCCCTAGGTACGTGAGACTCTGGGTCGGAGTCAGAGTGGATTTGGGAAGATTGACAAGCCACCCGAATTGGGCTAGAGTGGCGAGAGTGAGCGAGACACTCCGCTGACAGTCTGCGCTGGATGGAGCCTTGACTAGAACGTCGTCCAGGTAAGGGAGCACTGCCAACCCCTGGAGGTGCAGAACCGCAATCACTGCTGCCATGACCTTGGTGAATACCCGAGGGGCCGTGGCTAACCCGAAGGGGAGAGCCACGAATTGGAAATGATCCTCTCCTATTGCAAAACGTAACCAACGCTGGTGTGAAACTGCAATTGGCACATGTAGATAGGCATCTCTGATGTCGATGGACGCCAGGAAATCCCCTTGGGTCATTGAGGCAATGACTGATCGCAGAGACTCCATGCGAAAATGCTGCACCCGAACATGATTGTTGAGAAGCTTGAGATCCAGGATGGGCCGGAAGGTACCGTCCTTTTTGGGAACTAGGAAGAGGTTTGAGTAAAAACCTCTGAACCGTTCCCGAGTGGGAACTGGTACAATTACTCCGTTTGCCTGCAAGGATGCCACGGCCTGTGAGAAGGCGGCGGCCTTGGAGCAGGGGGGAGTTGAGAGAAAAAATCTGTTTGGCGGGCTGGAAGAGAATTCTATCCTGTAGCCGTGAGATATGATATCTCTCACCCACTGATCGGAGACTTGTTTTAACCAAGCGTCGCCAAAGTGGGAGAGCCTGCCACCGACTAAGGACGTTGCTGGAGCGGGCAGAGAGTCACGAGGAGGCTGCCTTAGTGGCAGAACCTCCTGCGGTCTTCTGCGGACGCGCTTTTGGGCGCCAGTTGGATTTCTGGTCCTTAGCCGAGTTAGCGGACGAGGCGGAGGGCTTAGAGGACGACCAGTTGGAGGAACGAACGGAACGAAACCTCGACTGATTCCTACCCTGGGTGGGTTTCCTGGTCTTGGTTTGTGGCATGGAAGTACTCTTCCCGCCAGTAGCTTCCTTAATAATTTCATCCAGCTGTTCACCGAACAGCCGGGAACCAGCAAAAGGGAGCCAAGCAAGGTACTTCTTTGAAGAAGCATCTGCCTTCCACTCTCGAAGCCACAAGATCCTGCGGATAACGAGGGAATTAGTCGAAGCCACCGCAGTGCGGTGAGAAGCCTCTAGCATGGCAGACATGGCATAAGATGAAAAAGCTGAAGCTTGAGAAGTTAAGGCAACCATCTCAGGCATAGAATCCTTGGTGAGGGAATGCATCTCCTCTAGAGAAGCAGAGATGGCTTTGAGAGCCCACACTGCTGCAAAAGTCGGGGAAAACGCGACCCCCGCCGCTTCATACACAGATTTGGCCAGAAGGTCAATCTGACGGTCAGTGGAATCCTTAAGTGAGGTGCCGTCAGACACCGACACAACGGTCCGGGCTGAGAGCCTAGACACCGGGGGGTCTACCTTTGGGGAGTGAGACCACTCCTTGACTACCTCAGGTGGAAAGGGAAAACTGTCATCAGAACCACGCTTTGGGAAGTGTTTGTCAGGACAGGCCCTGGGTTTGGTCACAGCGGTCTTAAAACTGGAGTGGTTAAAGAACACTCTTTACTCTCTTAGGCGAGGTAAACTGGTGCTTTTCTGCCAGAGAGGGTTGCTCCTGATACTGGCGGATTGAGATCCAGCACAGAATTAAAAGAAGCAATCAAGTCACTAAGATCTGAGTCACCCTCGGAAAGATTGATGGGGTACATGGAGTTAGCCTCCGAGCCCCCCGTAAGGGCATCCTCCTCATCTTGCGAGTCAGCTCTTGAATCAAAGCCGCAGGATGAGGAGGGAGAGGAAATTCTGCGCCTTCTCTTAGGAGGACGGGGTCTGGGACCTGATGATGAATCCTCTGTGAGCTCAGATGGACGGGGGTCAGAGGATAGGGATCCTAAAAGGACCCTTAGCAAGAGCATTAGAGGCACCCTGTGAGGAGGGCTGATGCATATTCATCAAAGTCCTGGACAAAAGTCCCATGGACTCAGCAAATGACTGGGATATAGACCTAGAGAAGGACTCTACCCAGGCCGGGGGTTCCGCCACAGGTGCAGAGGCAGCCGGAGAGACCACTGGGGGTGAGACTCCAGGCTGTGGCACCGCCAAGTTAGAGCAGACATCACAATGTGGATAGGTGCTCGGCTCAGGCAGCAGGAGCTTACATGCAGCGCATACAGTATAACGCTTTGGAGCCTTGCTCCTCGTGTGAGACATGCTGCTGGAGTGGGGGCTCTGCAAGAGAATGAACCCCAGGGAGAATATACAGAGGTCCACAACCAGAGACCGGCTGTGGCTTACCAGACCGCTGGAAGCGGTGTTGTGTGCCCTCCAGATCCCGAAGCCCGGACCCCCAATGCACAGCCCTCAGCAGGGATGCAGAGTGCAGAAAGGCCCAGCGCAGAGTGAACTCTGCCTAAGAAAATGGCCGCCGGAGCGAAGAGAGGGGGCGGGACTTGGGGCGTTCCTGTAGGAGAGCGGGAACTGGAGGGCCATAGAGACCTGCAGGGAAGGAGACACGCCCCAGCAGTGGGGAGTGTCCCTCCCCTTTCCAGGATGGCCGCCGGGAGGAGCCATGCCTGTCCCTCTGCATGAGTGACATGCGAGGGTAGTTAACATAAACTAGGCCTACGGCAAAGCCGGGGCCTAAATTTAAGCGGTGAGGCCGACGCGCAGGCACCATCGGCGCGGTTCTCGGGCGAAAGCTAGAGAACCCGCCGGAAATGCCAAAATAAATACATTCAGCATACTCTCCCCATACAATAAAGAACAGGGACCCCCAACATATAAACGTCTCAGGTACTTAGCTGCTGAGACGCAGGGCCAGGTCCCTGGGGATGAGTGCTCTGGTCCAGCAGAATCCTCAAGGGGCTGTGGATGGAGACCGGTCTCCTGCCAGGCATGGAGACCGTGCTGGCTCCCACTTCAAGCCAGAGCCCAGGAGGGATGGTGAAGGAGCACGGCATGTAAGGCTCCAGCCTTGGAAATCAACCTTACAACACCGCCGACACAGTGGCGTGAGAAGGGACATGCCGGGGGTCCAGACGTGGACCCGCACTTCTTCAATCTCTTCCAAAAAAAGAAAAAAAATCATGAGAATGCATGTGTGGATGTATGCCTCCTGAACACAAAGCGATAAAACTGTCTGGGACTGGCTCACCAGGGGGTGTATAAGCTCAGAGGGAGGAGCTACACTTAAGTGTAGTACTTTGGGTGTCCTCCGGAGGCAGAAGCTAAACACCCAAGGTCTGGGTCTCCCAAAGGAACGATAAAGAAAAACACACCACGGATTTAGGCTATGTGCGCACGTTGCGTAATTACATGCAGTTATGCTGCGCTTTGTAGCGCAGCGTAACTGCATGCATCCTGTGTCCCCTGCATAATCTATGAAGATTATGCAGGAGCCGTGCGCACGTGGCGTATTGGAGCGCAGCGCTTCGGCTGCTGCCCGAAGCGCGCGTTCTAAGAAGTGACATGTCACTTCTTCCGTGCGCTTTGCCGGCAGCCCCTGCTCTGTCTATGGGAGGAGCTGCAGTCAGAGCGCATGTAATAGTCTTTTTTTTTCACTACGGACATTTTCTGCAGCGATTTGAAGCGCACGTGTGCTCTTCAGATCGCTGCAGAAATTTCTGCAGTGACCATACGCAACGTGCGCACATAGCCTTACTGCGTTTTTTTAACATTGTCAATGGCAAAACGCAGAAAAGAAGTGACATGCTACTATCTTTTTATTGCTGAAATTCTGCAGCAAAACCTGTAAGGCAAAAAGATGCAACAATGGGGAAGGACTTGCATGAAGCTTATGAACAAAAACTGCACCAATTCTGCAACAAAAACCGCAGCAAATCTGCAGCAAAAAACGCAGTGTGCGCACAGGTCCTTAGGCTGGTCCTCAAACCTAGAATCCAGCTGCTCGCACAGATCTCCCAAGCAGGGAGAAATAGGGAAAGTCTTCCCCCCTACCTAGGGACACCAATCACTGGAGGTTTTTCTTTCCATCTTGGGAAGGCCCTCTAAATATAAACATCCTGCTTTTTCCTTTCAATCAGTGTTCTATCTATCCTGATCTCTAGGGTTTTTTTTTTTTAGTTGCATATCTGCTTCCGAAAGGACCCTTTTGTAAGATAGAAATAATACATTTAGAAAACTTTTTCCAAAATGTCATCCAAAAGCGGGCAAAAAACAGGAACTCTCCTTCACATGGTATTGAGCACAGCTTTAATTTACATTGTATATCTACAGGCCAGGATTTCTACAAGATAGCTCTACCTGCTACATTGGACAACGCTGCTTGTGGAATCCGCTGTTCTAGGCCCCCAAACAAATCTTGCATGGTCTTGCGGGATTCCTCCTCCACAAAGCCCATAGTGGATCTGACAGCCTTGACTAATCTATCAAGTGTCCTCAACAGGAAATCAATGGCGCCCCCTCCGTATCACTATCAGAGGACATGGAACTGGAGGAGCAGTAGGACACATATTCACCCTCTGATCTAACTTCTTCACCCAAATGAGGGGAAGAAATTGTAGCCTTCCTGACCCTTTTACACCTTTCTTCTCCACTCTGATGATCGATCTAAGCTCAGAGGCAACGTTAGGGGATTCCTTGCACAGGGGCAGTTCAATACAGGATCCACACAGTCTCTTTGGCCAGGAATTGGGCAATCCTTTGTTTCGCAGTGCGACTGTTAACCAGTGACATCCCTACTGTCAATCTCTGACAACAGCATTAAACATGCAGCGGAAGGGGGTGCGCCATTCTTCACGATGTAATTGTGTGGCTCTGTTGGGTTGTCATGAGCAAGCCTGTGATTTCCCAGAGACAGAGAGAGGACAGACAGACTACTAGATGCCCAACCATTACTAATACAAAGGCTTGATGCCAGCTGTGAATTCACAACTCCACAGCATGGTGAGGTATTTTTCCCCCAGATGAGTTTCAGAACAACCTACTGTCATTTCCCTCTTCTGTGCTGAAATTAGTCAGGCAGGTGTTACGCTGACAGAATGAGGAGCTGGACGACATGGAGGAGGCAACAAGGACAGAGAAACTTCTAGCAATCCTTTTAGGTGGTAGGACAAGTGCCAAAACGCTTTTCGCCTCAAGCCCAGCCGCCACTACATTTATCCAGTGGGCAGTTAGAGACATAGAACATCCCTGCCAATGCTTACTGGTCCACGTGTCAGTTTTTACGTGGCTCTTGCCACTTATGGCGTTTCACAATGCATACCTGATTTTGTTTGCAACTTGCAGGGCCAGAAAAGCCAGCCTAGTGGCTGAGAACCACATACTGTGGGACACTCACCTACATACGTTTTTTTTTAAAGTGTCCATCTCCACCAGCCGGACCAGCAGCATTTAAGCGGCCAGGAATTTGGAAATGCTGCCATTTAAGACCAGGCTTGTGGGTTGAGGGGTACTTTCTTTTTCTAACCATTGTTTGGAGGATGAACAGCTGAACGCTCCCATGAGATGATGTGGAGATGCTTGGTGACACTGATGGTGGTGGTGCTGTCACATTCCTTTATGTCTGGAGCAAAGTGGCCCTGTTGCTTGGAAGGAGGAAGAGGCGGACTGCAGAAGAGGAAGCAGGAGGAGCCTCAGATCTTTCCTGGTTCCTTTGCATTCAGATGCATCATCAAGCAGATGGTGCTCAGGTTAAGAACATGCGCTTGATGGCAGAGCGTAAACTACCCGTCTCTTGTTGTCAGCACATTGCCTGAAGAAATGCCACACCAGGGAGCTCTTTTGATGTGCTCAGTACAAGCGGTACGGTGGGCAGTAGCAGCCAATGTATATTGCCTGGGAGCCACCCGCAGTGCCTTTGCACCGTGCACCTCTTTTGCTGCTGAAGCAGCACAACCACCGCCCTCTTACTCAATCCTCTCCCTGCACATTTAAATACTCAGCTAAACCGTGGGTGCACCCACAGCCTGAAAATTTCAATGTGTCTGCCTACTTGTTTTCTATTTCTTCTGGTCTCAGTAATCCTAGAAGTGTCAAAAAGAAGGGAATTTTGTTTACTTACCGTAAATTCCTTTTCTTCTAGCTCCAATTGGGAGACCCAGACAATTGGGGTGTATAGCTTCTGCCTCCGGAGGCCACACAAAGTATTACACTTAAAAGTGTAAAGCCCCTCCCCTTCTGCCTATACACCCTCCCGTGCATCACGGGCTCCTCAGTTTTAGTGCAAAAGCAAGAAGGAGGAAAGCTAATAAACTGGTTAAAGTAAATTCAATCCGAAGAATTATCGGAGAACTGAAACCATTCAACATGAACAACATGTGTACACGAAAAAACAACAGCCCGAAGGGAACAGGGCGGGTGCTGGGTCTCCCAATTGGAGCTAGAAGAAAAGGAATTTACGGTAAGTAAACAAAATTCCCTTCTTCTTTGTCGCTCCATTTCGAGACCCAGACAATTGGGACGTCCAAAAGCAGTCCCTGGGTGGGTAAAATAATACCTCGTAATAGAGCCATAAAACGGCCCTTTCCTACAGGTGGGCAACCGCCGCCTGAAGGACTCGTCTACCTAGGCTGGCATCCGCCGAAGCATAGGTATGCACCTGATAGTGTTTGGTGAAAGTGTGCAGGCTCGACCAGGTAGCCGCCTGGCACACCTGCTGAGCCGTATCCTGGTGCCGCAAAGCCCAGGACGCACCCACGGCTCTGGTAGAATGGGCTTTCAGCCCTGAGGGAACCGTAAGACCAGAAGAACGGTAGGCTTTGAGAATTGTTTCCTTGA
Organism: Anomaloglossus baeobatrachus; assembly: GCF_048569485.1. Classification (NCBI taxonomy): domain Eukaryota; kingdom Metazoa; phylum Chordata; class Amphibia; order Anura; family Aromobatidae; genus Anomaloglossus; species Anomaloglossus baeobatrachus. Next base: position 437,302,604 of record NC_134358.1, on the reverse strand, counting down.
TCCACCGAGCCAGGGTGGATTTGGAAGCCTGTGATCCCTTACGCTGCCCAGCGACAAGGACAAAGAGTGCATCCGAGCGGCGCAGGGGCGCCGTACGGGAAATGTAGATTCTGAGAGCTCTCACCAGATCTAACAAATGCAAATCCCTTTCACATTGATGAACTGGATGAGGACAAAAAGAAGGTAAGGAGATATCCTGATTGAGATGAAAGGTGGATACCACCTTCGGAAAAAAATTCCGGAACCAGGTGCAGTACCACCTTGTCCTGGTGAAACACCAGGAAAGGAGCCTTGCATGATAGCGCTGCTAGCTCAGACACTCTCCGAAGTGATGTGACCGCAACTAGGAAGACCACTTTCTGCGAAAGGCGAGAAAGAGAGATATCCTTCAAAGGTTCGAAAGGTGGCTTCTGAAGGGCCATCAGAACCCTGTTTAGATCCCACGGTTCTAACGGCCGCCTGTAAGGAGGGACTATGTGGCAAACCCCCTGCAGGAACGTGCGTACCTGAGGAAGCCTGGCTAGGCGCGTCTGAAAGAACACAGAGAGCGCTGAGACTTGTCCCTTAAGGGAGCCGAGCGACAAACCTTTTTCCAATCCGGATTGAAGGAAGGAAAGAAAAGAGGGCAAGGCAAATGGCCAGGGAGAAACTCCCTGATCAGAGCACCAATACAAGAATATCTTCCACGCCCTGTGGTAGATCTTGGCAGACGTTGGTTTCCTGGCCTGTCTCATAGTGGCAATGACCTCTTGAGATAACCCTGAGGACGCTAGGATGCAGGACTCAATGGCCACACAGTCAGGTTGAGGGCCGCAGAATTCAGATGGAAAAAACGGCCCTTGGGACAGTAAGTCTGGTCGGTCTGGTAGTGCCCACGGTTGGCCCACCGTGAGATGCCACAGATCCGGGTACCACGACCTCCTCGGCCATTCTGGAGCGACGAGAATGGTGCGGCGGCATCTGACCTGATCTTGCGTAACACTCTGGGCAACAGTGCCAGAGGTGGGAACACATAAGGAAGTTAAAACTGCGACCAATCCTGAAGTAAGGCGTCTTCCGCCAGAGCTCTGTGCTCGTGAGACCGTGCCAAGAATGCCGGGACCTTGTTGTTGTGCCGGGACGCCATTAGGTCGACGTCCGGCCTCCCCCAGCAGCAACAGATCTCCTGAAACACGTCCGGGTGAAAGGACCATTCCCCTGCGTCCATGCCCTGGCGACTGAGAAAGACTACTTCCCCGTTTTCTACGCCCGGGATGTGGACTGCGGATATGGTGGAGGCCGTGGCTTCCACCCACATCAAAATCCGCCGGACTTCCTGGAAGGCTTGCCGATTGCGTGTTCCGCCTTGGTGGTTGATGTAAGCCACCGCTGTGGAGTTGTCCGAATGAATTCGGATCTTGCTTGCCTTCCAGCCACTGCTGGAAAGCTTTTAGGGCAAGATACACTGCCCTGATCTCCAGAACATTGATCTGAAGGGAGGACTCTTGCTGAGTCCACGTACCCTGAGCCCTGTGGTGGAGACAAACTGCTCCCCACCCTGACAGACTCTCGTCCGTCGTGACCCCCGCCCAGGATGGGGGTAGGAAGGATTTCCCCTTCAACAATGAAGTGGGAAGAAGCCACCACCGAAGGGAATCTTTGGCTGCCTGAGAGAGGGAAACGTTCCTGTCGAGGGACGTCGACTTCCTGTCCCATTTGCGTAGGATGTCCCATTGAAGAGGACGCAGGTGAAACTGCGCGAAAGGGACTGCCTCCATTGCTGCCACCATCTTCCCCAGGAAGTGCATGAGGCGCTTCAGGGTGTGTGACTGACCTTGAAGGAGAGATTGCAACCCTGTCTGCAGTGACCGCTGTTTGTTCAGCGGAAGCATCACCATCGCTGAGAGGGTATGAAACTCCATGCCAAGATATGTCAGCGATTGGGCCGGTGTCAGATTTGACTTTGGAAAATTGATGATCCACCCGAAACACTGGAGAGTCTCCAGAGTAGCGTTGAGGCTGTGTTGGCATGCCTCTTGAGAGGGTGCCTTGACAAACAGATCGTCTAAGTAAGGGATCACCGAGTGTCCCTGAGTGGAGGACCGCTACTACTGTTGCCATGACCTTGGTGAAAACCCGTGGGGCTGTCGCCAGGCCGAAAGGCAGTGCCACGAACTGAAGGTGTTCATCCCCTATGGCGAAACGCAGGAAGCGCTGATGCTCTGGTGCAATCTGCACGTGGAGATAAGCATCTTTGATATCGATCGATGCCAGGAAATCCCCTTGGGACATTGAGGCGATGACGGAGCGGAGGGATTCCATCCGGAATCGCCTGTTTTTTACTTGTTTGTTGAGCAGTTTTAGGTCCAGGACCGGACGGAAAGACTCGTCCTTCTTTGGAACCACAAACAAGTTGGAGTAAAAACCGTGACCCGGTTGCTGAAAAGGAACCGGAACCACCACTCCTTCTGCCTTCAGAGTGCCCGCCGCCTGCATGAGAGCATCGGCTCTCTCGGGAGGCGGGGATGTTCTGAAGAATCTAATCGGAGGACGAGAGCTGAACTCTATCCTGTAACCGTGAGACAGAATGTCTCTCACCCAACGGTCTTTTACCTGTGGCAGCCAGGAGTCGCAAAAGCGGGAGAGCCTGCCACCGACCGAGGATGCGGCGTGAGGAGGCCGAAAGTCATGAGGAAGCCGCCTTGGTAGCGGTACCTCCGGCGGTCTTTTTAGGACGTGACTTAGACCGCCATGAATCGGAGTTCCTCTGATCCTTCTGAGGTCTTTTGGACGAGGAGAATTGGGACCTGCCCGCGCCCCGAAAGGACCGAAACCTCGACTGTCCCCTCCTCTGTTGGGGTATGTTCGGTTTAGCCTGGGGTAAGGATGTGTCCTTTCCCTTGGATTGTTTGATGATTTCATCCAATCGCTCACCAAACAAGCGGTCGCCAGAAAATGGCAAACTGGTCAAGCACTTTTTGGAAGCAGAATCTACCTTCCATTCCCGCAGCCACAAGGCCCTGCGTATTGCCACCGAAGTGGCGGACGCAACCGCCGTCCGGCTCGCAGAGTCCAGGACAGCATTAATGGCGTAGGACGCAAATGCCGACGTCTGAGAGGTTAAAGACGCCACTTGCGGCGCAGACGTACGTGTGACTGCGTCAATTTGCGCTTGACCCGCTGAGATCGCTTGGAGTGCCCATACGGCTGCGAATGCTGAAGCAAAAGACGCGCCGATAGCTTCATAGATGGATTTAAACCGGAGCTCCATCTGTCTGTCAGTGGCATCTTTGAGTGAAGCCCCATCTTCCACTGCAACTATGGATCTAGCCGCCAGTCTGGAGATTGGGGGATCCACCTTGGGACACTGAGCCCAGCCCTTGACAACGTCAGAGGGGAAGGGTAACGTGTATCCTTAAGGCGCTTGGAAAAACGCTTATGGACAAGCTCGGTGTTTCTGGACTGCCTCCCTGACGTCAGAGTGGTCCAGAAACGTACTCAATGTACGCTTGGGGTACCTGAAACGGAATCTCTCCTGCTGAAAAGCTGACTCCTCAGCCGTTGGGGCTGAGGGAGAAATATCCAACATTTGATTAATGGACGCTATAAGATCATTCACTATGGCGTCACCATCAGGTGTATCCAGGTTGAGAGCGGCCTCAGGATCAGAATCCTGATCAGCTACCTCCGCTTCATCATACAGAGAGTTGCTGAGACCCTGAACAATGTGATGATGTCCAGGGAAGCTCCCAGCGAGCTCGCTTAGGAGGTCTGGGACTGCGGTCCGTGTCAGAGCCTTCACCCTGGGACCTATGAGACACCCCGGGAGCACATTGTCGGTCCAACGGGGGGGACCAGGGTGCAAGATTCAACAGTGCCCATGGTCTGAGATACCGGTCTGGACTGCAAGGTTTCGAGCATCCCAGCCATAGTCTCAGAAAGTCTATCAGCAAAAACTGCCAACTCCGTCCCCATCACCTGGACAGTGTTAACAGGTGGGTCTCCCTGGGCCACCATTAGCAGAGGCTCCGGCTTAGTAAGTGCTACAGGGGCCGTGCATTGCACACAATGAGGGTCTGTGGAACCTGCCGGTAGTATAGCCGTACATGCGGTACAGGCAGCATAGTAAACCTGTGCTTTGGCACCCTTGCTTTTCGGGGACAACATGCTGTTATTTCCTCTGAGCAATACAGGAGGGTATATAGCCAAAAATCAATAGTGCGACCGTACAGTGCAATGTATAGCATACAAGCATATAAATATATATGTACACTTCGGCACTAGTGGGGTCAGCACCTCAGGTGCTGCTTATGTGATCACCAGAATCCCTGTCTGGGACCCCCAGAGCTTGTCTCCCCTCTACAGCAACAGAAAAGCTGACAGGAATGGCTGCCGGCGTCCTGTGGAGAGGAGGGGGCCGTGGGCGTGCCCTAGAAAGTGCGGGAATCCGGCGTCCCCACTGTGCTCAGTGAGAGGGGTGGAGTATGCAAAGCATGCTCCAGCTCTCAGCGCTGACGTCCTGTGCAGCGTCACGCCCTTCCCCTGACTGGCAGGCCTGTGGGCGGGAAACAGTGAGACTAGGCCGCAAAAGCCGGGGACTAAAGTGATAAGCGCGGCCGGCGTATAAGCGCGGTCGGCGCGGAAGTCCCCGGTGCACTAACAGTCCCAGCCGCGCCGCAGTGGAAAAATGGCAGCGGCGGTCAGCGCGGCAGTCCCCAGTAAACTAACACACCCAGCTACGCTGCAGTGTGTAATGGCACAAGCGCGGTCAGTGCCGCCGTCCCCGGTGCACTAACACACCCAGCAGTGCTGCAGTGTGTCTGTGCGCGGTCCCCACGGGGACACAGAGTACCTCAAAGTAGCAGGGCCTTGTCCCTGACGATACTCCAGCAGAATCCCCAGGGGCTGTGGATGGAGCACGGTCTCAGTGCCTGGAGACCGATTAGGATCCCACTTCACCCAGAGCCCTAAGGGGGATGGGGAAGGAAAACAGCATGTGGGCTCCAGCCTCCGTACCCGCAATGGGTACCTCAACCTTAACAACACCGCCGACAAGAGTGGGGTGAGAAGGGAGCATGCTGGGGGCCCTTTAGTATGGGCCCTCTTTTCTTCCATCCGACATAGTCAGCAGCTGCTGCTGACTAAACAGTGGAGCTATGCGTGCATGTCTGCCTCCTTCGCACAAAGCATTAGAACTGAGGAGCCCGTGATGCACGGGAGGGTGTATAGGCAGAAGGGGAGGGGCTTTACACTTTTAGTGTAATACTTTGTGTGGCCTCCGGAGGCAGAAGCTATACACCCCAATTGTCTGGGTCTCCCAATGGAGCGACAAAGAAATAAGGGGTCGATAGATTAAAAACTAAAAAGGTACAAAAGGGCACTGAAGTGTATCAACCAAATAAAAAGGGTGGTTTGAAGGCTAAACAAAATTTCAACTAAATCCCTATTAACTTAATGGCAGTAATCTAAACTAATTTGTAAATATGGTTGCATTAAAAATTTCCCAGTGTTCACTAACTACACCATCTACCTGATATTTATTTCATTTTGAAACTTCCTGACTATTGACAATTCAATTGAGAATCCCAGTACATGCTGGAATTTCCAAACAAAAAGTCATGGGGGTGGGAGGCTGCAGTCACTGGCACAGCCTTTGCCCCCTCCACGAAACGCCATCACTAACCCCTTGTTTCAGGGGCTAGTCTGGCCCTTGCATGCTGTTATTGCGATGTGCACAAATGACAGCATGCTCTGTGTTGCTGGCTCAGATCAGCTTTAAAAATCAGGCAACAGATCAGAGCAGTCAGTGAGCGTTATCAATCAGCGCTGCTCCCACAAGGGGAGGGGGCAGGTGCTGTGGCAGTGACCGCAGACTGTGCCCCCTAATGACGCCTCATTTGAGAATTCCCGCATGCACAGTATCAATCCTAGTGTCAGAGAGGACGTGTGTGTGTGTGTGTGTGTATAATCATTATCAGTTAGTGAAGAGTAGGGATTTTTTAACCCCTTAGCGACCTGACGTACTGAGTGCGTCATGGACCGTGTGAGGTTAATCACCACCCCGTCATGGGCAGGCGGCGGCGATCCGCACACATCACCTGATTTCAACAGCTGACATGTGTGCCTGCTAGTCGCGAGTGGAACCGCTTCCACCCGTGACCATTAACCCCTTACATCTCGCTGCCAAAATCTGTCCGTGAGATGTATATGCGCGCAGCAATTATGACTGCTTACCCCGCCCCCATCGGAAGTCGCGTGACGTGATCACGTGACTTCCGGCGGTTGGCATGGTAGCACAGGGTCATGTAATGACACCTGTAGCTAACATGAGTCACTTGCTCTCAATGCCGGAATAGTGCCGGCATTGAAAGTAAAGCAGCAGATCTGCAGATCGCAGCTGTGTAGCTGTGAAAAGCAGATATGGAAGAGCAATCAGACTGCTGATCCATATAGTCCCCTATGGGACCTAGTAAAATTAAAAAAAAAGTTAAAAAAAAACCCAAAACCCTAAAGTTCAAATCACCCCTCTTTTGCCCCATTTAAAATTAAAGGGTTAAAAAAAAAAATATATAAACATTTGGTATCGCCATTCAAAAATGTCCGATCAAAATATAAAATCAATCTGATTGGTAAACAGTGCAGCGGAAAAAAAAATTCCAAATGCCAAAGAAGGGAATTTTGTTTACTTACCGTAAATTCCTTTTCTTCTAGCTCCTATTGGGAGACCCAGACAATTGGGTGTATAGCTCCTGCCTCCGGAGGCCACACAAAGTATTACACTTTAAAAAGTGTAACCCCTCCCCTCTGCCTATACACCCTCCCGTGCATCACGGGCTCCTCAGTTTTGGTGCAAAAGCAGGAAGGAGGAAACTTATAAATTGGTCTAAGGTAAATTCAATCCGAAGGATGTTCGGAGAACTGAACCATGAACCGAAAGAACAATTCAACATGAACAACATGTGTACACAAAAGAACAAACAGCCCGAAGGGAACAGGGGCGGGTGCTGGGTCTCCCAATAGGAGCTAGAAGAAAAGGAATTTACGGTAAACAAAATTCCCTTCTTTGTCGCTCCATTGGGAGACCCAGACAATTGGGACGTCCAAAAGCAGTCCCTGGGTGGGTAAAAGAATACCTCGATAAAAAGAGCCGAAAACGACCCCCTCTTACAGGTGGGCAACCGCCGCCTGAAGGACTCGCCTACCTAGACTGGCGTCTGCCGAAGCATAGGTATGCACCTGATAGTGTTTTGTGAAAGTGTGCAGACTAGACCAGGTAGCTGCCTGACACACCTGCTGAGCCGTAGCCCGGTGCCGCAATGCCCAGGACGCACCCACGGCTCTGCTAGAATGGGCTTTCAGCCCCAAAGGAAGCGGAAGCCCAGAAGAACGGTAGGCTTCAAGAATCGGTTCCTTGATCCACCGAGCTAAGGTTGACTTGGAAGCCTGCGAACCCTTACGCTGGCCAGCGACAAGGACAAAGAGCGCATCTGAACGGCGCAGGGGCGCCGTGCAAGACACGTAGAGCCGGAGAGCTCTCACCAGATCTAACGAGTGCAAATCCTTTTCACATTGGTGAACTGGATGAGGGCAAAATGAAGGTAAGGAGATATCCTGATTGAGATGAAAAGGGGATACCACCTTAGGGAGGAATTCCGGGACCGGACGCAGAACCACCTTATCCTGGTGAAAAACCAGGAAGGGGGCTTTGCATGACAGCGCTGCCAGCTCCGACACTCTACGGAGCGATGTAACTGCCACTAGAAATGCCACCTTCTGTGAAAGACGTGATAAAGAGACATCCCGCAGCGGCTCGAAAGGTGGTTTCTGAAGAGCCGTTAGCACCCTGTTAAGATCCCAGGGTTCCAGCGGACGCTTGTAAGGTGGGACTATGTGGCAAACTCCTTGCAGGAACGTGCGGACCTGCGGAAGCCTAGCTAGACGCTTTTGAAAAAATACGGATAGCGCCGAAACTTGTCCCTTGAGAGAGCCGAGAGACAAACCCTTGTCCATTCCGGATTGAAGGAATGAAAGAAAAGTGGGTAAGGCAAAGGGCCAGGGGGTAAAACCCTTATCAGAGCACCAGGATAAGAAGATCCTCCAAGATCTGTGATAGATCTTGGCGGACGTTTGTTTCCTGGCCTGTCTCATAGTGGCAATGACATCTTGAGATAACCCTGAGGACGCTAGGAGCCAGGACTCAATGGCCACACAGTCAGGTTGAAGGCCGCAGAATTCAGATGGAAAAACAGCCCTTGAGACAGCAAGTCTGGGCGGTCTGGGAGCGCCCACGGTTGACCCACCGTGAGGTGCCACAGATCCGGGTACCACGACCGCCTCGGCCAATCTGGGGCGACGAGAATGGCGCGACGACAGTCGGACCTGATTTTGCGCAGCACTCTGGGCAGCATCGCCAGAGGGGGAAATACATAGGGCAGTCGAAACTGCGACCAATCCTGAACTAATGCGTCCGCCGCCAGAGCTCTGATCTTGAGACCGGGCCATGAATGCCGGGACCTTGTTGTTGTGCCGCGACGCCATGAGATCGACGTCCGGCGTTCCCCAGCGGCGACAGATCTCTCGAAACACGTCTGGGTGCAGAGACCATTCCCCCGCGTCCATGCCCTGTCGGCTGAGAAAATCTGCTTCCCAGTTTTCTACGCCCGGGATGTGAACTGCGGAGATGGTGGAAGCTGTGGCTTCCACCCACTGCAGAATTCGGACTTCCTGGAAGGCTTGACGACTGCGAGTGCCGCCTTGGTGGTTGATGTATGCGACGGCAGTGGCGTTGTCCGACTGGATCCGGATCTGCCTGCCCTCCAGCCACCGATGAAAGGCCAATAGGGCTAGATACACTGCCCTTATCTCCAGAATATTGATCTGAAGGGATGACTCCATTGGAGTCCAGGTTCCCTGAGCCCTGTGGTGGAGAAAAACCGCCCCCCACCCTGACAGGCTCGCGTCCGTCGTGACCACAGCCCAGGTGGGGGGTAGGAAGGATTTTCCCTGCGATAGAGAATTGGGAAGGAGCCACCACTGAAGTGACGTCTTGGTTGCAAGGGAAAGAGAGACGTTCCTGTCGAGTGAAGTCGACCTCCTGTCCCATTTGCGGAGAATGTCCCACTGGAGTGGCCGCAGATGGAATTGCGCGAAGGGAACTGCCTCCATCGCTGCCACCATCTTCCCCAGGAAGTGCATGAGGCGCCTCAAGGGGTGTGACTGACCCCGAAGAAGAGATTGCACCCCTGCCTGCAGCGAAAGCTGTTTGTCCAGCGGTAGCATGACTACTGCTGACTGAGTATGAAACTCCATCCCAAGGTACGTCAGTGATTGGGTCGGAGTCAACTTGGATTTTGGGAAGTTGATGATCCACCCGAACTGCTGGAGAGTCGCCAGAGCGACTGTAAGGCTATTTTGACACGCCATCTGAGAGGGTGCCCTGACCAGAAGATCGTCTAAGTAGGGAATCACCGAGTGGCCCTGCGAGTGTAGGACCGCCACAACAGATGCCATGACCTTGGTGAACACCCGTGGGGCTGTCGCAAGGCCGAAAGGCAATGCCACGAACTGAAGGTGTTCGTCCCCGATGGCGAAACGCAAAAAGCGTTGATGTTCGGGTGCGATCGGCACATGGAGATAAGCATCCTTGATGTTGATCGATGCTAGGAAGTCTCCTTGTGACATCGAAGCGATGACAGAGCGGAGAGATTCCATCCGAAACCGTCTGGTGCTCACATGTCTGTTGAGCAGTTTGAGGTCCAGGACGGGACAGAATGAACCGTCCTTCTTTGGCACCACGAACAAGTTGGAGTAAAAGCCGCGACCATGTTCCTGGAGGGGAACAGGGATCACAACTCCTTCTGTCTTCAAAGCGTTCACCGCTTGAAAAAGTGCATTGGCTCGCTCGGGGGGCGGAGATGTTCTGAAGAAACGAGTCTGGGGACGAGAGCTGAACTCTATCCTGTAACCGTGAGACAGAATGTCTCTCACCTATCGGTCTTGAACATGTGGCCACCAGGCGTCGCAAAAGCGGGAGAGCCTGCCACCGACCGAGGATGCGGTTCGGGGATGCCGAGAGTCATGAGGAGGCCGCCTTGGAAGCAGTGCCTCCTGCGGCCTTTTGGGGGCGTGACTTGGACCGCCACGCATAGGAGTTCCTCTGGCCTCTCTCTGGCCTGCTGGACAAAGAGGATTGGGGCTTGGCGGAGGGACGAAAGGACCGAAACCTCGATTGTATTTTTCGTTGCTGAGGTCTCTTTGGTTTGGACTGGGGTAAGGAGGAGTCCTTTCCCTTGGATTCCTTAATAATCTCATCCAATCGTTCACCAAACAAGCGGTCGCCAGCAAACGGCAAACCGGTTAAGAACCTCTTGGAAGCAGAGTCTGCCTTCCATTCACGCAGCCACATGGCCCTGCGGACTGCCACAGAATTAGCGGATGCCACCGCTGTACGGCTAGCAGAGTCTAGAACTGCGTTCATGGCGTAGGAAGAAAAAGCTGACGCCTGAGAAGTCAAAGACGCAACCTGCGGAGCAGAATTACGTGTGACCGCATTAATCTCAGCCAGACAAGCTGAGATAGCTTGTAGTGCCCACACGGCTGCAAAAGCCGGGGCAAAAGACGCGCCCGTGGCTTCATAGATGGATTTCACCAGGAGCTCTATCTGCCTGTCAGTGGCATCCTTTAGCGATGATCCATCTGCAACCGATACCACAGATCTAGCCGCCAATCTAGAGACTGGGGGATCCACCTTGGGACATTGAGCCCAGCCCTTGACAACGTCAGAGGGGAAGGGGTAACGTGTGTCAGTGAGGCGCTTAGTAAAGCGCTTGTCCGGAACCGCTCTGAGCTTCTGGACAGCATCTCTGAAGTTAGAGTGATCGAAAAACGCACTCCGTGTACGTTTAGGGAACCGAAACTGGTGTTTCTCCTGCTGAGAAGTCGACTCCTCTACAGGTGGCGGCGGGGGAGAGATATCTAACACCTGGTTGATGGACGAGATAAGGTCATTTACTATGGCGTCCCCTTCAGGCGTATCAAGATTGAGAGCAACGTCAGTGTCAGAGCACTGAGCTGCGACGTCCGCCTCGTCCTCCAGAGAGTCCTCACGCTGGGAACCCGAGCAGCGTGAAGAAGTCGGGGAAGATTCCCAGCGGGCCCGCTTAGCCGGTCTGGGACTGTGGTCCAGGCCGGAGTCCTCCACGTGAGACCTAGGGCCCCCCCTGGAAACGTGCTGCGGCGCGGACAGAGGGGCCTGGGGGTGAAGATCCAACAGGGCCCGGGGCCTGTGAAGGGAACGGTCTGGACTGCAAAGCTTCCAGCAGCTTGGCAGACCATTTGTCCATGGACTGAGTCACGGATTGTGAGAGTGACTCAGAGTTTTTCAGCAAAGACTGCAAACTCTATCCCTGCCGCCTGGATAGGTAGAGCAACGGATTCTACCTGAGCCGAGGGGCCCACTAGTGACCGAGGCTCCGGTTGTGGAAGTAAAACAGGGGTTGAGCATTGCTGACAGTGAGGGTAGGTGGAACCCGCAGGTAACTTAGCCGCACAAGAGGTACAGGTCGCAAAATAACCCTGTGTTTTGGCCCCCTTGCTCCTTGTGGACGACATGCTGTTGTCTCCTAGGAGAGTGATCACTGAGGGTATATGGGAAGGGTCTACAGCCCGACCGAACAGAAATATATAAATATATATAGTATCTATTCCGGCACCCTAAGGGGACCAGCACCGGGTGACCAGTGTGGCTTACCGACCGCTAAAAAGCAGAGTGTGTGTCCTCCAGATTCCCTGCCTTAGGTCTCCCAGCGTTGCAGAGCTCTTTCCAGGAAAACTTCCACAGGCAGAGTGCCAAAAAAAAATGGCTGCCGGAGCTCTCAGGGGAGGAGAGAAGCCGTGGGCGGCGTTAGAAAAGTGCGGGAATCTGGAGTCCCCACAGTGATCAGTGAGGGGGGGAGGAACATACAGGATGCCCTGGCCCTCACAGCCGACGTCAGGTTGGCAGTCCCGCCCTTATCCCTGATAGACAGGTCCGGGGGCGGGAGTTTTGCTACTAGGCCGCAATTGAAGCCGGGGCCTAAATTTAACACCGCGGCCTACAAACAGGCGCGGTCGGCGCGGAAATCCGCCGGCCGTCACAAATAAGCAGCTGCTGCAGCGTCCGGGATGTAGGCGCTCCATGCACATCCCCCATGGGGGTACAGAGTACCTTAGTGATGCAGGGCCCGGTCCCTGAGGATTAACCAACTCCTGTCCGACAGATTCCCCCATGGGCTGCGGAGGGAGCACGGTCCCAGTGACTGGATGACCGCTCAGGATCCCACTTCTCCCAGAGCCGCAAAGGGATGGTGAAGGAGACGGCATGAGGCTCCTGCCTTTGTACCCGCAATGGGTACCTCAACCTTAACAGCACCGCCGACTTAGTGGGGTGAGAAGGGAACATGCCGGGGGCCCCGTTGGAGCCCACTTTTCTTCCAACCGATATAACTAAAATGAGAAGCTGAGTGGATGTGTGCCTCCTTCCACACAAAGCAAAAAACTGAGGAGCCCTTGATGCACGGGAGGGTGTATAGGCAGAGGGGAGGGGTTACACTTTTTAAAGTGTAATACTTTGTGTGGCCTCCGGAGGCAGAAGCTATACACCCAATTGTCTGGGTCTCCCAATGGAGCGACAAAGAAATTACGTTTTTGGTCGCTGCAAATTTTGCGCAAAATACAATAGGCGCGCCAAACATAGCATCCGCACAAAAATGGTACCATTAAAAACGTCAGCTCAAGACGCAAAAAAATAAGCCATCACTGAGCCATAGATCCTGAAAAATGAGAACGCTACAGGTTTCAAAAATTGGCACAAAACATGCGCCACTTTTTTTGGACTGAATTTTTTTTTTAACCTCTTAGATACAAGTAAACCTGTTTATGTTTGGTGTCTACAAATCTCGCACCGACCTCAGGCATCACAGCGACACATCGGTTTTACCATATAGTGAACATTGTGAATAAATTATCCCAAAAACTATTGTGCAATGACAATTTTTTTTGTTTTAAGTTTTTCCACACTTGAAATTTTTTTGCTGTTTTCCAGTACACTATATGGTAAACTTATGGTAACATTTAAAACTACAACTCGCCCCACAAAAAACTAGCCCTTATCTGGCAAGATTGACAGAAAAATAAAAAAAAAAAAAAAAAAAAACCTCCGGAAAACGCAAAACACCCGGGTGCTTAATGCTACAATATTAGAAATTAGTTTATGTTATGGCACTAAATATGGATTGGGTTAGTCTTTGGACCTCCTTTAGGGCTCATGCACACGTTGCGTACTTACATGCATTTACGCTGCATATTGCACTGCAGCGTAAATGCATGCGTCCTCTGCACAATGTAGATTGTGCATAAGACATGCACACGTTACTTTTTTGAACACAGCGATTTGGGTGCTAAAATTTTGACCCAAATCGGTGCGTTCATAAAAGCAGCATGTCAATTATTTGTGCGTTCTGGATGCAGCTCCCACTCTGTCTATGATGGGGGCAGCAGCCATAGCACATGAAATCGGCTTTTAACAAAAATACTGCATTTATTATGCAGTGTTTCTGCAGCGATTTGAAGCGCACATGTGCTGTCAAATCGCTGCAGAATATTCAGCAGGTACGTACATGCGCATGAGACCTTAAACGATTAACTCCTGCTGAAAGACTCCCTTTAATAGAAGTAGCTCTTACAAACCCCACCTTTGCTCGCAGCAGATTCTGCTGTTTGTTAGCATCTCTCTCCTCTGGCTTTCATGAGTTTCCATGGCATAGCACACTTGGGTCATTATATATTTTTTTAATTAACTCTGAAGATAAACAGACATGAACACAGATGTGTCTAAATCAAGTGTTTATTTTGTCCATAAAGAGAAGCTTATGCCTTTGATTTCTTTGTAGTTTCCTTAACAAGTTTCTTCATCTCATGTCGGATGATCTTGTTTCTCTGTTTAAAAAGAAATAAAATGGTCTCAATTCCTAGCGAATCACCATTATTACACACGGTTTGATACAAACTAGTCACAATCTCATCACTGTGAAGCATCATTTACATGCACAGTATAAACTTACCATTTTCTTTGCCTTCATGACTTTGTAGCGGTCAAAGTCTGTCATCTTTGCTTTCTGCAAGAAAAAAAATAAAATAAAAGTTGTTAAACATTTAAAGTAAGTTGAAGCATTGTGGCAAAAGCTGCATTAGTGTTGTAACAGCTGCCATTTACAAAGTACTGCATCTAGAAGAGTTGCTAAAAAGAGAATTTTGTTTACTTACCGTAAATTCTTTTTCTTATAGTTCCGTCATGGGAGACCCAAACCATGGGTGTATGCTACTGCCCCCCGGAGGACACACAAAGTTACTACACTCAAAAACGTGTAGCTCCTCCCTCCTAGCATATACACCCCCTGCTAGCCAGATCTAGCCAGTTTAGTGCAAAAGCTGAAGGAGGACATCCACCCACAAGAAGAGACAGAGTAAAATCCGGAGGAACCGGAACCTCAGTCTACAACAATAACAGCCGGTGAAGACACACGGAACAAGAAACCTGCCATAGGCAATAGGGAGGGTGCTGGGTCTCCCATGACGGAACTATAAGAAAAAGAATTTACGGTAAGTAAACAAAATTCTCTTTTTCTTTATCGTTCCTTATGGGAGACCCAAACCATGGGACGTTCAAAAGCAGTCCATGGGTGGGAATAAACAGACAATTGAGAAGCAGGCAAACCTAACTTCACAAATGGGCGACAGACGCTGGAGAAATGCGTCTGCCGAGCCCACGTCTGCCAGAGCATGAGCATGCCTTGGGTAGTGCTTCGAAAAGTATGCAGACTAATTCGAGCTGCAGACTGACAGACCTACTGAGCCGTAACCTGGTGCCTGAAGCCCAAGAAAAAAAGGCGCCGACAGGTCTGACCAAATGTGCACTGATCCCCGGTGGGGAAGGCACTTGAGTACACTTGCAAGTCTCAGAAATGGCTGACCTAAGCCAACGATCAGGGTCGGCTTAGATGCCGAGAGACCGCTATGCTGACGAACAGTCAGCACCAGAGAGGTGCACCGTCTAATAACGGCGGTGCGAGACACGTAGATCCGGAGCGCCCGCACCAGATCTAGGATATGCAACGCTTCCTCAAGCGATGAACAGGAGCCGGACAAAAGGAAGGCAGGAAAATTGCCTCGGATAAGGTGGAAGCAGTAACCGCCTTAGGCGCAGCCAGAACTCTCTGGCGGGAAATTAAAGCCACTAGAAAGACTACTTTCTGTGAAAGACACAACAAAGAACCTCCCGAAGACGGCGCAAAGGGGGGTTTCCGAGAACCGTGAGGACCGGATTAAGGTCCGAGGTCTCCATAGGCCGCCGGAAGGCGGAATGATGTGAGATGCGCCCTTAAAGGAGCGCACCGGAGCCAGCCGGACGATACGCCGCTGGCACATACTGACAGAGCCAAGACCTGTCCCTTAATGAGGGATAGTCCTAGCTGTAGACCGGACTGTGGAAGGGACAGGAGGGTCGGCAAGGCCAAAAAAGGTCAAAGGACACTTTGGAGCTCGAGTCAAAGTGGAGATGACTTCAGGAAGGATATCAGAAGTCGCTAAGACCCAGGACTCAAGAGCTACGCCGTCAATCTGAGAATCCAGAATTCTGACGGGGAAAAAACGGACCTCTTGAGAAAAGGTCTGAACGGTCCGGAAGATGCGAAGGCAACCCAACGGACAGAAGGAGCAGGTCAGAGTACGAAGCCTGCTTAGGTCAGTCTGGAAGAATGACCCGACGGCCCCCTTTACCGATCTTGCACAGGACGCTGGACAAGAGGTAGAGGGTGAAATTCGTAAAGAGACAAAGCTGGGATCAAACATGAACCAGTGTGTCTACCGCAAAACCTGAGGATTGTGGACCACGGTAGGACAGCTGAAATAGCCTGCCTCGTAGTTTTCACATCTAGGATGTGGACTGCGGATACGGTGGACTAGGAGTCCCTTGTCCACTGAAGGATGTTGAGCCGCCATGATTGCCAGGCGGCTGAGTGTCCCGCCCTGGAAGCTGGTGTAGGAAAACGCTATCACGTTGTCCGACTGGACTCGAATGTGCCTAGCCGCCCACAGATTGTGAAGGCTTAGAGAGCAAGAAATACAGCCCTGAATTCCAGCACATTGATCCAGAGGGCTGATTCGGACAGAGTCCAAGCGCCCTGCGCTCCACGATGGAGATATACCGCTCCCAAGGCGGATAGGCTATCCTGGTGAGGATTACCCGGAACGGGCCAGAAAAGGAGCGCCCCTGAGACAGAGTGGCCGAAGCCACCACTGAAACGAGCCCCTGGTCTGTGGCGAAGCCACCACCCCGTGGGAGGAGTGAGTTCGCTTGTATAGCGGAAAACATCCAGTCTCAGAGGACGCAGAAAAAACTGGGCAAGGAACCGCTTCCATTGACGCCCTGAGAACCTCTGGTTCTAAGTCAGAGTGGACTTGGACAGAAGACAAGCCACCCGATAGGTCAGAGTGGCGAGAGTGAGCGAAGCACTCTGCTAAGAGTCAGCACTGGATGAAACCCCGACAAGAAGGCCGTCCAGGGCTAAAAATGACTGCCAACCCCTAGGGGGGCAGGACCCTGATCACAGCTGCCCCAATGAGAATACTCGAGGGGCCTTGGCTAACCCCAAGGGAAGAGCCACGATTGGACCACTCCGATTGTCAAAACGTAGTCAACGCTGGTGTGAAACTGCGATTGACTCCTGCCGATAGGCATTTCTGATGCCGATGGTTGCTAGGGAATCGCCTTGGGGTCTTGATTGATCCGGTGAAAAAAAACACACGGAACAAAACCAAGACTCAATGTGAAACGCCACACCTGGCTATGCTTGAAAAGCTAAAGATCCAGGTCGAAGGCACCGCCCTCTTCGGGGACTAGGAATAGATTTAAGCAAAAATCTCAGAACCGTTCCCAGACGGGAACCGGTACAATTACTCCATCGGCCCGCCAGAAATGCCACGGCCTGTGAGAAGGCGGCGGCCTTGGAGCAGGGAGGAGATGACAGAGAAAATCTGTTTGGCGGGTGGACAGAAGTCCATCCTGTAGCCAAGGGAGATATAATCTCGCCCCCACTGAACGGAGACGTGTTAGAACCCTACGTCGCCACGTGGAGAGAGCCTGCCACCGACCGAGGAGGTTGTTGGCGTGGCTAAATAGCTCGGAGGAAGCTGACTCAGTGACAGCATCTCCTGCGGCCTTCTGAAGACGCAGCTTCGAGCCATTTGGTTCTATGAACCTAGGCTGAGCTAGAGGACGACCAGATGGAGGAACGGAAACCACCGAAACCTCAACTGATTCCTGTCCTGATTTAGGTTTGTGGCAAGGAGAAATACTCCCCGCCAAGAGCTTCCTTAATTTCACTCAGTTGGTTCCGAGGAACTGGTCCCACCAAGGGGGAGCCCAGCAGGGAACCTCCATAGAGGCATCTGCCTTCGAAATCCGAAGCCACAGGAGCTTGCGGATAGCGAGGAAGGTAGCCCAGATCACCGCCGTGCGGCGTCCAGCATGGCAGATCTGGTATAGGATGAAAGAACTGAGTCAGGAAGTTCAGGCAACCGTTTTGGCATAGAGTCCCTGTGAGAGAATGCATCTCCTCCAGAGAAGCAGAGAAGGTACAAAAAAACCGCACTGCTGTAAGCTGAGGAGAACGAGGCTCCTGCCGTCCCTATACCGAACTTGGCCCAAAGGACAACCGGGCGGACCGCAGAACCGTAAGTGAGGAGCCATCAGCCACTGACATAACGGCCCGGGCTGAGCCACCTAAGGTGAATGAGCCCACTACTTGACCACCATTGGTGGACAGGGGAAATCCAGTCCTCAGAAGCACGCTTCATGGGAAGCGACTGTCAGAGCGGACCCTGGCTTGGTCACAGGGGCCTGAAAACTGGAGAGGTTAAGGAACACACGTTGTGTTCACCTAGATAAGGTAACACCGGCGGATTGAGGTCCAGTACAAAATTAATGTACCGTAGGATCCATATAGAGGTGCCGTCAGCCACTGATACCACTATCCGGGCTGAAGTCCAGATACCGGAGTGGCTACCCTTGGCGAATGAGTACACTCCTAGACCACCTCAGATGGGAGGGGGAGACAGGCAGCAGAACTCCCTGTGGGGTCTGCAGGATAGGCTGTGGGCTTGGACGCGGCGGGCTGAAAACTGGAGTGGATAAAGAACACACTCCTCGTCATGTTAAAGGCATAGTGATGCATTTCTGCCAGCGGGGAACACTTCCCTGATCAGGCGGATGGAGGTCCAGTACAAGAATACTGGACGAAATCCAATCATTCGCATCTGCGTCACCTACGGACGGATCAATGTACATCAAGTAGCGTCCGAGCCCGTGGTAGAGACATCCTCCTCGTCCAGCGAGTCAGCTCGTAATCGGAGCTGCGGGACGGGGAGGACAGGGGACCCTGCGTCTCCCTGTCAGGAGGACGGGGTCCCAGAAGGAGAGTCCCTTGTGAGCTTTGCTGAGCGAAGCAGAAAAACGCCCTGAGAAGGGGGCTGCATGCTCAGCAGATGCCGGGACAGCCGACCCCTGGAATAGGATTCCTACGGGGGTCAGCCACCGAAACCGGAGCAGCTGGAGGGACCATGAATGAGCTCCCATGTTATGAGCTCGGTAAGGCCGTACGAGACTACCTGCAGTGGATAATAAAAAACAGTCTGCAGTCTCGCTCTGTGACATGCTGCAGAGGTGGGGGCTCTGTCTAGAATGGCTAGAATACCCAAGACAGAGGTTCAGCCTGGGGAGAATCCCTGCTGAGGCATCTTGCCACTATCCACCACATAAGAACCGTTACAGTGTGTCGGTTCAGGCAATATGAGCCTACATGCAGAACATGTAGTGTACAGCCTTGGAGCTTTGCTCCTAGTGTGAGACATGCTGCTGAGGAGGAGATTCTATGATAAAGAATTAACTCCTTCAGAATGCCCTGAGAGTGAATAAAAGTGCACAACCAGAGGTTGTGACTTATCAGGCCACTATATGAGTGCCCTCCGGATTCCAGGCCTGGACCCCCAGCCAGATATTCACTCCCTCTGCACTGCAGAGCAGCCAGCGCCGACCAGAGTACTGAGACGCTGAGAAAATGGCGCCAGAGTGAGGGGGGGGGGGGGGGGGGGGGGCGGGGGTTAACCCAGGAGCGGGAATCGGAGGGCGAAGGAGATGTACAGGGGAGGGAATCATCTCCTCAAAAAGGAGCGTCCTCCCCTGTGCAGAGCGGCCGGCGGGCGGCTCTGCAGTGTCCCCCTGCATGCTGACATGCAGGGGAACGAAAACGAAACTAGGCCGCGGCTGAAGCCGGGGCCTAGAGTTATACATGCGGCCGAGAATCAGGCATCATCGGCGCGGTTCCTAGTAAGAAACCGTGGAACCGGCCGGAAACACAGTAAAAGCAGCATTATCAAGCATCACTGTCCCCCACAATAAAAAGTGCCCCATATTGCAGAAGGACCCTTTGAATAACGTCTCTATACTTAGCTTTGAGACGCAGGGCCCAGTCCCTGTCGGGGTGGGGGTCCAGTGCTCCTTCCAGCAGGGTCCTGCACAAGGGCTGCGGATGGAGGCCGGTCTCCTGCAAGGCAGTGAGAACCGTGTTGGCTCCAACTTCAAGCCAGAGCCCCTAAGGGGTGGTGAAGGAGCGCGGCATGAAGGGCTCCTGCCCTGAAGTCAACCTTAACAGCACCGCCGCCAGGGGGTGAGAAGGGACATGCCGGGAGTCCAGTGGACCCGCTTTTCTTCCAAATCTTTAGAAAAAATGAAAAATCAAAAGAGAATGCATGTGTGTGTGTGATCCTCCTGACACAAAGCAAGAAACTGGCTAGATCTGGCTAGCAGGGGGTGTATATGCTAGGAGGGAGGAGCTACACGTTTTTGAGTGTAGTAACTGTGTCCTCCGGGGGCAGTAGCATACACCCATGGTTTGGGTCTCCCATAAGGAACGATAAAGAAATGGGTTTTCAACCTTCATAACAATTGCATAGCTGTAAAGTAACTCCTCTCACTCCCCCCCCCTTTTAATAGTGCGAAATATGAAAATGTATATAAAAAGTTTCGATGAAGTTTTAAACACGAGGGAGCAGTAGCTAACAGACATGAAAATGTGCTGCGAGCTCATACCCATGTGTGACGTCTGCTACCCTCCCAGGTTTCTGCAAAAAGATCTTTAGCCATGGTGACTTGATGGATGAACGCTCTGTAGGACGATCAATCTTGGGCAGACTAGATAGGTCCACCAGTGTCTCCTCCGCAGTTTTCTTGATAGTATCAAGCCATTGGGTTGCTGATCTTCCTCTTCACATTGTTCCTTCTATTATTCCGACCTTTCTCCAGTGATTGCTCTTTATATGATGTGTCCAAAGTAGGCAAGTCGCAGCTTGGTGATCCTTGCCTCGAGTGACTTGTTTGGCTAGAGTTTTTCCAAAACTGACTTGCTTCTTCTTCTTGCAATCCATGATATTGATAACATCCTTCTCCAGCAGATTTCAAAAAAGTTCATTCTTTTTCTTCTGTCTTGTTCCTTTATTGTCCAGGTTTCGCATCCCTACAGAAAACACCAGATGATGTATGAGCCGTGTCTTCGTCACCAGTAAAATGTTCCTCGACTCGAAGGCCTTGTCCAGAGAAGGATAAGGGAAGATTAAGTTTAGGTTTACAGTGCAGCGCCATATTGTGGAGGACTGCAAAGTGATACTGACGTGAACAGTCAGTGAGGACAGGGAGCAGGGCTGATTCCAGCTTTCCTGATAACTAAAGTGAAAATTGAAAAGGTGGTCCTCCTCCAAGTGCAAAATAGTAAAATGCAGTGAACAACAATTCTTCCATTTTTCTATGTGGAAAGTACAAATTCCACAACTATTTAACATTCATTAAACGATAAAAATCGACCTTTCACAAGGATTCCCCAGGTCAGTATGACGTTTTTAATTATACTATTTTTGGGGTAGATGCAATGTTGCTTGCTGGAACACAAAAAAAAAAAAAAAAAGAAGAAGATCTGCGTTTTTCTTCGTTACTCCCTTTACCGATCAGATTTTATATTTTGACAGCTCTGGCATTTCTAAACGCACAGATACCAAATGTGCAATTTTTTTTTATTTTTTTTTAATTGTTTTATTTTCAATGGAGAAAAAGGGGGGTGATTTGAACTTGTGGGTTGTTTTTTTAATATTAAAAACTTTTCACTTTTTATTAAATTTTACTAGTCCCTTATGGGCTTGAAGCTGAAACAGTGCGATTGCTTCTGCACCGCTCTGTATAGCAGAAATGCTGATTTCCTGTGAACTTCGTCAGCCACAGAAACTAAGTCCTGACAGTGACAGGCATCAGATGACCCCCAACTGTCATGACAACCTATCGGCACCCAGTGATTACTTCATGGGGCTTCCGATGGCAGCAGGGAATTACACTCTCCCTGCTGCTATGTTAAATCCCGCTGTCAGAGCTGGAGTTAAATAGCTGACAGGCACAGGTGGATTGGAGATCCACCCATGCCTGTTAGCTGGACGTCAGATCATGCGGAGAAACATGCAATTCGCATTACAGGGACAGGTTAAAGAGGCTGCTTAGGGTTACAAAAACAAGGCAGTTCTCCCACCACAAACAGCGCCACATGTGTCTAGATAATTTGTGTTATTATAGCCCAGTCTTATTCACATTCTAAGAGGATACCCAGGTATACAGGTAGTAATGAAAACTTTTCGCTTTTATGTTAAATCATGACACACACACACATTTTTCCGGCTGCAATAAGTAAATCTCTACTGGCAAATTTCTTCAGCAAGAAAAAAAAAAAAAAAAAAGCAAAGCAGGATGTTGAAAGCCCAATAATCTACCCACATTTGTCATTAAAAAAATATATAAATTATATTATATATATATATATATATATATATATATATATATATATATATATATATATATATATATATATATATATATATATATATATATATATATATATATATATATTAAAATTAGGAGACCACCACCCCATCCCAGCAAGCAACCAAAGTGAAGAAACGGCAATAGTATTTTCCATGATAGGTGACTAATTCAGGTTATTTAGAGGTCTACAGAGTTAAACATACCCTCTGTCTGGCATCAATCCTCTTGGCCCAGTTTGTTTCGGCCCATTTCTCATCAACCTTCTCCTTCTCCCAAGCAACGCGAACGCATTTTTGCCGAGCGCTAAAATCATAAAAGCAGTCTTTAGTCAGTAGTTACAAGAAATACCAATAATCAGTTTGACTTAAAAGGTTAGTCCCATTTTCTTACAGGGCTAAAATTGCAAAGTGCTTTTAAAAAGAAGCAAAGCAAATGTGCAAGTTATTCTGCTCTCAAAGGATTTTATTGCTTACAGTTGGTTGCCAAGGTTACCAGCCACTGCTGCAGTCTACCAACGGTGGCTGAACTCAGTGCTTACAAGCTCTAATAGAGCTGTGGCAGTGCACTGAAGATGGCTGGCGAGCACTTTTACCTTACTGCTCGGCCAGCTTCACTACTACTGCACTCCTATGCAGGTGAGGCAACGCTCCCCAATGTTGCCGCCTCTGAGAGCGCATGGTTTAGGACAGCCGCCCGGTTATGCCGGACCAGTCAGTTAAAGAGACTAACAGCACAGAATGACTGTTAAGACCAAGTACAGTAGCTCAATGCAGCATGGCGGGGCTAATCATTTACATACAGGGAAACCAATCAGGTGGACAGGTGCAGCTCCTCTCTCCCCTCTTCTGTGATTGACAGCTCTTGCTTCATGAAGCCAAAGAAGGAAACAGATGGAAAATGATTAGCCCCAACATGATGCCCCAAACACCTGTCCTTTGTTTGAACAGTCATTCTGTGCTGACAGAGACCCTTTAAGTGGGAGCGTACCACCTGATAGATTGTAAAATAGTGTTCTCCTGTAAAGACACTATGTACATTGTGTTCAAAAGAACACTCGTTCCCAATTATTGGCCCGAGGGGAGCCAAAAGTGATCACCCGACCAAGAAAAATGCTTATTCGTTGGGTAATTAAATTCACTTATGGTGGCATAAACATAATTATTAGCAGCACATCACCTATATAATCAGATGGGCTGCTGATAACACGACTCTCAATTTCTATACTTCGGAGGTTTTATTTTACTGCCTTTATAGCATAATTCTACTCTAATGGGAAGTATCATATTATTAGCTGTAATTTGTACAACACAAAAACCTAAACATGTATCCTTTTAGAATCTGTGGCTCTAATGAAGCCCTGCGTATAAACAACTTTTAAAACACGAAGAGACACTCACGCAAGAAACCAGACTACCAAACATACAGGTAAAAAAACCAAAACCATGAAAAACGTGAAGAGGGCATAATACACACCTGTGCGGAAACTTGAGGACAAAGTCGGTAAGGTGCATGCATTTGAAGGGCATGGCCTGTCTCCTCACACCACTGCAGGGTCCATCAACAAGAGCCTGTGAGGATAGAGCGGGTGACATTACACAGCGATATTCCCGGCACAGACCCCATCCCCAATAGTATGAGATATGGACTGAAATCAGTGTAGCTTCCAATTCTGGAACTTGTTCCTATCAGAATGGAAATATTCCATCCACACTGCCAATATCACACAGTACCACTGATAGTCGGCAGAACCACACAGCTAATAGTTACCCTGTTCTGGTCGATGACATCAACAATTGCCACTAGTTTGCCAGCGTGGGGACCGAAGGAGATGTAGGCAACACGGCCGATCTGGACGTAGCGCTTAAACACCTGCAAAGAAGGAAAAAGGATAATATGTGAAAACCCAAATATATCAAATAGGAATTATCTACAGGCCCTCGAGTCTCGTTACTGCAGCCATCAGATAGCCGCAGGCTGATGAGCTGACATTCATCTCTCCAAACTCCCCCTTACACGAATACCTGGCTCTGCAGACCATTCATGCCTTGTAAAACAGTCGCTGCGTCCACCAGAGAACTGAAGGACGGAGCGATCGGGAGGTTAGAAATCAACCTGCATCACCGGACACTTAAATCCCCCCATACAGGAGGCGGCAGGTCACACACACAGAATCCCCCCCCCATACAGGAGGCGGCAGGTGACACACACAGAATCCCCCCCATACAGGAGGCGGCAGGTCACAGCCAGAATCCCCCCCCCCATACAGGAGGCGGCAGGTCACACACACAGAATCCCCCCCATACAGCAGGCGGCAGGTCACAGCCAGAATCCCCCCCCATACAGGAGGCGGCGGGTCACAGCCAGAATCCCCCCCCATACAGGAGGCGGCGGGTCACAGCCAGAATCCCCCCCCATACAGGAGGCGGCGGGTCACAGCCAGAATCCCCCCCCATACAGGAGGCGGCGGGTCACAGCCAGAATCCCCCCCCATACAGGAGGCGGCGGGTCACAGCCAGAATCCCCCCCCATACAGGAGGCGGCAGGTCACACACACAAAATCCCCCCATACAGGAGGCGGCGGGTCACACACACAAAATCCCCCCATACAGGAGGCGGCGGGTCACACACACAGAATCCCCCCATACAGGAGGCGGCAGATCACACACACAGAATCCCCCCCATACAGGAGGCGGCAGATCACACACACAGAATCCCCCCATACAGGAGGCGGCAGATCACACACACAGAATCCCCCCATACAGGAGGCAGCGGGTCACACACACACAGAATCCCCCCCCCATACAGGAGGCGGCGGGTCACACACACAGAATCCCCCCCCCATACAGGAGGCGGCGGGTCACACACACAGAATCCCCCCATACAGGAGGCAGCGGGTCACACACACAGAATCCCCCCATACAGGAGGCAGCGGGTCACACACACAGAATCCCCCCATACAGGAGCCGGCAGATTACAGAAAACATCTGATTTGGCAACTTAAATAATAGATAAGACTATGGTGACCCCCGACAGAGGCCGCTGGGTCCCCCATAAGATCCTATTGTAAAATGAGCCCTGCATGGTGTCTCCCCTCTGTATGGGGCTGTGCCACACATTATGGGGGCCCCACCTCGGCCTTCCTGGGTGGCACAGGCCCTACGGCCATAACAGATGGGGCTCTCCATGCAAGCAGACGCTGGAATAACTGCCACATGCAGGGTTTGTAACCAGTGACGTCACTGCTCGCCTGTAATCCGGCCTCACTGCCCCTGCTATAGTAAGGCAGGGTAGTCAGTGTGAGCACAGCCCGGCTGAGAGGCCGCCTCCACCTCCGGCCGTGTGCGCTCCATGCGGCCTCGGCCTCCCCCCTGCCCGCTCCATACACAGCACACACAGATCTACACTGACCGGTAACCCAGCAGGTACCGGACCCGCACAACAAGAACAGCCATTATAATCCCCTCCAGGAGCCGTGCAATCCCCGCAGCAGACAGAGCACAGGCAGCCCCTACTCACCATGATGGCGGCGGCGAGCAGAAAGGAAGGAGCCCCGGCAGCACTTTCCGGAAAACCCAGGAAGCCGAACCAATGAACGAAGAGGATAATAAGTACGTCACATACGCTAGCAACAATGTGGCAGATTACACCTTTTCTGTGATTGGATGATGTATGAACACGTGTGAAGCGGAGGACTGTTTCCGTTTACAGGGGAACAAACAATCATATTTGGTCTCTGCAATCATGGACGCCTGTGCTGGGTTATGAGAAATGTTCTTTTTAAGAGGTTTTCCATTTTTTTTTTTTAATTTTCAGTTAAAAAATAATACAATCATCAGTACATACCTTCCAATGGTCCAGAACCAAATCAACGTTGCTCCAAACAATTTTTAACCTTTTCCTATCCCGAGTCCCCTGGGGGGGACATTCCAAAAATTCCGTTACGCTCCTTTGTCGGGCCACTGCCTTGTTTATCATTCACATGTGAATAAATTGATTTCCTGTTGATTTATTTTACAAAATTCTTTCATATTGCAAAATTCTGTTTTGTCCTTTTTTCCCAATTATAATAGGATTTCAATGGGCAGAACAGGAAATTTTATTGGATAGGAAAAGGTTAAAGGCGGCCTAACCCCAAATTTTTCCAGCTCCAGTGTGTATCACTAATCCCGGCGGTTGGGGGTGGATGCAGAGTGTATGTGTTCTCGGGCAGGGTTGCCAACCGTCCAAAAATTCCAGGGCAGTCCGTAAAGATAGGGAACTTTTTCCCTATCCATAAAAAAAAATTAAAGGGATTTTCCACTACAAGGACAATTCCTTCTGATTTCACTTGTTTCCCCCCCCAGGTTAAAACAAAAGACCCTGTACTCACCTCCTGTTCTGGTGCCCTCCAGCTCTGTCGTTAACCGCGGTTCAGAGTTCACGTGACATTGTGACATCACGGCAGCCCCGCGTTCAATTATTGCCGACTTCTCACTCTCCCTAACTTCGGGTTAAATAAGTAAATCAAAAGGAAGTGACGCTGCGGTTGTCACTGACATCGTGTTAATTGCTCATTTGGTCCAAAGGCGTAGAGAGAGAAGGCGTCAGTGATTGGACGTGGGGCTCCAGTGAAGTCACAATGCCACGTGAGCTCTGAACCGCGGTTACCGACACTGCTGGACCTGCACTAGAATGGGAGGTGAGTACGGGGTCTTTCATTGTAACTGGCAGGAAACAAGTGGAATCAGAAGGGGTTATCCTAGTAGTGGACAGCTCCTTTAAGGCATTTGCGATTTTTGCGAAGCTGAAGAAACTTATTAAGATTATTTTAAATGTAATTATCATAATTTTTCAGTGAATGCAACTAATCGTTTCACATCAGAATTATGGGCTGCAGATATGTATCACTTATCAGAATGATTTATTATGGTTTTACAATGTGTCCGTGAAAAAAACTGTTAGGGAAGTGGTAAGCAGCACTCACCATATGCAGTGAGGAAAATAAGTATGATTATTTTAAATTATATGATTTTTAAATAATTAATTTGCATTTTATTGCATGAAATAAGTATTTAGTCACCTACCAACCAGCAAGAATTATGTCTCTCACAGACCCGTTATTTTTTTCTTTAAGAACCCTCTTACTCTGCACTCATTACCTGTATTAATTGCACCTGTTTTAACTTAATACATGTATAAAAGACACCTGTCCACACACTCAATCAGACTCCAACTGCTCACCCGAGACCCGAGACCCGAGACCCGAGACCCGAGACCCGAGACCCGAGACCCGAGACCCGAGACCCGAGACCCGAGACCCGAGACCCGAGACCCGAGACCCGAGACCCATCTAAGGACACCATGGACAAAATTGTAGACCTACACAAAGCTGGTATGGGCTACAGGATAGACCAGAATGGTCTTTTGAAACAGCCTCAGCAAAACACGTGTCAGACCTGTCCCAATTGTCAGGTCTGGCATACCTCTAGGCTCTGTGACAGCAGGTAGGTTTCTGGGTTTCACTTTACCACCAAGCCACTTTAATCCTGTATATTATTTACCTGACAAGGCATGCTTATGGAGTTTATGGTGGATAAATAAGTGACCTTGTGTGATCTACCCTGTCTTCTACGTGTTATATAGGAGTTTAACTGTTAAGCTGGGTTCACACATAGCGACAACGACGTCGCTGTTACGTCACTATTTTCTGTGACGCAACAGCGACCTTGTAAGTCGCTGTTATGATCGCTGCTTAGCTGTCAAACACAGCAGACGCAGCAGCAATCATAACAACACGCGTCGCTGTGCTACATGTGCAGAGAGCAGGGAGCCGCGCACACTGCTTAGCGCTGGCTCCCTGCACTCCTAGCTACAATACACATCGGGTTAATTACCCAATGTGTACTGCAGCTACATGTGCAGAGAGCAGGGAGCCGGCACTGGCAGCGAGAGCGGCAGACGCTGGTAACGAAGGTAAATATCGGGTAACCAAGGAAAGGTCTTCCCTTGGTTACCCGATGTTTACCCTGGTTACAGCTTACCGCAGGCTGGCAGACGCCGGCTCCTGCTCCCTGCTCTCTTCATTTCGTCGCTGTCACACACAGCGATGTGTGCGTCACAGCGGGAGAGCGACGACCAAAAAATGAAGCTGGACATTCAGCAACGACCGGCGACCTCACAGCAGGGGCCAGGTCGTTGCTGGACGTCACACACAGCGACAGCGATGGGACGTTGCTGCAACATCACAGAAAATGGTGACGTAGCAGCGACGTCGTTGTCGTCGTCACTGTGTGTGACACCACCCTTAGGACTGTGATCCTTATTATCTTGTATTGGATCCTGTTTTTTATCCTAGGGTATACTATTCCCAATTGGGACTTCTTTTCCTCCCCCAAACCTCATTTTTCTGGTATTTTCACATATTCTAATCATTTGGGTTTTTAATCTATCTGCCAATTTTCTGGCTGTATTTATGCACATTTTCTACAGTAAAAAGCAGCTTAAAAGAAAATTATATGGCATGTTTATTTGCCCATCAATTACCTTATATTTACACCGTCAATTACCCCTATCTTTTCTATGGTTTCTCAGGATAGTAGGCAAGCAGCTTGGTGAGAAAGCAACGACTGTTGGTGCAATTATTAGAAAATGAAAGAAATACAAGACTGTCAGTCTTACACCGTCTGGGGCTCCATACAAGATCTCGCCTCATGGGGTAAAGATGACTCTGAGAAAGGTCAGGAATTAGACCAGAACTACATGGGAGGACCTGGTCAATTACCTGAATATAGCTGGGACCACAGTCTCAAAGCTTATTGTTAGTAGCACACTACGCTGTTATGGATTAAAATCCTGCAGGGCACGCAAGGTTCCACTGCTCTCACCAGCACATGTCCAGGCCTCTTTGAAGTTCGCCGATGTGGTCAGATAGATCAAAATAGAACTTTTTCTTATCAACTCCACTCACCGTGTTTGGAGGAAGAAGGATGTGTACAACCCCAAGAACACTATCCCAGTAATGAAGCATGGGGGTGGAAACATTATACTTTAGGGTGCTTTTTTGTAAAAGGGCAGGATGACTGCACCATATTAAAGGAAGTATGGACGGGATCATGTATTGCAAGATTTTGGCCATTAACTTTCTTCCCTCAGTAAGATTATTGAAGATGGTTCATGGCTGTTTCTTCCAGTATGACAATGACCCAAAATACACAACCAGGACAAAAAAGAAGTGGCTTCATAAGACGCATTTCAAGATCCTGGAATAGTCTAGCCAGTCTGCAAACCTGACATGAAGCAAGAAGGAGTAGGGCTGCACAGCTAGAATCAAGCAAAATCAAAAGGTGAGGGTGCAAGCCTACCAAAGCCAAACATGTATAGAGAAACAAGAAGTAGGCAAGGAGCACTCAACTCACCATATAAGAACAATAATAACAAGGATTTTTAATTCAAAATTTTTTTATTTATAAACATATGAGTGCAAAACACCATAAAACCAATTAAAAACAAGGACATCTGTCCCATAGACTCAGTGCATAAATGTAAACGCTTAAGATATAATATTATAAATACAGCAGTACCATAGCAATATATGAAACAAGGATGTTACCCCATGAGCCCAATCTTATAGTGCCAAGACAATCAAACGGCAAAATACAATCATACCAGTACAGAAACAGGGAACAAGGGTATATGAATGAGGATCACAATAGCCCTAGTCTGCAAACCTGAACCCAATAGAAAATCTTTGGAGGGAACTGAAACTCAATGTTGCCCAGTGACTGCCCCAAAATCTGAAAGATCTAGAGAAGATCTGTTTGGAGCAGTGGGCCTAAATCCCTGCTGCAGTGTATGCAAACCTGGTCAAGAACTACAGGAAACATCTGACCTCTGTAATTGCAAACAAAGGTTTCTGTACCAAATATTATGTTCTGTTGTTCTAGTGTATCAAATAGATATTTCATGTGTGACGCTCTGGCCGGGCCAGGTATTCTCAAATAGGCCCCTGCACTACACCTTTCCCTCACCGGTGACATCAGCCAACCTTTAAAACCCTAGTCAAGTCACCCCCTCAGGGCTAGATGGACACACCAGGGAGTGGAACCAGGTGGTTGGAAGACGCCCACCAAGGAGTCTAGACAGCCCGGGGCGGGAAAGTAAACAGTTGAAGGAGTCGAGTGTTAGAGTTCGAGTTGGAGAGGAATGTGGGCTGGAGCTGGGTGTAGCTCCAGCAGAGGCGAATACCCCAAATTGAACTGCACCAGGGTAGGAGCCCTGGTGCCAGTGGCTAGGAGGCAGACGGCGGTCTCCGTCTGCAGGAGCCAGGAAGACGCTCAGTGGAACCGAGGTGGACCAGGACAGGGTAGTGGCCCGCCGGTACCGACCCGGGGAACAGACTCGGAAACCGGAGCACACAGGGGGGTACTCGGACCCTGACACCAAGTCCAGAAGCTACTGGAACTGGTTAATTAACCGATTGAGGCCAGGACTAGAGGCCCTGTCCCACCCAAAGTCCCTATTAGAAGACAACAGCCCACCGAGGGGGATAGAAGGCCACCGCCAGGGCTTAGAGATCCCACGGACCAGCGTCTGCGGGCAAGGGCTCCTTAGGCCACATCCAGCCGGGAGCGGACTCCTGAAGTTGCAAGCACAGGCAGTCCACCATTTTACAATGGTGCAGGAGAAAGACAGAGACCACCAGCCGGGTGGGGGACCAGAACGCAGCCGGCTGCGGGCACCGACCACCATCACCTTGGTTTACCAGAGACTCGTGTGTTTCCTTCAATAGTGAGTACACCAGCACCTGTGGTCGCCCATCTCCCTGCACTGCACCAATCCCCAAAGGGTCCCGGGGCCACCATCCCTGCCCACGGAGGGGTTAACAACTTGCTGCATAACATCTCCCCCGGGTGTCCCGCAACTGCAGCGGTGGTGTCCAACCTCACCACATACCGTGGATGGCATCATGAACTTAGTACAGCTCAGCCCGTACATATACATCCTACATCCACCATTACAACCCCCCTTTTTCATCGGAGTGACCGCGAGACCCCCGGGTCCGGAGTCCCTCCAGCCACCCACAGAAGGTCCGGATCCGAGCTGCTCGGCTGCTGCGAGTGGGGCGGGACACATGAAATAAAATGCAAATTATATAAAAATTCTGTCACACTTGAAGTGTGCTTACGATAAAAACTAAATCCTTTGTAGGTGGGAAAATTTGCAAAATCGGTAGTGTATTAAATACTACTTTTCCCCACTGTATATTAAAAATGTTTGTCTTTATTAAGTCAGATGTTCTAAGCCGTGTTGCTCCCTTTGATGTGGGCATGCACCTAGACTCACATCTTTCCTTGCACATGTTGGCTGATCTGATAAGCCAACATGTGTCTCTAACAGGCACTGGTGGATCGGAGATCTTCATGCTGCAGTTAACTAATTAAATGCTGCTGCCAAACTCTGTCAGTTTAATGCGCGCGTCGTTCCCTGCTCCTATTAGTGGCTTGGGGACGTGATCACGAGACGCCGATAGATTGTCATGATAGCCATCGGTCTACCGATGATGACCCCTGTGTCTGCCATGACGAACTTCCTGTGGATGCCAGCTGCATTTTGACATTCATAGGAACTACAGTTTTGCTGTACAGAGCGGTGTTGATGCATCGCTCTGCATAGTACAAGCGATCAGAAGTTTGCAGCTTCAAGTTCCCTAACGGTACTAATAAAATAATAAAAAGTGGTGAAAACGTTTTTAAAAACATGAAAACAATAAAAAACACAAGTTCAACTCACCCCCCTTTTTGCCCCATTGAAAAAAAAATCCGAAAAATGAGATCATTTCTGAAAATGGTGACAAAAGAGACTTTTTTTTTTCCACAAATATTTGAATTTTTCACCCAAAAAAAAACTATAAATGTTTGATATCTACGAACTCGTATTGCTCTGGGGAATCATAATGCTAGGTCCATTTTACCATATAGTGAATATGGTAAGTTTAAAAAAATAAATAAATATAATTGTGAAATTGCACATTTTTTTGCAATTTCACCGCACTTGGAATTTTTTCCCCCAATTTTTCAGTGCACTATATGGTAAAATTTATGCTTTTTTCAAAAGTATAACTCATCCCGCGAAAAAAAAAACAAGCCCTGATACAGCTATAATTACGGAAAATTAAAGTTATGTCTCAGAAGGAGAGAAAAAAAAAAACAAAACCTAAAATCGCCAGGTGGTGAAGGGGTTAAAGTTCGGTAAAACATATCGGCAGCATGGGAGCTTGCAGGGTGCAATCATACAAAGGCCAGTTGATGTCTAAAGCCTGCTTTACATGTTATGATTCTGCATACGATATCTTATGCGATCGTAACCACCCCCATCGTATGTGCGGCACGTTCAATTTTGTTGAATGTGCCGCACAAACTATTAACCCCCGTCACACGTACTTACCCGTCCATACGACCTCGATGTGGGCGGCGAACGTCCACTTCCTGGAGTGGGAGGGACGTTCGGCGTCACATTGACGTCACGCGGCAGCCGGCCAATAGAAGCGGAGTGGCGGAGATGAGCGGGACGTAAACATCCCGCCCACCTCCTTCCTTCCGCATTGCTGGCCGGGAGCCGCAGGACGCAGGTAAGATCTGTTCATCGTTCCCGGGGTGTCACACACTGCAATGTGTGATACCCCGGGTACGATGAACAACCTGACGTTCAATTCTAGAGAAAGGTACGATGTGTATGCGATGAACGTTTTACCGTTCATTCGCAATCGCACGTACCTGTCACACACTACAATGTACCTTACAATGCCGGATGTGCGTCACTTACGACATGACCCCGCCGACACATCGTAAGCTATATTGTAGTGTGTAAAGCGGGCTTTAGTACGAACCTATGGGTCTGAATGCAGAATGATGTAGGCATACTTCCTTTGAGATCATCATCATTAGTAATGTCATACTAATCCATAGGTGAAGATTAGAATATCATATAACACAAAAACAAAACATGCAGGTAAACAGAAACATACAAAAATGGTATTGTATAAAATCATAGGAAAACAGATAAGTTGTTCTTAGAATTTAGTCTCAATGCATCACTTGGAAGTAATGATCCACCTAATTTCTTTTTGAAGCCATATACTGTGGGGTTCTCCTTCTCCTCTGGCTGGGCTGCCATCCGTCCAGAAATTCCAGTCCATAAAAAAATTTAAGGAGTCAGTGATTTTTTTTTTTGAAGTTGAAGGAATTTCTACAGATTATTATGGCTGTAATTGTCGTCATTTTACAGCTTACCGTAAATGTGGCTGGTTTCTTCATATCAATTATAAAGAGCAGATATGTAGGATTTATAATCAACCAACATGTACTGTGACATAATGAAGCAGAGCATGATCCCCTCCCTTTGGAAACTGGGCCGCAGAGCAGTACTCCGACATGAGATAATGACCCCAAATACACCTCCAAGATAACCACAGCCTCGCTAAAGAAACAGGGTAAAGCTCCTGGACTGGCCAACCATGTCTCCAGATCTAAACCCTATTGAGCATCTGTGGGGCATCCTTAAATTGAAGTTGGAAGAACACAAGGTCTCTAACATCCACTAGCTCTGTGATGTCATCATGGGGGAGGGAAGAGGATTCCAGTGGCCCCTGTGAAGCTCTAGTAAATTCCATGCCCAAGAGAGTTAAGACAATGTGTAAGTCATGTACAGGGTGGGCTCCCCAGTATACAGCAAACCCACTCACCAGTAAAGCGACCCTAGGCAGTTGGATTGATGAATGATTGCTTTACTTTACCAAAACAGAAAATCATCTATAAAACAAAAACACCCCTGTGCTGCGCCATAATAGCGATTTATGTTGCCTTCTCACTAACCTTTGCCTAACCAAGGGACTGTCGCACCTAAGGCTCCTTTCACATTGCGTTTTGCCTTACATTCACAGGTCCCGTTGGGGCATCCGTCCGAACCACCCCTCCCCCACCCCGCAAAGCGTGTTTCGGACTCATGCACCGGCAGGGCCAACACTGTAATTGAGCACACTAAGTTAGCGTGTTTTGTGCCATTTTTGCACATATGCGTTTTATGCAGACGGACACCTGAACGTAGTGTGCTCAATTACAGTAAATGGCCCTGCCGGTGCATGCGTCCGAAACACGCTTTGAGGGGTGGGGGAGGGGCGGTTCGGACGGATGCCTCGACGGGACCTGTGAACGTAAAGCAAAACGCAATGTGAAAGGACCCTAATAATCCCTCTGGGAAGCAGGAATAATTTTGTGAGTGTGAACACGCCCTACTAGTGGTGCAGCACAAGAGTTTAGAACAGCACGAGTATCCACCTAAACATGAACAAATCCCATAAACCCCCTGAATACCCCTAATTGCTGAAGTCTCATAGATGGGGTAGATGGTAAAAGTGGGAAGGCGAACCACACAGCTCAGCAACACAGTCCTGGAAATCTTATAGAGCAACAGTCAATGCAAACGTGTGCTGCTGTCCTTTTTAAGATTTTAAATGTGTCAACTGACACAGCAGAGCCGGCAAGTCCTACTGTGTGTGTATATAGTTGGCCTAACCAGAACAGATATGTGTTTTGGTACCAAAACATAAAGTGTTGCGTGCACGCAGTCCTGGGCCCAGCCTACCGTACCCAGGTACTATGGTGTCCAGCTGCCATAACCAGAGACTTGAGATCCTCTCACGGTGACCACTATAGCCAGCAACTGCAGAATGGTGACTCTCCGGCACAGGATGCTGCTCACACGCGTCACGGTCCTCCTCACTAAACTCTAACACGAGTCTTCTCACAATTCACTTAAGTGTTTCTGCGGCGGCTCCTTTCCATTACGCACACCTCTCTCTTTCCCTGCAGCTCACACATAGCTCCTCCTCAGCTCTCCAAGTTCAGTGGAGAAGTCCGTTGAGATGTTGCTATAGCAACCAAACAGTTGAATGCAGATGGAAACAGCGGCCTCTTGTCGCGGGTCAGTAATAATGCATACTGTAACATTGCCATTATTAGAATCACTGAAGCAGAACAGCGCTGTGAATAGTAAATAAGCTTGAAAATAATTGAGATAATACAAAATATTCTGCATGATTTGGGCATGATTTGTCCATTTTCATTTAGGGGTGAACTCACTTTTGTTGCCAGCATTTTAGACATTAATGGCTGTGTGCTAGGTTATTTAGCGGGTACACCAAATTTTACTTTTATAAAAGCTGTACGCTGACCACTTTAGATTGTATCAAAGTGTCTGATTTTCAGTGTTGTCTGAGCAAAAAATATTTACAAAAATGTGAGGCATGTACTCACTTTTGTAATATATTGTAAGTGGCCGTAACCATGGATACCTAAGCTGCACTGCCCTGCCCATGAGGTAAGAGACACGGCTATATCAGGAGAACTATACTACATTTCTAATTGCAGGTATTTGCTAATATTATTATTACTCCTACTACAGATTGGGATAGGATCGTGGAGATGGGAATAACCCTTTAACTACTTCCAGTCCTATAAATCTTAAAACGAGTCAGCTGAATGGACCTGATGTATATGTTTGATTCATTTGGGTAAACCTTGTCCTGTTTCTGGAAAGATTGTGGAAAACAACTCGTCACAACCACTGCTGAAGACATTTAAAAAAATGGATAATTTATTTAAGTCATATTAAAAAAACACACTTCAGCCCTTACACATTTCTGGTGTACTTGGATGCCCTCAGTCATAGGGAAAAAGACATGGGACTAAGGGCATCCAAGTACGCCAGAATCGTGTGCTTTTTTTTTTTTTTTTTTAATATGCCTTGAATAAATTATCAGTTTTTTACATTTCTCCAGCACTGGTTGTGCCAAGATCTTTTCTATAATTTTTCATGTATACTGCTGCTACACCACCGCATTGATAGCACCCACCCTATGCATATGGACATCAACACTTGATGCACAGAGTGCAGATTACTGCTCATTCGTGTCCTCTTTCTATTGAACAAATATGTTCTCTGAATCTAATGAATAAATGTGTAATCGCTTTTTCTATATAGGAAAAATTTTCAAGGGTGGAAAATTGCATAAATAACAGTGTATTGCATTTCTATATGAATTGTTCTAGTTATCTGAAATCATGTTTATTACTAAGACGATGGATCAGGATTGTCTGACAAGTGGTGTGCACATCACCAGAATTCTTACTCCATTCAGAGATAGCAATATTTGTGATGTAAGTGTGGCACTTCAGTGGTCACGGGAGCCACAGTGGGTTGTTCTCCTCACCGGGATAAATGCTATGCTTGGAGGCAGCGTGGGGACCTCTCCTTGTCAGGAACATCACATACAACATCTCCTACTCCAGGCCAGCAGCTCATAACCTGTTTTGAAGGTTGTCTCTCTGTCCATGCTGACCTGAGGGAAGGGTTAGAGGGAACAGGAAGAAAGTCATGCAGAAACTGTGGCGAGGAGAAAGAGCGGTCACTGATGGAGAGCTGCTGTATGATCTTTCCAGGACCAAGCGCTAGGACAGGATACCGGGGTCCTCGGCTACTGGGTGCTAACGGCCTAGCAGTAAAACCCGGAGGGCAAGAGATTCTACATTTCCTGGCCCAACTTAGTTCCAAGACGCAACAGCAACACAGAACCCGGGATCGCAGTAATACAAGCGGGTCCCATAACCGGTTCACACTGCCTGTCACAGGGGACAGTCATCTTCAAGTAAAGAGAGAGAAGGGGATGCTGTGCTGCTCCAGGCCACAGCGGTACCCATCAAGAGCACATTAAGGAAGGCCTCCAACCCACCAGGCAAGGAGAGATCCACGCAGGTTCTGGGCTGACTGGACCACTGTAAACCTGAACCATAACACCTGACCACTAAAGGTAAATGGGAAACTAACAACTTGTGTCGTCCAGTTACTGTCGGCGTCCCAGCCCTGCACCCCATTGCACCACTACAACCCCCACCATCATCCTGGGGCCCGCTCCGCCTGTGGGGAGTGAACACACCCGAGCTACACTACTAACAGCCCCAGCAAGGAACCCTGCAGCGGCGGCGACTCTCTGGCCGTATACCACAGGTGGCGTCACGACAAACTTTCCTAGTCACCCCGCTTTCCCTTCATTTGCTGTATTGTATTGTGTGTGAGGGGAGGGGTAATGTATTGTGTGTGTGTGTGTGTGAGGGGAGGGGTAATGGAGGGTGCATTGTATTGTGTGTGGGGGGGAGGGGTAATTCTATTATGTGTGTGTAGGGGTAATGGGGGTGCATTGTATTGTGTGTGTGTGGGGTTAATAGGGGTGCATTGTATTGTGTGTGTGTGGGTGGGAGGGGTAATGGAGGGTGCATTGTAGTGTGTGTCTGTGTGTGTAGGGCTAATGGAGGGTGCATTGTGTGTGTGTGTGTGCGTGCGGGGGGGTGTAATGGGGGTGCATTGTAGTGTGTGTGTGTGTGTGGAGAGGGCTAATGGAGGGTGTATTGTAGTGTGTGTGTGTGTGTGTGTGTGTGTGTAATGGGGGTACATTTTTGTGTGTGTGTGTGTGTGTGTGTAATGGAGGGTACATTGTATTGTGGGTGGGGGGATTACAAAAGAGCAGTTTGGGGGGAATATACAAATAATAATATTAATAATAATAAAGGGGCAATATGGGGGGATATGAAGAGAGGCAGTGTGGGGGTATATTATAAAGAGCGCAGTGTGGATAAGCTGTATATGGGGACATTATGGAAAGAGGCAGCGTGGGGGTAGTATATAAAGGAGAGAGGCAGTGTGAAAGGTATTTTGGATAAGGGCAGTGTGGGGGAATATTTTGTGAAGGAAACACAGCAATTATTTATTCAGGGGCACAGCGTGGGAGATATTTATATTTATGGGGCAGTATATTATACTTTTATTTTTAAAGGTTCTGTGTGGGGAAGTGCTGCTGAAGAATAAAGAGGGAGGTCTTCAGAGACAAGCTGATTTGTGATATTGCCTGAGTCTTATCAGTATTGTGGTTCCTGTATGGTCCACAGTCTGATAACAACAACTCCCAGCATCTCCTTACCATTGTTAAGGACAAGCTGGGAGTTGTAGATTCCGGCATCTTCCGAGCCTTGCCATTGATCTGCATTGTAAAATACAGAGCGTTTTCCGAGTGGAAAACACCAGAACGATGGTGCGGTCACTTATTTTAATCACTTGGTGGTTTTAGAAACCTGAAGTTTGTAAAAGATGCTCAAAATCCTGAATCTGTGCACAGCAAGTAGATGCATATGGTCATTCGAGGATTTTTATAGTTTCCATGGTGGGATCTGCCCCCAAAAAATGTCATTGCACATTCCCTAGGTGGTATGTGTCCAAAATTATCACCAGTGACAACAGCTTCGCTGATCACCTATCTGTAGAATAGGTCATGAATATTAGTTCAGGGGGATGTGATTTTGTATCCCTGCCCATCAGCTGTGTGACCGCAGCATTATATGGAGAGCAGCATCCTCTACATTATCTATGAGACCCAGCTCTGTAGGGAAAATAGCGGCTTCACCAGATCCTGCAACTAAAAGCAATAAATAGGACTGAGCTGTAATACCGGATGCAGCCGTGACTACATGTTATATGGTCGTGTTACACAATCTACAAGTGCACA
Source organism: Anomaloglossus baeobatrachus (assembly GCF_048569485.1). Taxonomy (NCBI): domain Eukaryota; kingdom Metazoa; phylum Chordata; class Amphibia; order Anura; family Aromobatidae; genus Anomaloglossus; species Anomaloglossus baeobatrachus. Next base: position 437,264,088 of record NC_134358.1, on the reverse strand, counting down.
AAGATATTACACATTCAACACGCGAAAAGTGGGCCTGTGTACCCCCAAATGCCAGGGCTGAATTTTAGTCCCAGTCTGGCCCTGGTTCCGGCTCATTCAGTGAGAGACAACCGATTGGTCAGAGCCTTCCATCGGAGGTTTCTTGAGAAATCTGGGGGTCCAATGACCCCCCATTGAAGAGAGGGTACTGTCATGCTTCCTCTGTGCAGTGCATCTTGCACACTAGGAGATGCTCTGCTGCACTTTCCTGGATTACTGAGCTGGCAGTGACACTTCCTCTGTGCAGAGCATCTTGCACTTTAGGAGATGCGCTGCTGTGTTTTCCTGAGCTTCTGTTGATTGACAGCACAGGAGTCCATGTTGGTTCTGGGAGGTGCCAAATACTCAGGTGCTTCATCTTTCTGTTAATTTCTCTGCTTCTTTACTGAGCATGCTCCCCAAGAACCTGGCCAGTCGTACATTCTGGTTCTGTAATTGTGCTGTTGGCCTGTGCTTCTGCATGTGTTTTCAACTTTGTTTCTCGACCCCGGACCACTGTTTGACTCTTCTCTGCCCACTCCCTGTTCCTGTTGTGACCTCCTGGCTTTTCACCTCGGAACGTTACCTGACCACTTCTCAGCTTTCTTCCTGAATCTATTATGTGCCCTCCTGGAATTCTGACCCTCATATTGTGACCTGACTACGCTTCTGTGTATTCCCTGTATCCATAAGTATCTTCCTGTTACCAGACCCCGGCTTGCCTGACTACTCTTCCGTCTGTACTATCCGCAAGTAGTGACTTGCATTACAATAACATGATGCAGCTGTGATTAAGGCAAAAAGTAATTTCAACCTGAAAGAAAAAGGTCCTTTACAATTCAGCATCAAATGAAAGTAAATCCACTTCAATACTCTAGACTCCACAGAGGATATGTAATCAATTAAGTGTTGAGACCTCCTGATCCGAGATCCCCCAGAGGTAATATGTAGACAGTCACCACACACTCATGAAAGAACCATATCCACTATTGTATTTGAAATCTCTAATTTGTGTGCTATTTCCTGTGCTACATAAATAAATGTGTTAGCTTTTATTTTATAGGTCAATTATGACAATACCAAATATGCATAATTGTTTTTATGTTCTACTACTGTTTCATGGTATGTGCCGACCGTGTCCCTGTACGGTCAGACACAGCCATTACACAGTACATAGCAGGGACACATATTAACATTATCTCAGCACAGGAACTTTTTTTAAAACACATCCAGTTATGGAACTTATTATTAATCGAAGATCTGTTGATTAAAATGTACTTTGTTCATGGCACAACCTCATATTAATATACTTACAAAATTCTGCCTTCTTCCATTCCCAGTACCTCTCCGATATTTTCTGCATAACGTGACGACTATTCTGACTAGTTGCTCGCACAGCATTCTGTGTGGACTGGAAGTCTCTTTCTCTATGAAGGTCTATGAGATTTACACCAAGACTCCCATTGATATCGATGACTGGTCTACACAGAAAACAGCTAGTCAGAGCAGCGGTAATATAGTGCAGAAGATCGCTATAATAGGGTTGGGAATGGAAGAAAGCAGCAATCCGTTAGTATTTTAATATATGAATTTTGTCTTCAAAGTAGGAGGAGAAAAAAGGGTTAATCCCGTGCAATCCGCCAGAATAAGATGTGGAGATGTTGATAGATTAATAACTCTTTTATTCCATAGGTCTATGCGTTTCGAGGTAAAACAAATTGATTGTTGATATTCTGGTCCTGAGGAAGAGGTTTTTGCGGGATTAACCCTTTTTCTCCTCCTACTTTGAAGACATTTCCACGTGGGGCCGCGGCAGCCGCCATTATCTCATGCTATCTATGGTGGGTGTGACCTTTCACAACCACATTTGGTGACTGTATTATATTATATATCACCTCGTTTGTTTATCTGGTAAGACCCTATCAGCGCTTCTTTTTTCTATCTATACTACTGGAATATATGAAATTTGCACATAATATCTGTAGACAACAGGGTACTACATAATAAAAGAAATGTAGACTGCTACATACAAGATGCAAGAATATGCATTCAGTGAAATGTCAGAAATGTGTTAAATACAGCTGTCTTTAGAATCATCTTTCAAATCTTCTATAAAAATTGTGACCTATAAAAAAAAGCACAATTAACACAATGAACATTTGCAAATGCTTTTTCCCTTTATGGATGCCCTGAGCAGCTGGCACATTAGAGTCTGCAGACTGCATTGTGATTCCATCACTGCAGCATTGGCTTCTTATTAATGTCTGATTCATTGTAGTCCTTGATCAGTGAAACATCTCTAAAATGTAGTCATTGTTTAGTCTCCAAAACATCCTCAGAAAGCACATTGAATATAGAAATATTGTATTGGTACACTGTATTTTATTTTACATGATATAAACACAATGTTGGTTTCAGTATATGGACTGTAACACTTGGTACATCCTGTATCCTTGGAGTGAAATATTCCACATATACATTTACAGAAGTACTACAGAAAGAACTTTGTACAATAATGGTAAACATGATGCATTGAAAATGTAGGAACACCCATTGGCAACAGAATAAACATCCGATATAGAGTGTTAATAATATACTAAGATGGGATCTCCATCCCATCAAAGTTTTTATTCTCTTTATTGCAGCCATCATATATAATACAGTGTACTTACAATTGCTAATTTTGCCCTTATACCAGTTAATTCTTCTCTTTTCCATTAGGTCTATGACATCACAGAATTAAAAATAAACCAGCTGAATCATTCTAAGCTCTTTGTAGAAGTTGTAAGTCTCTTTCCCCTGCATGAGTCAATCCCCTCTTCAACTCCTGACCCAGCTGCTTCACTCCTCTTCCTACCTGGGCCTTTACAGTGATGACTCATGCAGGGAAAAGAGACTTCCTGTTTCTGTATAGAGCTTAGAAGGATTCAGCTAGTCGGTTTTTAATCATGTGATGTTATATACCTAATCGGAAAGAGAAGAATGAATTGGGTGGAAAAGCAAAATGAGAAATTGTGAGTACACAGTGCTACATAATATGAGTGCAATATATTAAGAGGAAACAAATTTTGATGGGATTACTTCTTTAAGACATAAAATATGTATTTCCAATTGATCACAAATGAGAAAAAAAAATACTTTATTGAAGTTTCGTTAAAAATGTTTAATTTTTTTACAAAAATAGAATAGCTGATTTGAGATAAATTCATTAATTTACATTTAGAATTTTATATCTGTACACAGTTCTTTTGTTACCTTGAAGGAACCTGTCATGGATTGATGCTGCCTAAACCACTGGCAACATGAATCAGAGCCCAACTGCATAATGGCAGTGAAGTATATTTTTCTCTGAAACATTCCGGCATTTCAGATAAGATACAGTATAGTCATAACAGCATAGACTACAGAACAATCAATTGATGTTTAGTAGCAGTATAGAGCTCCTGGATCACAACAATCCCTGGTTCATTCTTTTCTAAGCACACAACCATAGCCATGAGGAATAAGAAGGTGTAGATTACCAACAATGTGTCCTGGTGCACTATTCAAAGGCGATGTCACTAATGAAAATAGTCAAAAGCACAGCTAATATTGTCAGTCCATAGACAGTTAAAGCACCACTCCAGTGTTCTGTTTTTTTCAGCTCTGGAGTGGTGATTTAAATCTTAGCCACATGCCCCCTGTCTTATACTCACCTTCAGCTTTATGCGGCTCCTGTCCCATGGCACCATCTTGTGACTAACTTCTGACTGACCGCAAATCAGACATTATGTCACAAGCTCTCAATGCATTTCTATGAGAGCCAGAGCAAGGCTCTCAGATACACCGAGTTTTGACTTTATATGCAATGAAGCGACACTGGAAAAAGATGAAGCTGCCGGAAGGTGGGTATATGACATGGGTTAGGGGAATTAGATTTGAAGCACTAATCCAGCGGTGCAATGAAGAAAAAAAAAAAACGGTGCTTTAATAGAGCAGCAAGATGCATGCATAAATGGCCATTCTATTTAACATATTGCCTATGGGATCGACAGTTCATGAATAAGTGACACATTTTCCAAACCTTTAAAGGATGAAATGAGTGAGTTGCTCATATGAAGAGATGTGCTTGTTTTTGCAGTTCATCCCATTCGCATGTATGGGACAAGTTACAGTACAGACACCCATAGCTTTGATGTGCCAATCACAGTGGGTTTCGGTGACTGAGTTTGCACTGATGAAATGTTGCTGAGCTGTAGTAACAATAGATCATAAATGTCTCAGACGACAATTACAATAGCAAAAATTTATTAGAGCTTCTAAAAATAATTTTGTTACTTATACCAACCAGTTATGGTGCTCCCTATTTTCCAAACGTCCTAAAAACCCCCCACTAATTCTACTTTTACTTGCACTTAGTTATGAGAATGTCCCTCCAATATATTCCTGTATGAGCAATGTACAGTCATATGAAAAAGTTTGGGCACCCCTATTAATGTTAACCTTTTTTCTTTATAACAATTTGGGTTTTGGAACAGCTATTTCAGTTTCATATATCTAATAACTGACCACCTCCAAAGACCTGCAGCATCATCTTGCTGCAGATGGTGTCAATGTGCATCGGTCAACAATACAGCGCACGTTGCACAAGGAGAAGCTTTATGGGAGAGTGATGAGAAAGAAGCCGTTTCTGCAAGCACGCCACAAACAGTCGCCTGAGGTATGCAAAAGCACATTTGGACAAGCCAGTTACATTTTGGAAGAAGGTCCTGTGGACTGATGAAACAAAGATTGAGTTGTTTGGTCATACAAAAAGGTGTTATGCATGGAGGCAAAAAAAACCACGGCATTCCAAGAAAAGCACTTGCTACCCACAGTAAAATTTGGTGGAGGTTCCATCATGCTTTGGGGCTGTGTGGCCAATGCCGGCAACGGGAATCTTGTTAAAGTTGAGGGTCGCATGGATTCAACTCAGTATCAGCAGATTCTTGACAATAATGTGCAAGAATCAGTGACGAAGTTGAAGTGACGAAGGGGATGGATATTTCAGCAAGACAATGATCCAAAACACCGCTCCAAATCTACTCAGGCATTCATGCAGAGGAACAATTACAATGTTCTGGAATGGCCATCCCAGTCCCCAGACCTGAATATCATTGAACATGTGTGGGATTATTTGAAGCGTGCTGTCCATGCTCGGCGACCATCAAACTTAACTGAACTGGAATTGTTTTGTAAACAGGAATGGTCAAATATACCTTCATCCAGGAACTCATTAAAAGCTACAGGAAGCGAGCGACTAGAGGCTGTTAGTTTTGCAAAAGGAGGATCTACAAAATATTAATGTCCCTTTTATGTTGAGGTGCCCATACTTTTGGAGGTGGTCTGTGGATTGTCCTTGACTGTTCTCACCATTCTTCTTCTCTGCCTTTCTGATAATTTTTCTTGGCCTGCCACTTCTGGGCTTAACAAGAACTGTACCTGTGTTCTTCCATTTCCTTACTGTGTTCCTCACAGTGGAAACTGACAGTTTAAATCTCCGAGACACCTTTTTGTATCCTTCCCCTGAACAACTATGTTGAATAATCTTTGTTTTCAGATCATTTGAGAGTTGTTTTGAGGAGCCCATGATGCCACTCTTCATAGGAGATTCAAATAGGAGAACAACTTGCAAGTGGCCACCTTAAATGTCTTTTCTCATGATTGGATACACCTGCCTATGAAGTTCAAAGCTCAATGAGGTTACAAAACCAATTTAGTGCTTTAGTAAGTCAGTAAAAAGTAGTTAGGAGTGTTCAAATCAAGAAATTGATAAGGGTGCCCATACTTTTGCACCAGTCAAATTTTGTTTAAATGCGGATTGCACATTTTCTGTTAGTACAATAAACCTCATTTCAATCCAGAAATATTACTCAGTCCATCAGTTATTAGATATATGAAACTGAAATAGCTGTTGCAAAAACCCAAATTGTTATAAAGAAAAAAGGTTAACATTAATAGGGGTGCCCAAACTTTTTCATATGACTGTATATAGATGTATACATAAAACTGGATGACTAAATCACAAATTAATTATTAATACTTCTGCCATAGTTTTAAATGGGTTGTCTGGTCTACATCCACAAGTCTGTGGTGATTTGGATCGGCCTTGTTCAATAGACTTGCACTGAGTGAGGCCGGGTCCTTCTAGTTGGATTCTGGCCGGGAGTCTGCATATTGCACACTCGCAGCCACGAGACTGCCGTACCTGGCCCTGACACCGGCAAATCCTCACAGTGTGACTTCAGATTTGGGAATTTAGAACGGACAACCCCTTTAACAACTGGTACCTGGCATTGGTTCCTGGAACCATTTTACTGTATTTGAACTCAGAAAAGAGGATTCCAGCATTTACAGATTCCATCATATTTTTCCAGTGAAATGACATACACCACGATAAATCCCTGATGAAGCTCTGTATAATCAATGGAGCTCATCATGCCATAGATCTAGCACTGCCGGAAAGAGATGTTACCAACATTAATGAGGGATAATTTTCAACACCAGATCTAGTCACATCCCCACTTAGGCCAGGGCGTCACATTACTATTTACTATCAGGTTGTCACAGGGTATTGTGCAATCTGCCCTTCTGTGCAATATCCACCTCCTCCTTGGTTACGGGTCCCTAACAATTGGTGTTGCCAAAACCAGCTAATCAAAATCCTAGGAACACTCTGCACCACACCCACCAGACACACCAGTGGACGGTCTGAGTAGAATAGGGTCGCCCACCTTGAAGGGGGGGGGTTGGTTAAGGGGAGGTCAGGAGTAGGCCAGTGTAGTGTTGGAAGTGAAGGAGAGAGGAGGTCAGGAGCTGGGCTCCTTGAAAACTACTAGGTAGCAGACGTTGGTCTGGGCCTAGTAGGAGCTGGACCCCCGGTCGCAGGGGATCGTGACAAGGGGCACGGCATTGTCATGGAGAACAGCCGGCGGCCTTGTACCATCAATGGGCTGGGACCAGGGCACGACGGGGTACGTGGACCCAAGGTCAGGGAGTAGCTTCAGGCAACCTGATAATTCGCCTGAAGAGAACGGAGCCTTCAAGATTCGCTCTCCACCCGCTCCAAAATCGGGGTACTAGCGCAACGAGAGGATAGGAATTTCCACAAATACGGTCCAAGAAATTCCAAGCGTGAACCCTGAGAGCAAGCTCCCTCAGTTAGCCATACTGGGGAGCGGGACCCGACTAGTTTTAAGCTACAGGGACCAACCAGAAAGAACAAGGTGCCATGGGAAAAGGTCACAGATCAACAGGCAACACCAGCAGAAACGGGACCCAAACGTGCTCCCCCTCAGCGGTAGCGGTGTCCAGAACTTTGGTTTACTGAAGTTGTCGGTGTCAGCGTTATTGGACTGAGTGAGTACGCAAGTGACCCTTATCTCCCCAACGGCACATCCCTGTCACCATCACCGAGTCCCGGGGCATCTCCCCTACTCGTGGAGGGGTTAAACACTTGGCTGCCCATTCCATCCCCATCGGGTACTCCCAGCCGCAGCAGTGGTACTCCATCTTACCACACACCACGGGTGGCATCACGAACTCTCAATATACCATTCCCCCTGTAAATACCCCCTTTCATTCGAGTGGCCACGAGACCCCCGGGTCCACCAGACGCCCCTCGAGCCACTGCAGATCCGGATCCTAGCAGCTCGGCTGCTGACACGGGGGCAGTACAGTAACTGAATCTGATGCTTATTTATTATCAAAGGTGTTGCCTGTGGCTCATTCGTTTACCTCAGCATGGCCCCCAAGCTCAGTCTGATATCACCGCTGCAGTCAATCAACAAAGACTGGAGAGCAGTGGGAGGCAGCGCTGGATCCCAGGAAGGTAAAGCTCAATTTGTATGTTTTTTGCCTCTTTGAGCCTTTTAGAGCTAACTTTGAACAGACTCATTTTTAGTCATAAGTCACACTTGCGAGTACCTCACTTGTATCTTGCGCGAGTCTCGCATTGCATCACCCGTAACGGACTCACACTCTTGTAACGGGGTGCCAGGGGTGCCTCGGGGCTTGTAGTCGTGGCCCCTTCTGTCAGGCTTACCCCTGGCTCCGCCGTCACTATCGGGACAGGAGATGGCTTGGTGGGGCAGAGTGTGGTGGTGCAGATGTCGTCCGATGTACAAACACTCTCCAGGCAGGATTCGGTGCAAATAAAAGACATTCTTTATTTCACAACTCTTTCCAAAAACCGGCAGTTGCAGATGACTTCACGTTCTTTTCTTAGCTGGGGGAAAGCCTGCCCTGACATCTCCTCCAGTGGGGATGTGCCCGGCTACTCTGCTTCACCTGGCTCCCACTTATGGCTACCCACAGCCCGGACCCACACCGGGACTGCTTCGCACTATGAGGTTCCGCCCGCTCCTTTTCTCTCCGGCTTCCCTGTTCTTCCAGCTCCCACACTCTGCCCCTGCTCTCCTTCTTCTTCTCCCGTCCCGGACACAACTACCTTCTCCTCCTACACTTTCCTCAACAACCCTTCTCTTCCCTCCCCTTGATTCTGCCGGCTCCTCCTCTCCACTGTGGTGACAGCCATACCACCCGGCCACTAGGGGGCCCCACTAACACAATATAAAAACAGTAAAACATTTTTATTAATAACAACGTTTCCGGGTTAACTGTGCTCCCTTTGTAAGGGGTCTGCCCACCCCTTACATACCTCCCCTCTTTAAGCCTGAGCCTCCCGGCAAGGCATGAGCCTAAACTACACATAAAAGGCAACAACATCATTGCAATGAAACTACAAGCAAGTTCACCTTTGGGGCAACCGCAAGGGGCGCACCAGTCCAGTGCCCGGAGTTCCTCCTGGAAGCTCCCGGTCTGGGTCGTGCCCGGAGGCTTGGCAGCGCTCCCGGTCTTAGGTGGTAAACGGCAGGAACACAAAAACTTCTTCTTCTCAGCGACGCGGAGGAGCCCCTGGCTCAGTCCAGCAGCAGGCTCTCTCCGGGCTCAACAACTGTAACGGTTTCAACCAACACACCTTCTTCCGGCTCGGAACAACGCCGGTGTCTAACACAAAAACAGGCCCGCCATCTTCCGGTCTTGGTGCTCATTCCGGATGGTAGGCCCGTTGCCACTCAGCTCTCTGGGCTTGCACATACTCGGGCAAGGACTGCCCGGGCAACCGGCGCAGCCTCCAGAAAGGCTCGTAGCTGATGGGTTGCTCCGCTGTTTCAGCCTCCGGCTTTGGCTCCTCAGTCCCCGACGGGGGTGATGGCGTCGCTGCGCGGGACGGCGGCGTGCTGCCCATAACAATAACCGGATGGGTGGTGATGTTCTGGTTAATCGCCAGCACCGGCGGGGTTCCCTTCTCCGGATCAGTACTCTGCCCGGGCATGACTGCCGGAGCTACAGCCAAGGTACTTCGCGGGCGGGAGGTTTCGGCTAATACCGGTCTTCGCTGTGCTCGTCGCCGGTTCTGGCACTCCTCCCATTCCACTTCTTGCTGCCATTGAGCAGCCTCTTGTGCGGTGGGCATTCGGGTCACCCCGACCGCAAACAGGCCCCGGCAACCCACTTCTCTCAGGAACCGTACCTTCTCTCCTTGGTACAAGGTATGTAGTCGCTGCGGGAGGCCTTCTGTATCCAGGTTTACTCTATTGTAGAAATAGTCGTCACCGGTCTCTCCGTCCCGGATGAAGCCGTACCCCTCTTTCTGGTTGAATTTCACCACCACTCCGGTGGTGTACTGGTGCTCAAACTCCTCGCCCCGGGGACCCGCCATCATCTCCCAGGCGACGGTCTCGGCGAGCAGCCGCTCCTGTACTGGGTCCGGCTCAGGTGACGGGGATCTTCGTGTCGGTAGTGGTGACGGCTGAACTGGGTCCCAGTAGAAGCCCCACTCGTCTTTCTCCAGTTTCCGGGCGTGTATTTCCTCCGGAGCCAGAGCTTGACCAAGTGTCGCAGATCCCACCGCGGCTGGCGAGGGTATCTCCGGGCATGGGTATGGGGTTCCCAGAGGCCGGCTCCCCGACGGTAGTTGGGCAGTGTAGGTCGCCCGGACCTCTGTCGTGGTCGCTCCTGTCACGGCGTCCCACGTGGTCACCCAAGTCACTTTTGTGGCTCTTCCCGGTCCTCCGGGTACAGCCGGCAGATGAGCGGGAAATCCCTCCGCAGACGCAATCTGTTTCGGGTAGCTCTTCTCCAGGCCAGGCGCAGGGTGTAGTCCCTCGGCGTTTTCCATCTTGCTTGGGGAACAAGGCTCAGGTAAAGGCGTCAGGGTCGGTGGAGAAGCTGGAGGAAATGGAGGCGGGCTTACTTTTCCCGCTCTTGGGCATACTCCACCCCCAGTCTCACACTTCAGGTCGACCCCCTCCGCGGCGGTACTTCTTTCTTCTTACAACACCGCCCACTTCACATATCTTCGTACGTGCCCTGGGACCGGCACCTCCCCTCTTTGGGCGGAGTACTCCGAACTTCTTTTTCGGCACCGGCCAGCCCCAGGCTCTTCTTTTGGCGCCAACTTTTCGCGCGCTTTCTGTATCTTCACAGACGACGGCCATCTTGCCGCCATCTTGTGCCCGGTCCAACGCTGCAGGCACTGTTTCTTCTTCCCACCATGGGATCGGGACTCTTTTCCAATACTCCGGATCCAGGACCCTAGGCACCACTTGGTCTCCTTCTTCTTGGAGCGGGTCCCCTTGCATACGATCCGGATCCTGCCAACTACGCCACATGTAATGGGGTGCCAGGGGTGCCTCGGGGCTTGTAGTCGTGGCCCCTTCTGTCAGGCTTACCCCTGGCTCCGCCGTCACTATCGGGACAGGAGATGGCTTGGTGGGGCAGAGTGTGGTGGTGCAGATGTCGTCCGATGTACAAACACTCTCCAGGCAGGATTCGGTGCAAATAAAAGACATTCTTTATTTCACAACTCTTTCCAAAACCCGGCAGTTGCAGATGACTTCACGTTCTTTTCTTAGCTGGGGGAAAGCCTGCCCTGACGTCTCCTCCAGTGGGGATGTGCCCGGCTACTCTGCTTCACCTGGCTCCCACTTATGGCTACCCACAGCCCGGACCCACACCGGGACTGCTTCGCACTATGAGGTTCCGCCCGCTCCTTTTCTCTCCGGCTTCCCTGTTCTTCCAGCTCCCACACTCTGCCCCTGCTCTCCTTCTTCTTCTCCCGTCCCGGACACAACTGCCTTCTCCTCCTACACTTTCCTCAACAACCCTTCTCTTCCCTCCCCTTGATTCTGCCGGCTCCTCCTCTCCACTGTGGTGACAGCCGTCCCACCCGGCCACTAGGGGGCTCCACTAACACAATATAAAAACAGTAAAACATTTTTATTAATAACAACGTTTCCGGGTTAACTGTGCTCCCTTTGTAAGGGGTCTGCCCACCCCTTACACTCTCGTCACAGGAGCATCTCAGCTGCATAGAGATGCATGCAACCAACCCGCTCCTGTGAGGAGAGTGTGAGTCCGTGCCGGGTGATGCAATGCGATAATCGCTTTAATAACTGATACGACACTTACAGCTGTATTTAAACTAGAGACATAGTATCAAAGGCAACATGGTTTTCCCCTTGTAATCATTGGGAGGTGCTATGTCAGCGGTTTTCACAGCCTATAAGCATGGAATATGCTATAAAATCTGTGCATGAACATACCCTAAAAGAAATGGTGCAGACAAAACCACCCTGGTTGGCTTTTCTTCTTCCACAGCTCTGTTAGGATGCAATGATGATTTTCTGAGCGCAATCCACTGCAACAGATGGCACTGCTTTTCCAGTCATTTAGGAACTATTTGCAATGTCTGCCATTAGTGATGTAGGAGAAAGGTTTCTTTCAGAAAATTAGAATAACAATAAGAAACACTAAATATTCTCCAGACTAGAATTACTCATCTATACATCCGCTGTTGTCCACTGTCTCTGATTTTAAATAACATATTCTGATATCCATTCACTCATACAAAACACATAGTTAATGGCTCATTATATACAGCATCCCATCTGGGCATTATAGAAGAAATGACTACGGGCATTGTCCGTTCTCCAGCCCATGAGGTACGTCCATGTGACACGAGGTTGAGCCTTGGCACACCTTACTTGACAATATACATCTTTTTATACTGTACAAATGTTTGCAGGATGAATGTTGTTGCTTTAGTCTCTTTGATAGGCTTTTACTTTAAAGGTTGAAGATTAGGCCTAGCAAGCCCGAACCATTAAAATGACAAGGAGTATGAGACACAGTAATGATATTGCTGCAAACAAGAAGAGAAGTCCAGCAAACACAGTAGGCCTCATGGGGAGAAGAATTAGGGGTCTTTCTGCAGGGATCATATTGGTGAGATTTAGCATGTAACCCAGGGACCATGCAATGCTGCTATTGCCAACCTGCCAATAAAAGAGACCACAATTTATCAGAATAAAAAAAAAAGTCACCCTAATCCCTGAGAAAATATTAGTAGAAATTAAATTGCCATTACATTAAAGAGAACCTGTTAGGCTACTTTCACACATCCGGTTTGAGCACTGCGGCTCAATCCGGCTGTGAAAACTATGCAACGGATGCGGCGAAAACACCGCATCCTTTACATGCGGCCCGTCCATTTTTTTCCGGTTGCGGCATGCTACTGAGCATGCGCAGTGGAAAAAAACGCATGCGGCGAGCGGATGCGTTTTTTTCCGCATCGCGCCGCATCCGGCCTCCATAGGTATGCATTGAAAAATGCGCCGCAGCGGCCGGATGCGACGCGATGCGGTGTTTTTTTGCCGGAGCAAAAAACGTTGCAGGGAACGTTCGATCCGGCCGCGGCATCGGCTAAATCTGCCGCATGCGGCAAAAACCGGACCGAACGCAAGCCCCTGCAGCACAATACGGCACTAATGTAAGTCTATGCAAAAAAAAAACGCAATCGGCGTTACAAAAGTCGGTTGCGGTTTTTCTGCAGAACGCCGTATTGTGCCGCAGAGCAAAAATCCGGATGTGTGAAAGTAGCCTTATCTGATTCATTCTGCCGGAACTACAGGCAGCATGAAATGCATTTAACTACTTCACGTTTTTGAAACCTAAAATGTTTAAAGACGCTAAAGCCTACACATACAGTATATTACAAAAGTAAATACACCCTTGACATTTTTGGAAATATTTTATATCTTTTAATGTGAGACAACACTGAAGATGTGTCAAGGTGTCATAATGTAAAGTAGTCTGTGTACAGCTTATCTAACAGTGTAAATTTGGTGCCCTCTAAATAACTCAACACATAGCCATTAGGCTATGTGCGCACGTTGCGTCGGAGTACCTGCAGTTTATTCTGCACGTTTTCCTTCCCTTGGTTATTGACCAAATGGCTTTTGACCATTTTTTAGCGCTAAAAACGCATGCGTTTTTACCGCGTTTTTAGTGCGTTTTTAGCGCTTTTTACCTGCGTTTTCACCTGCGTTTCTGCAGATGCGTTTTTGAGATCAAGACACTGAGAAATAAAGTTGAATTAGTCAAAAAGAATGAAAAAAGAGAAAAAAAGTATAAAATTAACTTTTAATAAAACTATATGGGAAATTATCATTTTTAATGAGAAAATAGTGGTTATGCACATTTTATCAGAAAAATAGGTGAAGTTTCTAATTTTTTAACATTTAAATTTTCGGTTATTGTGTGTGTGTAAAGGAACATTAGAACCCATTAAATTTTGTCCAGAAAAGCATGCGTTTTGGGAGCCAAAAACGCAGTGGAAAAGCAGGTAAAAAGCATGAAAAACGCAGGAATTGTGATTTTGCTTGCGTTTTGCCATTTCTCATTGACTCCAATGTTAAGGAAACGCTGCAGAAATGGCAAAAACAACTGACATGCTGCTTCTTTTTCAGCATGGTTTTTGACCACAAATATGCAAATTAAACGCTGCAGAAAAAAAAAGCAAAGTGCAGACAGGATTTCTGCTTTTCCCATAGACTTTGCTGGCAATCAAAAACGCATGCGTTTTTGCGCAAAAACGCTGCTGCTAAAAACGCTGCAGAAACGCGGAAAAAAAACGCAACGTGCGAACATAGCCTCAGTGTCAAAACCTCTGGCAACAAAAGTGAGTCCACTCCTAAGTGAGAATGGCCAAATTGTGTCCAAAGTGTCAATATTTTGTGTGCTCACCAATAAATTCCAGCACTGCCTTAACTCTCTTGGGCATCGAGTTCACCAGAGCTTTACAGAAGCCACTGGATCCTCTTCCATCCTCCATGATGACATAACGGAGCTGGTGGATGTTAGAGACCTTGTGCTCCTCCACCTTCCGTTTGAGGATGCCCCACAAATGCTCAATAGGGTTTAGGTCTGGGGTCATCCATTTTCAGTCTAGCACCTTTACCCTCATTTTCTTTAGCAGTCATCTTGGAGATGTATTTGGGGTCGTCATGTTGGAATACTACCCTGCAGCCCAGTTTCCAAAGTGAGGGGATCGTGCTCTAATTTAGTATGTCATAGTAGATGTTGGCATTCATGGTTCCTTCAATGAACTGTAGCTTCCCACAGCATTCATGCAGCCCCAAACCCTGACACTCTCACCACCATGCTTGACTGTAGGCAAGACACACTTGTCTTTGTACTTCTCACCTGGTTGCTGCCACACACGTTTGACACCGTCTGAACCAAATATGTTTATCTTGGTCTCATCAGACAACAGGACATGGTTCCAGTAATCTAAGTCCTTAGTCTGCTTGTGTTCACAAACTGTTTCTGTTCTTTCTTGTGAATCTTCTTTAGAATAGGCTTCTTTGTGGGATGACAGCCATGCAGACCAATTTGATGCAGTGTGCGGCATATGGTCTGGTCACTGACAAGTTGATCCCCCAACCCCTTTAACTTCTGCAGCAATGCTTGCAGCACTCATACATCTATTATGCGGAGACAACCTCTGTGTATAATGCTGAGCACATACACTTAACTTCTTTGGTTGACCATGGCGAGGCCTGTTTTGAGTGGAACCTCTATTGTTAAACTGCTGTATGGTCTTGGCCACCGTGCTGCTGCTCAGTTTTAGGATGTTGACAATCTTCTTATAGCCTAGGCCATCTTTATGTAGAGCAACAATTCCTTTTTTCAGATCCTCAGAGAATTTTTTGCCATGAGGCGCCATGTTGAACTTCCAATGACCAGTATGAGAGTGTGTGAGTGATAACACCAAATTTAACACACCAGCTCCTCATTCACACCTGAGACCTTGCATCACTAATGAGACACATGACACCAAGGAGGGAAAATGGCTAATTGGGCACAGTTTGTCTGTTTTCAATTAGGAGTGTATTCACTTTTGTTGTTAGACATGTTTATATATTAATGACTGTGTTGAGTTATTTAGAGGGCACACCAATTTACACTGTTATGCAAGCTGTACACTGACTACTTTACAATGTATCAAAGTGTCATATCTTCAGTCCTGTCCCATGAAATTATATAATAAAATATTTAATAAAATGTGAGGGGTGTATTCACTTTCGTGCTATACTGTATAGGCTATGTTTCCATGATGAGTTTCTGGTGTGTTTTTGATGCTGCGTATTTTCGCAGCCTCAAAAACACGATGTCTGATAGCATAGTGGATGGGATTTGAAGACATTTTTTTCTTTTTCTACTTAGCATAAATGCCCTGTGGTGCGTGTTTCAAATCTGCAGTATATCCATTTCTCTTCTGTGCTGAGTTTTCTGTGCAGATTTTCCCCATTTGATTCGCATTAGATGCGAATAATCTGCAGGGGAAAAAAAAACGCACAGCGGAACCACATCAAAAGTGCATGAAAACCGCGCCTGTTGTGAATACTGTCTGGTGGAGTTCCGCTCTTGGACTCTCTCCTGTAGTCACTGAGGTTAGTGGTTAGATTCTGTTCCCCAGTTCTACACACCTGGTTTGCAGCTCAAACCTTGATTTTGTATATAGGTGTGTGCTGGCTGTTTATCTCTGCCAGTTGCCTGAAATTCCAGAGAC
Organism: Anomaloglossus baeobatrachus; assembly: GCF_048569485.1. Classification (NCBI taxonomy): domain Eukaryota; kingdom Metazoa; phylum Chordata; class Amphibia; order Anura; family Aromobatidae; genus Anomaloglossus; species Anomaloglossus baeobatrachus. The sequence continues at coordinate 437,248,133 of NC_134358.1, read as the reverse complement.
TATAGGAGTCTGTCTCTTGTTCCTCTGGCTTCCCCGCTACCAAGCTAAGCTAAGTTCATGGTTTAGCTTCATAATTTTCGTGTGTTATTTGCTTATACATCTGTGAATTATCTTTTAAAGTTTTTTTTTGTATCGTATCCTGTTTTGTTTGTGCCTTCAAGGTTTGAGCTGCAAACCAGGTGTGTAGAACTGGGGAACAGAATCTAACCACTAACCTCAGCGACCACAGGAGGGAGTCCAAGAGTGGAACTCCACCAGACAGTATTCACAACATGCACCTAAGTATATCAATAAAGTTTTGTCAAAGCCACATACCAGGAAGTATCAAAAATAAAGCAGCTTTATTTAAAGCATGATACATCAAAAAGAGGCAAAGACCGACGCATCAAAAACGCGACAAAAACACGTTAAAAAATCACACCCAAAAAAGCAATGACAAAACATAGGTAACCTAATTTATATAATTAGTGTAGAAATTCTACAATTTAAAAAATTCACCAAAGGTTTATCATGGGAACATAGCCATAACAACAAAGGGGATTACTGTAGAAACAAATACACTTTTTACTTTAAATAGTTTTTATAAATGACGTCCATTACAAAAATCTTAAAAATATTGTCATGTGGAGAGTCAACTATGGATGTGATGACACTTTCTAACCCAATATATTAGAAATAATTACTTTACCTCCTTCTGAAACAGTATCTGAGGCCAAGATTCACTGTTGAATTTATATCCATGGACTAATAGATGGTAAATGTAATTAGCCGAAAAACAATAGGATCTTGCATAGGTTTCATCAAATCTGGATAGGATATGTGGAAGCTGTAGGAAAAAAAGACAGACACCATGCCAGACTATAGTACTAAAGATACACATATATTGTATAAATGCATGTAAAGTGACGATACATGATCTAGTTGTGTTATGTGTACATCATACAATCTATGCTTTTGGGGACATAACTAAGATACATAGGGCCCAATTCACAATGGTGTTAGTAAAAAGCCCTGAAATGTAAAAAGAAAATGGTGCAATTGGAAGTTGTGCAAATATTTTGAGACCTTTGGAATTTTTAAGAAAGTCATGGCTAGCACTTCAAGCGTGGGCAGTGATGGATCAAGACGGGGAGTGGAAAAGGCCGCCAGGCACATTCATCAAAACTTATGCAAATTTAGTGGTGTGAATTATACCAGAAATGTACTCTAGTCCCTGACTGGAGTAACCTTTTTGGTGGAAGCACGTATCAATTGTAAGGTGAGCGTATGTCATGAGGGTGTCGAGACCTCAAGGGGATCTGGGATCAGAAGATCCTCTTTAAAACCCTTCATCGTTTATCTTTAGTAGTAGCATATTTCATTTCATTCTGTGCTGAAGGCGTTAAGGTTTCTTTTCTTTCCTGCTGAGATTGATTTGCAGCTGCTAATCTCGGCTACAACCACACACTTCTGCTATATAAACCCACTCCTTACTCATATGCCGGCTATAGTTCTTTCTATGCTGACCTGTGAAGGATTTGACTCTTAAGAAAGCTGTGGTTATCTTTCCAGCAGATATAATGGAGTCCCTCTCTGGAGAAAAATCAAAGTTCTTATGTTGAATGCCTCTACCTTGTTTGTCTCCCATTCTTTGTGTTTGTTTTTATTTTAGTAGTAAGACTAGTGTCTTGCTCACCTGCTCACTAGTCAGGGCTAATCTAGCGTCAGTAACGCCCAAGGGATGTGATCGCACATTGGAGGAAGGACCGGTCTAGAAACGTTAGGGAGCTTAGGGATCAGCCACAGGTGAGTTAGGTGGTGACCCCTCTACCTAGCACCAGGGCCTACCTTTATGTCTTCCCTCCTTTTGCACGGAACGCTGGGCTTTCCCTCACCCTGGTGTAAAGGCCTAATTCATTAATTAGTGTATGCCTCTTAATGAATTAGATGAATGTTACTGTAGCGGCACAAGTGCAAAATGCAAGTCTTAAAGAATCAGGCCTAGTGTGTATCTGGGGTAAGTAAAAAAATATATAAAATGTCCAATGCACAGTACAATACTGATGCATTTCTAGATTTATATATTTATAAGTTATGCAACTTTCTTTAAAAAAAAAACAAAAAAAAACAATTTAGTCCAATTCTCTTCTTGCTGAGAGTGTTAGGAAACACTAGTAGTCATGCTTACTTGGGGTATTTCCATCTTTACAGATGGTTACAGTTGTATATTGCTTGTAAAGCTAACAAGCAACCATGTACAGTAATTTAAATCCTATTCGTTCTCCTGATAACATACTTCTATTCTATTGCTTAAAGCGCACTCTCAAGAGGGCCAGCCACTAGAGATGAGCGGACTCGCTCATTCTATTTTCTTTCTTATTTTCTTTATTTTTCCTTTATTGTTTTTTTTTTTTACTTTTTCAGTACCGGATCCGGATCAAACACCCGGAATCCCGGGCCCAGGACCGGCACCTGGGTACCTTTTGAAACCGCGCGGATCCGGACTCTTACAGTCCGGGTATACTCATCCCTACCAGCCACCACTGTAATCTAGAAGCGCTGGTCATATAAGCACAGAATTTACAAGCTGTTTTCTGTTGAGCTTGTAAGCACTGCCTGAAGCATCCAGGATTCCAAGAGCACATTGTAAGCGCTTACTCCTAGCAATCTTCATTCGCATATCACTTACAATGCTGCAGAGAGGCAAAGTTGCCTCAGGTAGCATGCACAGTTTGGGCCATCAGCACAACTATTCTGCTGGCCTGAACTGTCAATCAATCAGGGGTTTCTGCCAACTATCAGGAAGCGAGGAGGCCCGAGAGCGGTCCACTCATAAAACTGAAGTTGGGACAAAACTTGTTAAATAACTAGACTGCCGATAGTGATACACTGTAACCACTCCAGCAGCTTTTTCAGTAGGGCATGGACTAAACTTCATTGCAGCATCTAAATTCTAACATAAAGCAGAAATCTAATAATATTAGCAAATATCTTCAATTAGAAATGAAGTATAGGTCTCCTGATTAGCTATGTTGCTTACCTCCTGTGCAGAGAACTACAATGGCTAATGGATTAAGGTAGAGAAATGAACAGCTCTACTGGACATTCCTGCAGTCAGCATGCCAATTGTATCCTCCCTCAAAACTTACATCTGTGGCATTTTGCTATGTTATAAAAATGCACATTTTAGAGTGGCCTTTTATTGTGGCAAGCCTAAAGCCCCCGTCACACACAGCGAGATCGCTAGCAAGATCGCTGAAACGTCACAGGTTTTGTGACTTATCAGCGACCTCGCCAGAGATATCGCTGTGTATGGCAAGCAGCAGCGAGCAGGCCCCTGCTGTGAGGTCGCTGATCGTTACAAAACGATCAGGACCATTTTTTGCTTGTTGGTCTCCCGCTGTGCAGCACGCATCGGCGTGTTTGACGGCGGGAGACAAACGATCTGAATGTGCAGGGAGCCGGCGTCTAGCAGCCTGTAAGCGGCGGTACGCTGGTAACCATGGTACACATCGGGTAACTATGCAAAGCGCTTTGCTTAGTTACCTGATGTGTACCATGGTTACCAGCATACGCCGGTTACAGGCTGCTAGACGCCGGCTCCCCGCACACATAGCCAGGGTACACATCGGGTAACTATGCTAAGCGCTTTTCATAGTTACCCGATGTGTACCCTGGCTACCACGAACAGCGTTGTTACACGGGTCGCTGGTGACTGATCGCTGGTTTCTGATCGCTGTGGAGATCTGCCTGATTGACAGCGCATCAGCGACCATGTAGCGACGCTCCAGGTCGGATCGCTGGTGGGATCGCTGGAATGTCGCTACATGTGACGGGACCTTAAGGCACATCTATGCAATAATCATACTGTCTAATCAGCATCTTGATATGCCCCACCTGTGAGGTGGGTAGATTATCTCAGCAAAGCACAAGTGTTCACTACCACAGATTTAGGCAAATTTGTGAATACTTGTGAGAAAAACGTCTTTTGTGTACATAGAAAAAGTCTTAGGCTATGTGCCCACGGGGACAGTGTCCTGCGGATATATCCGCAGGACATTCCGCAGGTGCTCCCAGGAAACAGCACCACAACTTTTGTCTGTTTCCATGCTGCGGAATGTCGTGCGGATATGGTGCGGGCATTCTGCATTGAGGATACAGTGCCATGGCTTCGGCACTGCATCCTCAATGCAGAACAAGTGCTGCAGTGATCGGGGGAGTTCATACTTACCTCCATCATGCAGCACCTCGCTTTCCGGCAGCCGGGTCACTCAGCGTCTGCAGAAGAAGGTGGGCGGGCTTGAACTAGCTCCGGCTGTCACATGACCGGAGCTCGTGCAGGATCCGCCCACCTCTTCCTTCCTGTACCTGGATTCACCGCACTCCTGTACACCGGACAGAGAAAGTGACTCCGGTGAGGCAGGTAAGTATATGGGACCCTGCGGAGAAATCCGCAACAATAATTGACATGCTGCAGATTTTTCCGCATGGAAATCCGCACGATTTCCGCTGCGGACAAATCCGCAGCGTGGGCACAGCATTTCCCAAATGCCATAGAAATGGCTGGGGAGTAGCTGTGCTGCAGATTTCTGGAAAATCCGCGGCTTTTCCGTGAGAAATCCGCGGCAAAATCCGCGCATTTTCCGCAGCGTGGGCACATAGCCTTAGATGTTTGGGTTCAGCTCATGGAAAATTGAAGCAAAAAGAAAAGTGTTGCTTTTATATTTTTGTTCAGTGTATTTACTCTAGGATTCTTTTCTTGGATATTAGAGTTGAAAAGAGTGATTTATGTTAGTGACTATAGGTTCTAGTTCTTCTTTCCTTTATGTTTTATTCTATTATAATATAAAAATTTATACAAACCTTGCTCCATTCTTGGCTACAGAAAGAAGACATGCTTGTGTTAAATTCTGGTAATTGGAAATTTCCAGTCAGATTTAAAGCATTGGCCGTATAATAAAAACCAGAAAATGCCTGGAACACAAAGAAAATCTGTAACTAACCACATTAAAGATAGCGGCCTAAATCAAGCAGATGGATGTAACTATACACCATTCAGAAGGTGGGATGCGCTGTTTCCACAATGGTCAAATAATACTCAAGAGTTACTGTGACGCCCCTGAGGCGTCAGTCGCCACAGGGTACTGCACCTCACTAGAGGTGCAGTATACATTCAGGGTAAGGAGGAGGTCATTGACAGTAAACAATAACAATTCACCACCATACACAGTTAGTTGCCCTCTCACCAGGACTGGGCTGGGGTAGAGACATTGGAGGGTGGCCATCACTAATGTAGTGGACCCTCTGCTCACTAGTGAGAAACCCAGGGGGGAGGAGCTGGACACGGGGAGTAAGGACATACACAAACACACACACACACACACTTTCAGTTTCACATAGACAGACAGGAAGTGACAGTCTGAGGAGAGAGAAGGAAGAAGCAGAGCTCTAGAGGTCATGGGGACGGGCAAGCTGGAGGAATTAGTCCCAGGACCAGGAGTGAATATTCAGACATCGACAGGCTCGGAATCAGGGAGTCAGAGGAGAATACGGTCGCTGAGGAGAGAGCTACAGCTCCCTCAGGACCGGGCGCATAGAGAACAGGGTGCGGAGCCCTAGGCTGATGAGCACTGCACGTCTCGCCAGACAGATAGAGGATTTCAAGTCTTCTGGTCCACACACAGATTCCGGGGCAAAGCAGCATATAGAGCATGTAGAGCCAGGAGTCATAACCAACGGGAGGCACCAGCAACAGACTCGCGCTGCGTGCTATACTGGACAGGAAAACAACCATTCCCAGGACTTTGGTGCCAGCATAGCTTCAAGCCACAGGGACTCACACAGCACAGGGAGGAAGGACTCACAGAAAGAAGTACCGGCTCTGACCTCCAAAATATCCGGGATCGGCTGGAGCCCATGACAGCGGAGTCCAATAGTCCAAAGGCGGTGACATCTCAGTGAGTAAAGAACTTGAACTGCACCCTCTGTGTCGTCCCATCATTGCCAGTGCTCCCATCATTGCGCCCCTGCGCCATAGGCGACTACTACTCCAACCTTCCTCTCTGGGGCCTAGCTCTACTTATGGAGAGATGCAACACCCGAGCTGTGTCACCATCTGTCCCAGAAGACAGAGACTTTCTGCAGCGGCGGCTAATCACTGGCCGCATACCACAGGTGGCGTCATGAATAACTACTCCCATCATCCCCATCTTTATTGACACTGACGGGGTCATGGAACCCGGGCGAGGCCGCTGTGATAACCAGAATCGACACCGGCCCGGTAACAAGTGTCCCCCAAAGACCCCGTGGGCACGTCATTACCACCATCCTCCTGTTCACAAAAAAAAACCCTGAAGGCAAGAAGATTACTAAATGAGAACTCGCATCAGTATATCTTTCCACAAGTTTAAGTTGCCCTTATATTTGGAAGCATAGACCTGGTGACAGATGGCAAACATTAAGCTACAAGTATCTGCCAGAAGAACCAAGGATTTGTCATGTTAACGTTCAACATATCTGATGCCTATTTTACATGGCACTCCCTAACATGCAGTGTGAACAGGTCCATAACTGAACATGAACTGACACAGAATGACAAAAAAAGACAGTTGCACTCTGAAATGCTAAATCATGCAAACAATGAATGTAAGAATATAGACATGCATTACTGCCAAAGGAAATCAAAGAAAAAATGTAGATATTTTGCATACAAAAATGGCTATTTCTATATCTGCCCAGTAGCCACGTCAAGGCATTTCTCATTATTGGGTACCTACACTGAACTGAAGGTTCTCTCTTGGTTAAAAAATCTTCATGTGTATGGGCGATGTAGAAACCTGCTATACTGTAGAGAATAAAATCACCTGTGGCTAACGGGGGAGGGGTGCACGGTCAAAAGGTATGACCCCATGATCTAGACAAAAAGACTGACTGCACTCCTTAACATGCAGTGTGAACAGGTCCATAACTGAACATGACATATAATGACAAAAAAAAAAGACAATTGCACACAACACTAATATCGGAGAACAGCTTACTGAAAATCCTCCCTTCACCTTGGGCTGGTAAACACCATCGAATGAGCAGTCTTGCTTCCCATGGCAAGCAGCAAAATTAAACAGTGTAGCTACTCTCTCCATACATTGGACTGGCTCTCCTGTACCCTTAAAGCTTATGAGTTGCTCCGGATTGTAGTTTGTTGGTCGAAAAGATGCAGAACACAGACTTCCAAATATGTGATTCATTGTTAAATTCACCTTGTAATTCTGAGGATAGCATGGATTTTCTACATGAGGTTTCCCCTGTGAGCTCTAAACGTGATAAACAGAGAAGTATGGTACAGATTAAATTATGAGAAAGTCACACATGTCCAATAATTTGGTACTTTTTGCAGAGCCTCATATTGTGATCTTCCAGTTATAATACAATACTAACTCTAGTTTTACATATTTCCTTAAATAAAGCCGTGATGGTCATTCAATGATTTTACTGGAAGGTGTAAAAAAAATCAATTTATAGTTACTTTCCCTGGTTCCATAATTGTTCTACAAAAGCCCCATCCTTAGTCACAGAGATAATGTAACGCTCAAAGTGGCGAGCGGGAGTGGACCCAGTGGACCACAAGGGGGCACTCAGGTCTACTCGTTCATGGGAGGGCCTTAACTAAGCACCTGCTGTGAGGTGGCACACCAGATGCCATTTCCCAGGGCAGTTACTTGGACTGTGGCAGCTGAGCGCAACAGGGAGACAGCAGAACACGGACACAGTCATAGGCAGGATGGGCACTGGCAAAACAAACAGGATAAAAATGGAAGCACAGTCTAAATGGGAACAGGTGCAAAGGTACAGGTGTTAAGGTGAACTCTTAACCAGAGATCACTAGTTGCCTACTGCCTGGCCGAATTGGTATATACCAAGTGCATGCATAAAAGAATTCACACCAGACACAGTCGGATATGAAATCTCTTCTTGGTCACAGTAAAGATGGCACCAAACAGACAGAGAAGGAACATACGTCCTCTTGATATAGGCTAGGGGCGTACACAAGTTCACATATGCCCATTTAGTGGGACAGTTCATGAGCTAGCCAATGGGGAGATCCGTGTTGCTGTTGATGGGTGCGTCTGACTTCAGTGGATGAAACCATGATGATGGGTGGGACGTCATCTGGTGCATCCATGCTGATGGTTTGGTTGTGATTCTGGTAAGGGTCTTACCTTATATGGTATCTTCTTTCATTCCCTGCATTCCAAGCAAGGTGTGGTGAACAGGAAATGGCAGCCATCTTTATATCTGTGTCATGTGTATGATCTGAGAGCTGAATTATGTTAGGCAAATCGACATATTTCCCAGAATGCTCTATGTCCAGAGGTTAAGTAAGTATTTCATTTTATGGCTCTCCTCAACAGTCCCCCCTAAATACTTTATTAACCTTCTGACCCTACCGTGGTCCTCTAACACATCAGCTCTAATGCTTTAACTGCAACCTTTTTTCATTTTTCTATCTGCTATACAAGCAATGCTAAGCTTTTGCCCCCGCTGGTACAGACTGCTGATCAGAGAGTTGATCACATCCCGCACACACAGTTCACAGAGGTATAGGTAACTAGAACAGACTATTTAATGCCGAAGAGCTTACTCAGAATTTGAGATTAATCGATTAGAAAGAGTAAGGCAATTGTAAGAATAAGCTTCTTACTGTTATGCTGCAGCTTTTAGCATTACTGTTTCTGAAAGACTGATTCTCAGTCAATATCCGAGTGCTGTCCGCGTCTTCGAGACTTTTCTACCAGAATACACCTGATTGTATCACAACACTATATCACCCGTATCTTATCGTATATCGTATCGTATATATCACCTGTATTACCCGTTCTTGTCTCGGGTCCATAATCTACCACCAGGAGGCCTTTAACAAGATTTCCCTTACACATGGATCCGATTACCTTCAGTAACACAGAGTAGCACTTTTACGGCTTCAAATACCCACAAATAAAACAATACCAGTTACCTACAAGTGTATGTTATCCTTAAAAAGTCACTTAAACCTTTAAAATAATTGATTGGTTCAGGTCAGATAATGTTTTTCCCACCATGAGCCCTTATTTGTGTAATGTTCCTGTACCCATTCTTCCCTTATGGTTATTTCCCATGTATCATCCCCAATCTAGAAATTCTCCATAAGGTTCTATGTGAGATAATCCAGCACTATGTGTGTTGTGACCCTCATTCTGCTGGTACAATGGACTCTTTACAGTGGTTGTTGTCTCCAGATGGGTTTTCCCTCAAGCTTCATGGAAGTTGCTGTGGTTGGGATAAGCTGGATCGGTCCACCTGATTCTGACTCAGGGCTCATTCTGACTTGTCTTTTTAGGATCACCCAGTCTCCTGGCTGAAGACCACGTGCTCCTAACACTGATTTAGGATCTGGAATTGGAGGATACACATGTTTAACACACTATACAGGCAGTTGTATACGGCTCGTACATCACTGGTCAGGATATCACACTGTATCTGCAGTATCTGTGAGAAATATAATCATGTTCTAGGTACTAAACCAAAAATACCTTATATAAAGATCTAATTATTAAAGGAAAACGAACATTTGTTACATGACTTGCAGCGTTCACCATTATCTTGTGGATCGTTACATGTTTATGTTATAATCATTAACGTTCCAAACAACATACACCCATGTGAGTATAGACACAATTAAATATTCCAATAAAGGAGGGGCAGGGATTGGGGCAATAGCCCTAAACTCTCCCTACCTCGCAGCGGAGGTCGGCACCCTATAAGGCGAATCGGCGCCCCCGCTCACCGACGGCTCACCCTCCCTATCCATACACTGCTAAGCTAATATGTGCTGCTAATGTCAGTGAGGAAATATAGAAACCGTGAGATACAGGGGATAAAGAGGCGTCAATATGCAAGTATATATATCCAATTCATTCCCAAAGATTAAATATTCACACTCTGAATTTTGCATAGCTGTTTGGTAGCTTAAATCAATATGATACAGCAAAATTGAAGGACCAAACCCTAAAATAAATTAAATATCTCACATGTATAACATGTACCCACTGTATCAATATAATAATAAGGCCAGGTAAAGTCATGAGGAGATCTTGTCCGATCACAGACTCTCCACTGTACAATTCACACTCAGGCTAATAAAATAAACACATATTTGTCAGACATTTAGCTTGAAAGAAGCCCAACGCGTTTCTCCCTTCACAATGGCAGATGGGTTCATCAGGTACTGATCTCTATAGTGACTTCTGCTATAGAATATGTACTTTTACCGCTTTTTAGGAACTCCATCTTTACATACCACCAGCACCATGAGTTTTTCAGCAGTAATGTTTTCCACACCGGATATGTTTCAGAGCAGGCCTGAAAAGAAATTCACTCAACACGCACAAAACTCATATAAACCTACTCATGGTAGATGTATATGACTAATCTGCAATCACCGGAGCAGTAGAGCGGATGAGGGGGGTGTTTCTACGAGGTCTTTACAATTTTTCTACCTTAATAGACACACGTCTTACAAGACTGGATGTATCTGGTCACCTGGGTACTGAGCAGTGGTGCTGCCCAGATCTTGTCCACCACTACACTATTTGTCACGGGTTCATTGATTACCTGGGCCATTATTGAGTAGAGCGCTCATGGCAGAGAAAGCTTACCGCCCTTTATCCACAGACCTTCCTCAGTCACTGGTTCCCTGCGTCTCACACTCCGTTCCTTGCTAAATCGCTTGTTCCTGTAAGGATTTAAGAACACAAGGAGTGACAGATGTCACGGACGACGTGACAGGAGCCACCGAGGTACTGGTACTGGTCTGCATTGGTAAAGGACTCTCAACTCTAGGCCCATGCACTGCTTCTTTGTTGTCTGCTCCATCAGTCACCGGCTCTTTTGATAACAGGAGAGCGCCTCCACCTGGGTTCATACACACTCTACGGTCTTTATAGGTTTATCATGTCACAATCCACATTTGACCATCTTACCCCACTCCGCTCTACGAACCACAGTGATCGCAAATCTTCATCTCATTCTCCTATGGGAGTGGTTTGATTTTTATTACCTCATGTTGCGTAACCTCAGCATATCCAGTGCAGAATCAACCAGAAAAACTCAAAATCTGCATTAGCAATGGGCTCATCTGAGACATGTTCAAAACCTGACAATTCTTGTTACATCAGAGCAATCATGAGATATGTCTGTCTGCTGTATCCTCCTTACAGATAAAAATATAAAGAACACTTAATAGAAAAACCCAATCGATGAACAAATTAAAACCTTAAATAATACGTGATTTTTCCACATCATCTTTCCCCCCCTTTTTGAATCTATTATCCAAAGCATAATTAGATTCAAAAACTATGTGGCCCCGGAGCTCTACATTTAGGCATACAAGTCACATTGTGTAGATTGTACCTAATCGGGAACAAAATAAATATTATGTTATGTATAACCTTATAATAGAAAACTATTTCACTGGCTTTTGAACCTTCGCTTGAACCACAGAAATCTGCATTACAATCTTTCTTTCTATAAAAAGGAAACAGATGATTCAATACATTATATATAAAACACAGAATGCCATAAATCATCCACATACTTTTAAACCAAATTATTGTAATTATGAATAAATTATTAATAATTATTATTTTTATCATTATTATTAACAACAATAATATTAATAACGTAACACAACCTCTGGCTATAGAGGCGTTCATATTTGCAAAATTGAGGAAATTATCAGGAAATTTTCAGCATCTCTGTGATAATTCTGTCTGTGAGGTAAATCCGGAGATATGACGATAAATCATGATATTCAAGTTATGTCAGGAAGCCCTCTCCTGGTGTCACCCCCCCTTTCCTTCACACAACTTGTTTAGCAACCCATCCCATGGCCATCTCCTGTGATATGGAAATTAGGTGATGTGGGAACAAAGGACACAGGATGACTCCCTGCCGTCACCCTGTAACAAGAGTTGTATCTCATTATAAGGCTCTGGAACTAGCCAGACAGAACGACTCCAGTAAAAAATGGTTCATATCTCGCAAGCCATATTTCCGATAAATACGGCAACCATAAAAATGGTGTTTTCGCATGCGGACGATGCTGGCACACCTTTTTTATGGGAGCGGGAGCTTGGGAAATACCCCAGGCGTGATATCAGCCAATGTGGAACTAGTAGACAAGTCATGAAACCTCTCATTCTGTAGCTAAATTCATAACTGTCACAATGAGAGCATTGGCGTCCGCCTACGACGCTCCCAGGCCAAGTTATGGCCATATTCCATGTTGTGGATTTTGTCCATAACTCCAGCCAGGGGTGGAGCAGTGCTCCCTCTGAGGTCACGAAGGTAGGAGGGGACCTGGATTTGCCCAGGTTGATAACCCTACTTCGGCCATTTTCCAGTGTTCTTTCGCTGGGGGTCACGTGCAGGAAACATCTGTGGGAGTTCCTAGAAACCTGGTCTACAGCGCCCCCCTGTGGCCAGACGCACAAGGTAACTGATTGAATTGCATACCTGTTTGTAAACCATGCTTTATCTGTAACTGTACTCTGACATAACTGTATATTCTGTAGATTCCCTATTGTATATATTGTAGTTCTAGTGTGCTTTAGGCTGATTAAATTATATAATTAATCTTGGGCTGTTCTGTTATCTCGATCTTGAATCCCACGTCTGTGTGTTCGGCTAATAGTTACCGTGAAGCGGTTGGTGGCAGCGAGTTTGTGCCAAGGATTATTGTGGGGAGGCCAGTGAGATTCGGGGAGATTTTATATATTCCGCCCGCGGAGGTCGGGGGAATATATACCCTACTCTCACCGGGGACCCTTCAATAATCGGCATAAGTAGTATAGCGGCCTCCTTGCTTATCGTCGGGCAATTCCATAATTGGCCTGACTATAAGAGGGGCGCTAGAGAGCGCATCACGTGCTCTGTCTGTCGGTCGGGAGGTATAAAGGAGGGGTGACCCCCACTTGTTACCCCCCGATTGTGACGTACTGGTAGCCAGCGCGGGGGATTTCTGAGTGACCCCCCCGGTGGTTTGTGGCTTTTGAACCTTCGCTTGAACCACAGAAATCTGCATTACAATCTTTCTTTCTATAAAAAGGAAACAGATGATTCAATACATTATATATAAAACACAGAATGCCATAAATCATCCACATACTTTTAAACCAAATTATTGTAATTATGAATAAATTATTAATAATTATTATTTTTATCATTATTATTAACAACAATAATATTAATAACGTAACACAACCTCTGGCTATAGAGGCGTTCATATTTGCAAAATTGAGGAAATTATCAGGAAATTTTCAGCATCTCTGTGATAATTCTGTCCATAAATACTATTACTTTTTTTATAAAATGCTGATTTACCATAAAAATCCATCTGATTAAACAGCTTCCCATGCTCTTGTATCTACCAATAAATCTAAACATTTACACAATTAAGTTTTATTCCTTTAGGATAAAATTAGTAAAATAAATTATACCTTTTTCCAGTATAATTTGCAATGAATTAAATGCAGAAAGCTCTTTTTTTTATTTCCTTGGGCTGCTCTTTAAGGTGTAAACTTAAATAGATAGAACTACCCCCCCCCCCCTGTAACCTGATACTCTAGTGGAAAAGCCTGTATTTCCCTCCTCTCTTTATTTTTTTTTTTCTCTCTCTCTGTAAGATGCAAGTTGGGGTCCATCTCTTCCCTTGGATATATAATTATTATTTATTTTATTTTCCTTTCTGCAAGACATGGATATCCCATGGATATATTTATCTATTTATTTTTTTAAAAACATTCAACTCTCAGGATTATTCGCCACATTCGTAATTGGAATATGTATTATTTATCATGACATCTGCCGAAAAGGTACGTTTATTTTAAGGTTTTTCTCTTATTCTTTTATTGCATATTAACCCCTTCACCCCCGGCCACTAAAACACCCTAATGACCGGGCCATTTTTTGCAATTCTGACCAGTGTCACTTTGACAGGTTATAACTCTGGAACGCTTCAACGGATCCTGGCGATTCTGAGATTGTTTTTTCGTGACATATTGTACTTCATGTCAGTGGTAAATTTAGGCCGATATTTTTTGCGTTTATTTGTGAAAATTTAGGAAATTTGGCGAAAATTTTGAAAATTTCGCAATTTTCAAACTTTGAAAATTTATGCCCATAAATCTGAGAAATATGTCACACAAAATAGTTACTAAATAACATTTCCCACTTGTCTACTTTACATCAGCGCAATTTTCGAAACAAATTTTTTTTTCGTTAGGAAGTTAGAAGGGGTCAAAGTTCATCAGCAATTTCTCATTTTTCCAACAAAATTTAGAAAATAATTTTTTTTAGGGACCACATCACATTTGAGGTGACTTTGAGAGACCGAGGTGACAGAAAATACCCAAAAGTGACCCCATTCTAAAAACTGCACCCCTCACTCTGCTCAAAACCACATCCAAAAAGTTTATTAACCCTTTAGGTGCTTCACAGGAACCAAAGCAATGTGGAAGGAAAAAATGAAAATTTTACTTTTTAACACAAAAATGTTACTTTAGCCATAAAATTTTCATTTTCACAAGGGAGAAAAGAGAAAGTGCACCCTACAATTTATTGTGCATTTTCTCCTGAGTACGCCGATACCCCATATGTGGTAAAAATCAATTGTTTGGGTGCACAGCGGAGCTCGGAAGGGAAGGAGCGCCATTTGAATTTTTGAACGCAAAATTAGCTGCACTCATTAGCGGACGCCATGTCGGGTTTGAAGACCCCCTGAGGTGCCTAAACAATGGAGCTCCCCCACAAGTGACCCCATTTTGGAAACTAGAGCCCTCAAATATTTTTTCTAGATGTTTGATGAGCACTTTGAACACCTGGGGGCTTCACAGAAGTTTATAACGTTGAGCCGTGAAAAGAAAAAAATTTTTTTTTACCACAAAACTGTTGCTTCAACTAGGTAGCTTTTTTTTTCACAAGGGTATTGGGAAAAAATGCAACATAAAATATATTGTCCATTTTCTCCTGAGTACGCAGATACCTCATATGTGGTGGAAATCAAATGTTTGGACACACGGCAGTGCTTGGAATGCAAGGAGCGCCATTTGAATTTTTGAACGCAAAATTAGCTGCACTAATTAGCGGACGCCATGTCGGGTTTGAAGACCCCCTGAGGTGCCTAAACAATGGAGCTCCCCCACAAGTGACCCCATTTTGGAAACTAGAGCCCTCAAATATTTTTTCTAGATGTTTGATGAGCACTTTGAACACCTGGGGGCTTCACAGAAGTTTATAACGTTGAGCCGTGAAAAGAAAAAAATTTTTTTTTACCACAAAACTGTTGCTTCAACTAGGTAGCTTTTTTTTTCACAAGGGTATTGGGAAAAAATGCAACATAAAATATATTGTCCATTTTCTCCTGAGTACGCAGATACCTCATATGTGGTGGAAATCAAATGTTTGGACACACGGCAGTGCTCGGAATGCAAGGAGCGCCATTTGAATTTTTGAACGCAAAATTAGCTGCACTAATTAGCGGACGCCATGTCGGGTTTGAAGACCCCCTGAGGTGCCTAAACAATGGAGCTCCCCCACAAGTGACCCCATTTTGGAAACTAGAGCCCTCAAATATTTTTTCTAGATGTTTGATGAGCACTTTGAACACCTGGGGGCTTCACAGAAGTTTATAACGTTGAGCCGTGAAAAGAAAAAAAAATTTTTTTTACCACAAAACTGTTGCTTCAACTAGGTAGCTTTTTTTTTCACAAGGGTATCGGGAAAAAATGCAACATAAAATGTATTGTCCATTTTCTCCTGAGTACGCAGATACCTCATATGTGGTGGAAATCAAATGTTTGGACACACGGCAGTGCTCGGAAGGCAAGGAGCGCCATTTAAATGCAAAATTAGCTGCACTCATTAGCGGACGCCATGTCAGGTTTGAAGACCCCCTGAGGTGCCTAAACAATGGAGCTCCCCCACAAGTGACCCCATTTTGGAAACTAGAGCCCTCAAATAATTTTTCTAGATGTTTGGTGAGCACTTTGAACACCTGGGGGCTTCACAGAAGTTTATAGCGTTGAGCCGTGAAAAGAAAAAAAATTTTTTTACCACAAAACGGTTGCTTCAACTAGGTAGCTTTTTTTTTCACAAGGCTATCAGGAAAAAATGCACCATAAAACGTATTGTGCATTTTCTCCTGAGTACGCAGATACCTCATATGTGGTGGAAAGTAATTGTTTGGGCGCATGGCGGGGCTCAGAAGAGAAGGAGCGCCATTTGACTTTTCAAACGCACAGACGCAGTGCACTGATCGGTCGCTGCAGGACGCACGGTCGGATGCGATAAAAAAAGCGTCGGGGATACATAAAAAAAAAAGTCACGCCAAAAATTGACCATGGATGCAGATATGTTATGTGCATCCCTGATCAGCGCTCGGCGGGACGCACAGACGGATGCCATACAAAAATTGTCGCGAATACGGAAAAAAGTCACGCCAAAAATTGAGCAGGGATGCCGATCCGTTATCTGCATCCCTGATCAGCGCTCGGCGGGACGCACGGACGGATGCGATACAAAAAGCGTCGGGAATACGGAAAAAAGTCACGCCAAAAATTGAGCAGGGATGCCGATCCGTTATCTGCATCCCTGATCAGCGCTCGGCGGGACGCACGGTCGGACGCGATACAAAAAGCGTCGGGAATACGGAAAAAAGTCACGCCAAAAATTGAGCAGGGATGCCGATCCGTTATCTGCATCCCTGATCAGCGCTCGGCGGGACGCACGGACGGATGCCATACAAAAATTGTCGCGAATACGGAAAAAAGTCACGCCAAAAATTGAGCAGGGATGCCGATCCGTTATCTGCATCCCTGATCAGCGCTCGGCGGGACGCACGGACGGATGCGATACAAAAAGCGTCGGGAATACGGAAAAAAGTCACGCCAAAAATTGAGCAGGGATGCCGATCCGTTATCTGCATCCCTAATCAGCGCTTGGCGGGACGCACGGACGGATGCCATACAAAAATTGTCGCGAATACGGAAAAAAGTCACGCCAAAAATTGAGCAGGGATGCCGATCCGTTATCTGCATCCCTGATCAGCGCTCGGCGGGACGCACGGACGGATGCCATACAAAAATTGTCGCGAATACGGAAAAAAGTCACGCCAAAAATTGAGCAGGGATGCCGATCCGTTATCTGCATCCCTGATCAGCGCTCGGCGGGACGCACGGACGGACGCGATACAAAAAGCGTCGCGAATACGGAAAAAAGTCATGCCAAAAACTGACCACGGATGCAGATCCGTTATCTGCATCCCTGATCAGCGCTTGGCGGGACGCACGGACAGATGAAGTGTAAAAATGGACAGGATACAATAAAAAAAAAAAAAAAAAAGTTATACTCACAGTACCAAGAGGATCACTGACCAGAAGAGTTGCAGAGGAACAAGAAGGCAGTGAGATAGACAGCTTTACACCAGCAGCAGGCAGGACGTTGGACAGATCAGCAGAAGGACCCAGATGGAGGCAGATGTGATCGGGCCAGTGAAGACCTCGGACGACCCGTGAAGGCAGGTAAGAGGACGTCGGGGGGGGCAGGGGGGGGGGATGGGGAGAGGGGGGGGCAGATGGGGGGGGTTAGAGGGAGAGCAGAGGGGGCGGAGAAGCAAAGGCAGAAGGAAGGAACCTTGGAAGCAGATGACAGAGGAGGCAGGCAGATCGCGTGGGGAGCAGATCGGGATGCCGGGGGCAGATCGGGGCGTAGGGGGGCAGATCGGGGCGTAGGGGGGCAGATCTGGGGGGGCACGGGCAGGGGCCTTCACGGGAGCGCGCAGGGGCCTTCACGGGAGCGCGCAGGGGCCATCGCCGGAGCACAATACTTACCTTTGGAGCTGGCGCGGTGACAGCAGAGGCGGCGTCTGCGGCGGCAGCAGCGGTGGCGTGGTACCAAAAGTACCAGCCACTCCACGCTGCAGCCATGTTGGGGGAGGGTCCCCAGAGCAGTACAGGCCTGGGGAGGGCGGCCACCGGCAGATCAGACCGCCCCACTGCACACTGATTGGAGCGATTGCGCGTCATAGCACGATCGCTCCAATCAGTGCTGCAGGGGCTGGGGGCGGCATGTTTGAGGTCCACCTATGATATGCTGCAGCAGCTGCGGCATCTCATAGCTGGATCTCACAGGATCGCACTAATTCGGGCATTATTTTTGCCGAAATTAGTGCGATCGATGTGGTTGGCGGTTCAGATTTGAACAGCCAATCACATCGATCGTCGATAGGGGGTGGCGATGCCACCCCCCCTGGGGTCAAGCAAAGGTCCCCTGCTGTAAGAAACAGCAGGGGACATCATTTGAAAGCCGTTGCTATGGCCACGGCAATCAAATGAAGTTTAGGCAGTAAAATTACGTCCCTGGTCGTTAAGTCACGTTAAAATAGGACGTAATTTTACTGCCCGCGGTCGTGAAGGGGTTAATTAATAAGATATTGCTCCTTGTGACTGTCCTGACTCAATCCAACGTGCACACTGGATCTATATTAAGTGTCTTCCACAACTACCCAATCATACAATATTCCATCTTTTAGTGCTATAAACATTTACTAACACTTCATATTATTCAGTGGCTGCAGTTTTGTCAGCTGCACTGAGGCCTGTAGAAAATGGCCCCACAGCACGCAATTTCCTTCTTTGTTGGGATTGCAGCATCATGTGGGGGAGGAGAAGGTAAACTTTTTTTTTTTTTTTCTTTCTCAACTATTTCCCCCTATATTCTATAGTCTGGATTTTATACATACACACCACACATACATTTATATATCTCATATACAGTCAGGGCCAGAAATATTTGGACAGTGACACAAGTTTTGTTATTTTAGCTGTTTACAAAAACATGTTCAGAAATACAATTATATATATAATATGGGCTGAAAGTGCACACTCCCAGCTGCAATATGAGAGTTTTCACATCCAAATCGGAGAAAGGGTTTAGGAATCATAGCTCTGTAATGCATAGCCTCCTCTTTTTAAAGGGACCAAAAGTAATTGGACAAGGGACTCTAAGGGCTGCAATTAACTCTGAAGGCATCTCCCTCGTTAACCTGTAATCAATGAAGTAGTTAAAAGGTCTGGGGTTGATTACAGGTGTGTGGTTTTGCATTTGGAAGCTGTTGCTGTGACCAGAGAACATGCGGTCTAAGGAACTCTCAATTGAGGTGAAGCAGAACATCCTGAGGCTGAAAAAAAAGAAAAAATCCATCAGAGAGATAGCAGACATGCTTGGAGTAGCAAAATCAACAGTCGGGTACATTCTGAGAAAAAAGGAATTGACTGGTGAGCTTGGGAACTCAAAAAGGCCTGGGCGTCCACGGATGACAACAGTGGTGGATGATCGCCGCATACTTTCTTTGGTGAAGAAGAACCCGTTCACAACATCAACTGAAGTCCAGAACACTCTCAGTGAAGTAGGTGTATCTGTCTCTAAGTCAACAGTAAAGAGAAGACTCCATGAAAGTAAATACAAAGGGTTCACATCTAGATGCAAACCATTCATCAATTCCAAAAATAGACAGGCCAGAGTTAAATTTGCTGAAAAACACCACATGAAGCCAGCTCAGTTCTGGAAAAGTATTCTATGGACAGATGAGACCAAGATCAACCTGTACCAGAATGATGGGAAGAAAAAAGTTTGGAGAAGAAAGGGAACGGCACATGATCCAAGGCACACCACATCCTCTGTAAAACATGGTGAAAGCAACGTGATGGCATGGGCATGCATGGCTTTCAATGGCACTGGGTCACTTGTGTTTATTGATGACATAACAGCAGACAAGAGTAGCCGGATGAATTCTGAAGTGTACCGGGATATACTTTCAGCCCAGATTCAGCCAAATGCCGCAAAGTTGATCGGACGGCGCTTCATAGTACAGATGGACAATGACCCCAAGCATACAGCCAAAGCTACCCAGGAGTTCATGAGTGCAAAAAAGTGGAACATTCTGCAATGGCCAAGTCAATCACCAGATCGTAACCCAATTGAGTATGCATCTCACTTGCTCAAATCCAGACTTAAGACAGAAAGACCCACAAACAAGCAAGACCTGAAGGCTGCGGCTGTAAAGGCCTGGCAAAGCATTAAGAAGGAGGAAACCCAGCGTTTGGTGATGTCCATGGGTTCCAGACTTAAGGCAGTGATTGCCTCCAAATGATTCGCAACAAAATATTGAAAATAAAAATATTTTGTTTGGGTTTGGTTTATTTGTCCAATTACTTTTGACCTCCTAAAATGTGGAGTGTTTGTAAAGAAATGTGTACAATTCCTACAATTTCTATCAGATATTTTTGTTCAAACCTTCAAATTAAACGTTACAATCTGCACTTGAATTCTGTTGTAGAGGTTTCATTTTAAATCAAATGTGGTGGCATGCAGAGCCCAACTCGCGAAAATTGTGTCACTGTCCAAATATTTCTGGACCTAACTGTACACACATTCAGATATCTACAGTCCTGATCCAACTACAGTTAAAAGACACTCATATTTCTGTCTAAGTATATAGTACTCCATCCAATCCATTGTTCATCCCCCTACTCTCTCTGTCTTTGTCTCAATCATGCCTCAGCCATGTGCTTCATCCACCATTTTAAAATCTGTATGAACATGTGGCAGAGAAAAGGGAAAACTGACCTCACATCTGCTCAAACTCTGTCTCCCCATTTTCTATAGTCTGTACTTATACATATATATATTTATACACACACACACATGTCCTAGATCTCAGTCTAATTATAGATAAAAACACTTATTTTTCGGTCTAAGTATATAGTACTCCATCCAATCCATTGCTCAAACATTTACAGAGCACATGGTCTTCTTCACACAAACCCCTGACTCACTTTGTTTTCTTTGTCTCAATCATGCTGTAGCCATGTGCTTCGTCCACCATTTTAAAATCTTACCTAAAATGTCTGCCTCCATGACTAGCACATGGTTTATCACAGGATTGCAGCCTAGAGTCCCCACATCTCAACACAGTCCACTCATCCGGATTTTTTCCGACTACAACTACACAAAACTTCATCAATTTCTCCATCTTTCTCTCAAGATAAACAACACCAACAAAACCAACAAAAACAGAAGAGTAGATGACTCACAACTGACACACAACTTGAACACTAAGTAAAGTTTTGTTAAGTCTGCAGCAGGCGCCTCGTCACGGTGTCCCTGCCTGATTTCTGCGTTCCGTAATATACAAAAAAAAAATACCTAGTATCACCCCTGACTACAAGGTGTCTATACCGGCCGATTTGCCTCTCTTGGAGGACTTATAACTAGCCTAATAAAAAAAAAACCTAGTATCACCCCTGACTACAAGGTGTCTATACCAGCCAATTCACTCCAGGAAAACACTTTAAAAAGGTTAGATTTATGTATAACGTAAGGCTCTGCACTCAGTCTAGCCAAAGCTGGGCCCTTACATATGGCTCTGCACTTAAGTCTAGCTGATCTTGGCACTTACATCTGGCTCTGCACTCAGTCTGAGCTTGGCACTTACATCTGGCTCTGCACTCAGTCTGAGCTTGGCACTACAAAAAGCTCTGCACTCAGTCTGAGCTTGGCACTACAAAAACCACAAACCGTATCACAGGCAACCACAAACCATATACTTTACACGTTTTACAGACACCACTCACAAACCCACATGCTCTCTTCACAAATACACAACAGGCAGCAGGCAACTGAATATGTGACGGTTCTTCCGCAATTAAATATGGCCAGCAGCGGAGAAACTCTTCTGCCGTCACAGAGATCGCAAAAACCGGACACGGTCAGGCAATCAGTGCCACATACCCTGAGACACACGAGTAAGACTTCAGATTATAAAAATCAGCAGACTTACCATGTTCTCGTATAAAGAGCTGATCAGACTCTTGGATCAGGGTATCCAGCACTTCCTGCCATTCCAATCGCCCGTCCTCAAGATTGTAGAGTTTCTCCTATACTGGCCCCACATTGGGCACCAATAATGTTAAGGTGAACTCTTAACCAGAGATCACTAGTTGCCTACTGCCTGGCCGAATTGGTATATACCAAGTGCATGCATAAAAGAATTCACACCAGACACAGTCGGATATGAAATCTCTTCTTGGTCACAGTAAAGATGGCACCAAACAGACAGAGAAGGAACATGCGTCCTCTTGATATAGGCTAGGGGCGTACACAAGTTCACATATGCCCATTTAGTGGGACAGTTCATGAGCTAGCCAATGGGGAGATCCGTGTTGCTGTTGATGGGTGCGTCTGACTTCAATGGATGAAACCATGATGATGGGAGGGACGTCATCTGGTGCATCCATGCTGATGGTTTGGTCTGTGATGTCTTCTAGCTTGACCAGGGGTCTTCCCTTATATGGTATCTTCTTTCATTCCCTGCATTCCAAGCAAGGTGTGGTGAACAGGAAATGGCAGCCATCTTTATATATGTGTCATGTGTATGATCTGAGAGCTGAATTATGTAAGGCAAATCGACATATTTCCCACAATGCTCTATGTCCAGAGGTTAATTAAGTATTTCATTTTATGGCTCTCCTCAACACAGGCAGGTGCAGAACGTCCGGCACTGGTTATCAGGATCAGGTCACAAGGCAAGGGAAATCAGGCACAGGACATCAGATACAGATCAAGCCAGTGTTAGGATACCTGGAGGAACTTCTGTCATCAGAGTCCAGGTCATCAGGCACAGATCACCAGGCATGGGACATCAGACACAGGTACAGCCGCGACAGCTGAGGCAGACAGGACAACAGGTGCAGGCGGTTATGGACACAGGTGCAGGATACAGGCTGGTAGGAACACAGGTACAAGATACAAGCTGGTACCACGGAATAGACAGGACAAGTCCACGGAAACAGACAGGATAGACACAGCAGAGTAGAACTAGTTGCATGCAGGTCTGGTGCTGGAGCCTGGGATACCAGAGCAGACAGACAGGACCAACACGCAGGTTAGGATCAGAATCCTAATGCATTGCTCTGGCCCTTCCCATCAGGTGAGGGAGCCTTAAATACCTGGTGCCTCCCAGTAATTGGCTGGGGACACCTTAGCAATGTGTGCATGCCTCCTGTTAAAATAGACAAAAAGCATGCAGTTGTCGCGGGCGGAGGAGGGGATGCTGCGCTCTCCCACTGCTCGGGTCCGGCTGCTGCTGCTGCTGCTCGGTGGTGGCTCGAGCGGTGGGCCGGATCCCGGGGACTCGAGCGGCGTTCTTCGCCCGTGAGTGAAAAGGGGGGGGAATTGATTGTGGGGATTTGATATTGTCCGTGACGCCACCCACGGTTGTGGTGAGATTGGTGACACCACCGCTGCTCTGGACGGGGATCCCGGGAGCGATGACAGGGAGCAGCTGGGATGTTGGTTCTCCCCTCCGTGCGTAGGGGGTTAGTTGTCCCGGGGCCCGGTGATGGGGTAGGGATGGATGGCAGGTGGGTTACGGGGCCTGGTGAGGTGCAGGGTCGCGGGGGCAGCGCTGTGCCGCACGGCACGGTGGTACTCACTCAGCCAGTAACACAGAGTCTCCGGTAAAACAAACAGCTGGATGGACGGGTCCCACAGATGGCTGCGGTGTTTCTCCTTCCGGTAGGTTGATGGTGACTGCGTTTCCCTGCACCTGTGTAGTCTGTACGGTTCCAATGGGTTCCCACCGGTAACCCGCTCCCCAGATTGGATGGATGCTGAGGGAGCCCCTTTTGCCCGCAGGCTCTGGCCCTGGGAACTTTAGCCTTGGCGGTGACTGTGTTTCCCTCTAACGGTTGGACTGTTGCCTTCTATCGGGACTTGGCTGCTGGGAAACCCAGGAGGTTCCCTTCGCTAACGGATTTGACAAATTGCATGGCGACTCCTAGCTTTGTCGGGGTCCGTAAGCCCCTGCCGGATGGTGCTGGCTTCTCTTTGCGTACCGGTCCGGTACCGCCGGGCCACCGCCCATCCACGGTCCTTACGGCTAGATCCAATAGGCCTCTCCTGCAGACGGTCACCACCGTCTGCCAACCTTGCTGTTCCGTCCGGGCCACACACCCGGACCACTCTCTGTCTGCTCCTCTACCGCTTCACTCTTTCCACTTCAAACTCCAAAACTCCACTCTCTCCTAACTACTGCTTCCTTTTCCCGCCTCCAGGACTGTGAACTCCTCGGTGGGCGGGACCAACCGCCTGGCCCACCCCCTGGTGTGGACATCAGCCCCTGGAGGGAGGCAACAAGGATTTTGTTTGACTTAGGTGTGCCTGACCGGGGTGTGGGGTGTGTTGGTGTAGTTCCTGTGACGTCCTGGCTTGTCCAGGGCGCCACACATACGCACCCTTAGGCGGGCTTTGCACGTTGCGACATCGCAAGCCGATGCTGCGATGTCGCACGCGATAGTCCCCGCCCCCGTCGCAGGTACGATATCTTGTGATAGCTGGCATAGCGAAAATTATCGCTACGCCAGCTTCACATGCACTCACCTGCCCTGCGACCGTCGCTCTGGCCGGCGACCCGCCTTCTTCCTAAGGGGGCGTGTCGTGCGGCAGGCGGCTAATAGCGGCGGAGGGGCGGAGATGAGCGGGATGTTTCCCACCTCTTTCCTTCCGTAGAGCCGCCGGCAGCAGGTAGGAGATGTTCCTCGCTCCTGCGGCTTCACACACAGCGATGTGAGCTGCCGCAGGAACGAGGAACAGCATCGTACCTGTCGTGGCAGCATAATTATGAAAATGTCGGAGCCTACACCGATGATACGATAACGACGCTTTTGCGCTCGTTAATCGTATCATCTAGAATTTACACACAATGATGTCGAAAGTGACGCCGGATGTGCGTCACTTTCGATTTGACCCCAACAACATCACACGTGCGATGTTGCAACGTGCAAAGCCGCCCTTAGGCTTGAGACCAGGGCCGAGAGCAGAGACCAGGTCATCACCTGACACCTCCGGTAAGCAGCACTGAGTTCAGCATCGGGACACCGATTAGTTGTAAGGACGCTGCGCTTATCACAGGTGGGGGTTGGGCAGAGGAGACAGCGCAGGGGGAAAGAGCTCACAAAGGAGAAGAGAGTACACAAGGGGGGTTATAGTATAAAACTCCAGGTGTGTGACTACATGTGTGTCATTATACATATATATATATATATATATATATATATATACACTGTATATACACATGCACACACAATCACATATATACACACACACACACACACACACACACATATATGTGTGTGTCTGTGTACACACATATATACTGTATATATATATTTATGTGTGTGTGTGTGTGTGTATGTATATATGTGATTGTGTGTGTGTGTGCGCGCATGTTTATATACATATATACATATATATATATATATATACATATATATATACATATATATATATATATATATATGTATGTATGTGTATATATATATATATATATATATATATATATATATATTTATATATATATATATATATATATATATGTATATATATATATATGATATACACACATGGTGTATATCTCCACTATATACTTACATTAGGAGCTATATATAGTTTTCATTACACAGTGTTCATTTATCTATCAGGTGCTGGGGCAGAATACTGACAGGGAATGTATGTGAAAACGGTGGGCAGAGGGCTGGGCTGGACACTGAGGCTGGGCGCTGCCAGCTCTGACTGTGAAGTTTGGCAGTCAAGCATAGGAAGATGTCATGTTTGGTTGAGCTGCAGGTAAATAAAGTGGCTGCAGAGAATATAGGGATAATTCAAGAGGAACAAAAGTTAAAAACAAAAAAAATAAATAAAATATAGGGGATGTTTTAAATGACAAAACAGCATAGATTAGCTTAAGAAAAATATATATATTTTGTGACCAGACAACTTCTTTAAATAACTACCACTGTCTAAACTAGAAACTAGCCTATAAACTAATGGTTGTAATGGAGTCTGTGATATACATATTTGGCAAACCATGAGCACTTCACATAGGGCGATGCTTGTTTGGAGGGTCAGACCCCTATAAAATCAGACATTTATGCCAACCCATGGGAGATGTTTTGAAGTGGCAATTTTAATTTCACATTAAAAATTCTAAAAACTTTTCAAACCTAATAAGTGTGCTAGTGTATTGCACAGTAATAGGACCATGGGCGTACCCAGCGAGGGGCAGGGGGGGGGGCAGCTGCCCCCCCTAGAAGCAGGGGCACGGTGTAGTGGGCCGGTGCCTGTAGTGGGCCGCTGTATCTGCAGCCACCGGCGCGCTGCTCAGCACTGTGTGCATGCTGGGCACACTAGCTGCAGCAGGAGGCCCTGCTGTGTGCCCGGCATGCACACAGTGCAGAGGAGCGCGCCGGTGACTGCAGCTTCCTCCTTCTTCCTATTCAAATGTATTTGCGTCTTTCAGACGTAAATACATTTGAACAGTGCACTGGGTCGGGGCCCTGCCCCCGACGTGCAGCAACGTGATGAGATCAGCACATTGTTGACGTCATCACAGTGCTGCGGGCGCCGGGATACAGGAGATATCAGGATCAGGAAGCGGTAAGCGCTCCATGGAGGAGCCGAAGAGACAGGTGTAATTAATGGAGATGTGTGGGGAGGGGCTGAGGACACATAACGGGGAACATTTGTGAAGGAGACACAGCTTTGTGACAGGCAGAGGAGGAGCACTGTATTCTGAGGGAGGGGGAAGGCAGGAGTGTGTAGTGATGGGGTAGTGTAATTTGTGTCTGCAGGGGGTGATGGGGGGTGCAATGTATTATGTCTGGGGAGGGGGTAATGGAGGGTGCATTGTATTGTGTGTGGGGGGAGGGGTAATGGAAGGTGCACTGTAGTGTGTGTGTGTGTGTGTGTGTGGGGAGGGATAATGGGGGGTACATTGTAGTGTGTTTGTATGTAGGGGGTGATGGGGGGGTGCATTGTGTGTGTCTGTGTGTGTAGGGGGTGATGGGGGGTGCATTGTGTGTGTGTGTGTAGGGGGTGATGGGGGGGTGCATTGTATTGTTTGTGTGTGGGGGGGTTGATGGGGGGTGCATTGTATTGTGTGTGTGTGTGTGTGTGTGTGTGTGTGTGTGTGTGTAGGGGGTGGTGGGGGGTGCATTGTATTTTGTGTGTGTTTGAGGGTAATGGGGGTGCATTATAGTGTGTGTGTGTGTGTGTGTGTGTGTGTGTGTGTGTGTAGAGGGGCGCGGAGTCATTAATCGAGCTATAATTACATTTAATTCTCTTAAAATGTTCGTTTCATTCACCTTTTCCGTTCTAATATTTTACAACCTAAACGACAATGGCTTGCTCCCCCCCCCTAGTTTTGATCCTGGGTACGCCCATGAATAGGACTGTGCAACGGAACTGGTACAGTATATTATACCTGTTGGTAATATACATGGAATCTACATGTATTCCATTGGTACTTTACTTCCAGATCCTCATGGTGATGAAGCCAAATCATGTCATCAAAGTCAGAGTTCATCAAAATAAAGTGGGCTTCTTTTACTCCAAGACTCTCTGCCTCTTTCTATTTTTGTCCTTTTTGGAAAAAATTTGGTACAGTAGAATTGACAAAAGATTTCCACAGAGGAGGGTTTGTACATAGTTCATTCTGTACAAGTGGCTGATTAATGTTCCCTGATTATTTGTGACCTGCTAGTATGTTCGCGAGTAAAGGCCGCTTTACACGCTTTAGCGATGTCATTGGGTCACGGAATTTGTGACGCACATACAGCCCCGTTAGCGATGTCGTGGCGTGTGACACCTATGAGCGATTTTGAATCGTCGCAAAAACGTTCAAAATCGCTAATCGGTGACATGCCCCCCTATTCCCAATTATCGTTGCTGCTGCAGGTACGATGTTGTTCGTCGTTCCTGCGGCAGCACACATGGCTATGTGTGACACTGCAGGAACGAGGAACCTTACCTTACCTGCGGTCGCCGGCAATGAGGAAGGAAGGAGGTGGGCGGGGTGTTATGTCCCGCTCATCTCCGCCCCTCCGCTTCTATTGGCTGGCCGCTTAGTGACTTCGATGTGACGCCGAATCAACCACCCCCTTAAAAAGGAGGTGGTTTGCCGGTCACAGCGACGTTGCTAGGCAGGTAAGTAGTGTGATGAGTCTGCGCGATTTTGTGCGCCACGGGCAGCGATTTGCCCGTGACACAGAAACGATGGGGGCGGGTACGCACACTAGTGATCTTGCTAGCGAGATCGCAGCGTGTAAAGCGGCCTTAAGTGCTCCGGTAATGTTCAGGCAAACTACTATTTGCTCCAATGCTTGTCCCTTAGATCAGAATATAGACGTGGATTTGCGTTTCTTTGATGATAATCATACAAAGTAAGATTGACACTTTAGCATAATTATTAGCACAGAATAGAATTTTATACAAGCCATGTTTCTAATACCTTAGCTAATGATGCCAGCAGTCGTTTCTCTGATTCATCCCTTCCATAGCACTGGAAGCTGTGAGTGTACACGTTGTACTTATAACCATACAGTGTCACTTCCAATGTGCTGTTAGGGTTTTGCTCTGACTTCTCTGGAATGAATGAGATCTGTGTAGAGGCACCACCCAAATCCAGGGCCCCAGTGGTCTCTGCTCCATCTGGACGTACCCAAGTGCTCCAAATGTTTTTCTATAGGTAATGAAAAAGCATATTGCAATCAGATTCTAAGTAACAGCATTCTCATACGCTATATTATTCATATACCAATATAATCACAAAAATATACGTAAATTAAATTTCATCTTTTCAACTGGACTTACTGTAAAGGGGGCTTTACATGCAGCGACATCGCTAGCGATGTCGCTGGTGAAAGCACCCGCCCCCGTCGGTTGTGCGTCACGGGCAAATCGCTGCCCGTGGCGCACAACATCGCTAAGACCCGTCACACATATTTACCTGCCTAGTGACGTCACTGTGGCCGGCGAACCACCTCCTTTCTAAGGGGGCGGTTCGTTCGGCGTCACAGCGACATCACTAAGCGGCCGCCCAATAGAAGCGTAGGGGCAGAGATGAGCGGCCGTAACATCCCGGACATCTCCTTCCTTCCTCATTGGCGGCGGCCACAGGTACGATGTTGTTCCTCGTTCCTGTGGTGTCACACATAGCGATGTGTGCTGCCGCAGGAACGACGAACAACATCGTACCTGCAGCAACAACAATGTTTGAGATTAGAACGACTTGTCAACGATATGGTGAGGATTTTTGATAGTTAACGGTCGTTCCTGCGTTTCACACGCAACAACGTCGCTAATGAGGCCGGATGTGCGTCACGAATTCCGTGACCCCAACGACCTCTCGTTAGCGATGTCGTTGCATGTAAAGTGGCCTTAACACTAAAAGTATACATTCACTTTAACACAACTGCAGTTTTAGTTAAAAAATGTTGAGTTCCATCCTGTATTTTAGTCTAGAGTCTCATACAAAAGAATTATAGTGCAACAACTGATTATATTCTCAGCTCGGCAGGGTTCAAGAGAGCCCTTCTCAGTTCCCCATGTGTCTTATTTTTTTTTTACACAAGAGGACATCATCACGCTGCTTTTTTTGTCATTCAGCAGGATCTCGGCCAAAAGAGGGCAAATCTTTTCTGGTTGAGGAGTTGGGAGCATCAGTAAGAATCTCTTACTGGATGTGGAAGGCATTATTTTTACAGAATGAGCACAATGTGGCACACAGTTTTATCAGAAAGCAGTGTGGGGGGTACTGTAGTGACAAAAAAAGTGGACATGGTGAAATCAAGGAGCAGAGTGCGTGGGGCACAATGTAATAAGGGGGTACAGACTGTGAATATGCAGGAAACACATTTTGGTGGTAAACTCAGCCGAGTCCAGCTCTGGGAGAAGTTGTTGTAACGGGGTTCCAGGGGTGCCTCGGGGGTTGTAGTCGTGGCCCCATTTTCTATCAGGCTAACCCCCGGCTCCACCGTCACTATTGGGACAGGAGATGGCTTGGTGGGGCAGAGTGTGGTGATGCAGAGAACGCTGTCAGACGTATAAAGACTTTGCAGACGACGGTCAGTTGAATCAAAAGGCACGTTTATTGCACACATCTTCACAACAGTGGCAGTAAGCTGACAGCGTCGTTTCACAACTCCTGATGGGGGAAAACACCTCTTCTTATAGTCTCCTCTCGTGGGGATGTGCCCGGCTACTCTACTTCACCTGGGCTCCCACTCCGGCTACCGCAGACCTGACCCACTCAAACCTGTTTCACCATAGAGGACACTTTCTCTTTCTCTGTTCTTCGTACGCTGCTCACTTAGCTCCCACACCCTACCCCCACTGTTCCTTCTCTCCTGTCCCGGACTCGACTGCCTCAACAACCCACACTTTCCTCCTACCACACACTCTCCCTCCCTACTGCTGCCGGCTCCTCCTTTCTCCTGCCCTGTTTCTATGGGGACAGCCGTCCCACCCGGCCACTAGGGGAACCCAGCTATACAGTGCAAATACAATAAAATATCAACATAAAACATTAACAGCTTTGTCTACCCCAGCGGGGGTATCTTCAGGGGGAAACACTGCACCTCCTTGTAAGGGGTCCGTCCACCCCTTACATTCCTCCCCTCTTTTTGCCTTAGCCTCCCGGCAAGGCTCGTATCTGTAAAACACAATCTTAGCAGCATGCAAACTTTAATAAAACTCTAAAACCTTCATAAGAAAAAAAACAACCACTGAGCGCACCAGTTTTGCGCCCGGAGTCCCTCCAAGGGAGCTCCCGGTCTTTGTAGCAGTTTTGCCCGGAGGCCATAGCAGGCACTCCCGGTCTTTGTTGATCTTCCGCCCGGAGTCTCTCACAGCACTCCCGGTCTTTGAAGGCAGGAGCACAAACAATAAAGTCTTCCGAAATATCACAGACGGAGTCCTCGCCCAGTTCAGCATCAGGCTCCTTCCGGGCTCAATACCTTAAACATGGTTACAACCTTTAAAACCTCACCGGTTCTTCAACACTACCGGTACTTAACACAAGTATGTCCCCCTTCTCCGGTCACTGGGGTTCACACGGGGTGATAAGCTCGGAGCCATTCGGCCTGCTGGGCCCGCACATAATCAGAGAGTGACTGACCTGGCAAGCGGCGCAGCCTCCGGAACGGTTCGTAGTTAACCGGTACCTCCGATCCTTCTGGCTCCGGCTTTGGCCCCTAGACTCCCGGCGGAGGTGACGGAGTAGCGGGTCGGGACGGCTGTGGACTTCCCACGATGACCACCGGGTGTGTCACCATACTTTGATGAATCGCTAACACCGCCGGCGTCTCCTTTTCCGGCTCAGCTAACAGTCCGGTAGTGATTTCTGGCGCCACCGCCAGCGTGTTTCTCGGCCGGCATGTCTCGGCCAGCACCGGTCTCCGCTGTGTACGTCTCCGGCTCTGACACTCTTCCCATTCGATTTCTTGTTGCCATAGTGCGGCCTCTTGGGCAGTGGGCATCCGGGTCACTCCTACGGCAAATAGGCCCCGGCATCCCACTTCTCTCCGGAATTTCACTTTTTCTCCCGGGTACAAGGTCTGCAGACGTTGGGGCAAGCCCTCAGTGTCCAGGTTTACCCGGTTATAAAAAAAAATGATCTCCGGTCTCTTCGTCCTCTATGAATCCATAGCCCTCCGCTTGATTGAATTTGACCACAGTGCCAACGGTGCATTGCTGATCAAACTCGTCGCTAAGGGGACCGGCCATCATCTCACGGGCCACGGTCTCGGCCAGCAACCTCTCTTGCACTGGATCAGTTTCAGGCGGTGGGGACTGTCGTCGGATCAGGGGCAACGGTTTTACTGGCTCCCAGAAGAACCCCCATTCGTCCTCTTCCAACTCCGGGGCGTGCTGCTCTCCCGAGGCGGGAACTTCTGTAGGGGCTGGAGGTAAAGCCTGGACGGGCGCAACCACCTCCGGACTCTGAAGGGGTGTTCCCGGTATCTCACTCCCCGGCTGCAGTACTGTTTTATAGGTGGCCCGGACTTCCGTAGAGGTTTCACCGGTCACGGCATCCCAGGAAGTGACCCACGTTACTTTCACGGGTCGCTCCGGACCTCCTGGCACCGCCGGTAATTTAACAGTGAGTACTTCTTCGGCTGCGGTCTGCCTCGGGCGTCCTCTGCCCAGGCTGGTTGCCACCAGCGCTCGCGCTGCAGCTCGCTGCTTTATCTGAGTCTCCATCTCGTTCCTAGTCGTTTGCTGAGTTGGCGTCTCTTTCTGTAATGGCGCCGGGGACAGTGGAGATGCTGGGGAAGGTGGAGGCGGGCCTTCTTTTCCCGCTCTTGCATACACTCCACCCCCAGTCTCGCACATCACGTCGACCCAGCACAGGCGACACCTTTTTTCCTCTGTAACGCCGCCCTCTTCACATGTCTTCAGCAACATCTTGGGGCCGGCACCTCCCCTCTTTGAGCGGCGTACTCTGTACTTCTTTTTCTTCGCCGGCCAACTCAGGGTCTTTCGTTTGGCGCCAATTCTTCGCGCGCTCGCTGTGCTCGTGAAGACGGCGGCCATCTTACCGCCGTCTCGTGCCTGGTCCAACGCCTTAGGCACCACTTGGTCTCCATCTTCTTGAATCGGGACCCCCTGCAGATAATCCGGATCCTGCCAACTACGCCACATGTAACGGGGTGCCAGGGGTGCCTCGGGGGTTGTAGTCGTGGCCCCATTTTCTATCAGGCTAACCCCCGGCTCCGCCGTCACTATTGGGACAGGAGATGGCTTGGTGGGGCAGAGTGTGGTGATGCAGAGAACGCTGTCAGACGTATAAAGACTTTGCAGACGACGGTCAGTTGAATCAAAAGGCACGTTTATTGCACACATCTTCACAACAGTGGCAGTAAGCTGATAGCGTCGTTTCACAACTCCTGATGGGGGAAAACACCTCTTCTTATAGTCTCCTCTCGTGGGGATGTGCCCGGCTACTCTACTTCACCTGGGCTCCCACTCCGGCTACCACAGACCTGACCCACTCAAACCTGTTTCACCATAGAGGACACTTTCTCTTTCTCTGTTCTTCGTACGCTGCTCACTTAGCTCCCACACCCTGCCCCCACTGTTCCTTCTCTCCTGTCCCGGACTCGACTGCCTCAACAACCCACACTTTCCTCCTACCACACACTCTCCCTCCCTACTGCTGCCGGCTCCTCCTTTCACCTGCCCTGTTTCTATGGGGACAGCCGTCCCACCCGGCCACTAGGGGAACCCAGCTATACAGTGCAAATACAATAAAATATCAACATAAAACATTAACAGCTTTGTCTACCCCAGCGGGGGTATCTTCAGGGGGAAACACTGCACCTCCTTGTAAGGGGTCCGTCCACCCCTTACATTGTCATGAAGATTGGAGTCAGATGGAGAAACAAAGAAAAGAGTCCAATCAGATAAGACATAATTTGTCAGTCACTAAGCCAAAGTTTATTCTGCCTCTGATTATGTCTGATCAGTACCTGGTCAAGTTTCCCTGCATTGGAATGAATAGCTCCAGGTGTGGCCAGATTAGCAGGGAATTATCCTATACTGGGGTGTAAGATGCAGTTCTTTTATACATGGGGCATAGTGTAGGGTAAAGTTTATTCAGAATGTCATTGGACCATTCTGGTCTAAATGTGGCGCCCTGGACAAGCCAGGGGCCACAGAGAACAACACCAACACACCCCACACTCCCGGTCAGGCACACCGAAGTCAGACACAAGCCCTTGTTGCCTTCCTCCAGGGGCTGATGTTCACACCAGGGGGGTGGGCCAGGTGGTTGCCCCCCCCCCCCACCGAGGAGTTCACAGTCCTGGAGGCGGGAAAAGCAGACAGATCAGTTTAAGAGTGGAAAGTGAGAGGAAGGAAAGTGGTAGAGGAGCAGACTGAAGTTGGTCCGGGTGTGTGGCCCGGACGGATCAGCAAGGTTGGAAGACGGTGGTGACCGTCTGCAGGAGTGGCCTATCGGAGTCTACCGTAAGGACCGTTGACCGGCGGTGGCCTGGCGGTACCGGACCGGTACACAAAGAGAAGTCAGCACCATCTGGCAGGGGCTTACGGACCCCGGCAAGGCTAGGAGTCGCCGTGAATTTGCCAAATCTGTCAACGAAGGGAACCTCCTGGGTTTCCTAGCAGCCAACTCCCGACAGAAGGCAACAGTCCAACCATGAGAGGGAAACACAGCCAAGGCTACCGTTCCCAGGGCCAGAGCCTGCGGGCAAAAGGGGCTCCTCCGGCCCATATCCAAGCTGGGGAGTGGGTTACCGGTGGGAACCCATTGGAACCATTTACCGTACATAGGTGCAGGGAAAGGCAGTCACCATCAACCTGCCGGGAGAAACAACACCGCAGCCGTCTGTGGGACCCGTCCATCCAGCCGTGTGTTTTACCGAGAACTGTGTCCTCATCATCGGCTGAGTGAGTACCACCGTGCCGTGCGGCACAGCGCTGCCCCCGCGACCCTGCACCTCACCAGGCCCCGTAACCTGCCTGCCATCCATCCCTACCCCATCACCAGGCTCCGGGACAACCAACCCCTACCCACAAAGGAAGAACTAACATCCAGGCTGCTCCCAGTCATCGCTCCCGGGATCCCCGTCCAGAGCAGCGGTGGTGTCACCAATATCACCAGAACCGTGGGTGGCGTCACGGACAATATCAAATCCCCACAATCAATCCCCACCCTTTTCACTCACGGGCGAGGAACGCCGCTCGAGTCCCCGGGATCCGGCCCACCGCTCGAGCCACCACCGAGCAGCAGCCGCAGCAGCAGCGGCCGGACCCGAGCAGTGGGAGAGCGCAGCGTCCCCTCCTCCGCCCGCAACAACTTGGCGTCACGAACAGGATCCTACCGTTCTACCAACTGGTGGAAGTGCGCCTTGTGTAACCGCCGGAGGTGTCCGGCTGAAAAATTTGTGAAGCCACCATCTTGGGCGTGAAGAATTCCCGCTCGAGCATCTCCTCGAGTAGTGGAGGCGCGAAGGCCAAAACCCCGCCCCTGTAGAGGAGGGGCCGGAAAGAGACTAAGGGGGACTGATGGCGTCTGGCCGCATGTAGCCCGCGGCTATGGAAGCAGGGATGCCAGGACCCTGCGGCCATTTACTGGTTCCTGGAAGAGGCCGCTGCTAAGGATGCTGAGTCCGACCGACAACACCGTGGTCCCCGCGCCTGGCACCGCAGCGTGGGTGGAAGTCCGGACCGTCCAGCTAAGCAGCCGTCTGCAGGTCCGCATGCAGCTCCTCCTGGAGGAGTGGGAGGCCGACATGGCGGAAGTGGTGGCGGCCATACGGAGACGCGAGGTGGAGGGAGTCTTGGAAGGGAGGGTAAGTGACCCACGCCCCTGTACCCCTAGTGGGTCGGTCATCGCGGCCGAGGGACCCGGTCCATACCCGCTCGCCCTGCTACCTCCCCCGCTACCCGTGTTGGCTGCTGCTGCCCCTGCCAATCCGCCCCGGCGGACCGACCTGCAGCAGAAGCTCGTGACCGCCCTGATCCGCTTCCATGGAAGAAGCCGAAGGCTGAGCCCGTCAGCAAAGATGCACCGGAGGCACGGCGGGGATGCAGCTGCCAGGAGGCAGAGCAGGCCATGTCACAGCGGGGTCCCTCATTACCAAAAGGTACCGGTCGCAGCCGGCACAGGGGGACTCCGGCTGGGCCCGTCCCCCACACCGCCTGAATCGGAGCAAGCAGAAAGTGCTCCGCACCGGGAGCGGCAGCAAAGGCAGCTGCGCTGCGGGATTGCTGATTAAGAAAGAAAAGTTAAAGCATGGTAGCGGTTCCCGGTTACCTTGCTGTCGGTCCCCATTGGGACTCTACTGACATTCCAGATGGCCCTCAAGGCTAGGGAGTCCGGTTGGAGGAGCAGTCGTACCCGCATCATCGGCAGCTGAAAATGGAGTCCTGTGGGACAGTGTCACCCCTGTGTGAGGGTGGCGTTGGGGGCTCGTGCTGTTCGATGGTGGACTGTGGGAAAGCTGCAGGAGGAAGCTGTACCGGAGCCAGGTGTTGTGGATGGCCCCTGGGACCCAGCTGACAGTCCCCGTTGGGACCCTACGACAAGTCTCCGTTGGGACCCTACAGTTTTGTTTGTGGTAGCCCGTTGGCTACGAAGCACTGTTGTCCCCGTGGGGACCCCTTTACCAACTGCGTAGAAACTACTACGAACAGGCCCGAGAACTAGCAGGGAAACCACAAACTTGTGGCATGTAAATAATGTTGTTTTATGGCTTTCACCGTTACCGCCTCCGGAGAGGCAGATTGGAGGAAGGGCCCGCAGTGGAGCAGGCTGGGACCCAGCCACCACCGGAACCAGTGGCGATCCTCTGGGGGTTTCAGGGGCTCCCCATGGACGTGGGTCCCCTGAAAAGGACAGAACCCGCTCGGGCAACTTGTGCTGGACTGGGGTCAAGGGGTGCTGCCTGTTTGCTTAGGGGCAGCATCAGGGCCAGGTTGCTTGGGTGGGAGAGAGCGGAAGCCGTACTGTTACGCAACGTTTTAAGTAAGAGTACCTCCCGATGTGGGAAGATGTTATTTTACTTGTAATCACGGTTTTACCGTTATCTTTTCAGTTGTGAAAATAAAACCGGTGATGGACGGGCAGCCCGCGGACGGTCTGCATTTTACTAAGGGGGAATGTGGCGCCCTGGACAAGCCAGGGGCCACAGAGAACAACACCAACACACCCCACACTCCCGGTCAGGCACACCGAAGTCAGACACAAACCCTTGTTGCCTTCCTCCAGGGGCTGATGTTCACACCAGGGGGGTGGGCCAGGCGGTTGGCCCCGCCCACCGAGGCGTTCACAGTCCTGGAGGCGGGAAAAGCAGACAGATCAGTTTGAGAGTGGAAAGTGAGAGGAAGGAAAGTGGTAGAGGAGCAGACTGAAGTTGGTCCGGGTGTGTGGCCCGGACGGATCAGCAAGGTTGGCAGACGGTGGTGACCGTCTGCAGGAGTGGCCTATCGGAGTCTACCGTAAGGACCATGGACGGGCGGTGGCCCGGCGATACCGGACCGGTACACAAAGAGAAGTCAGCACCATCTGGCAGGGACTTACGGCCCCCGGCAAGGCTAGGAGTCGCCGTGAATTTGCCAAATCCGTCAGCGAAGGGAACCTCCTGGGTTTCCCAGCAGCCAAGTCCTGACAGAAGGCAACCGTCCAACCGTGAGAGGGAAACACAGCCACCGCCAAGGCTACCGTTCCCAGGGCCAGAGCCTGCAGGCAAAAGGGGCTCCTCCGGCCCATATCCAAGCTGGGGAGCGGGTTACCGGTGGGAACCCATTGGAACCATTTACCGTACGTAGGTGCAGCGAAAGGCAGTCACCATCAACCTGCCGGGAGAAACCACACCGCAGCCGTCTGTGGGACCCGTCCATCCAGCCGTGTGTTTTACCGAGAACTGTGTCCTCATCATTGGCTGAGTGAGTACCACCGTGCCGTGCGGCACAGCGCTGCCCCCGCGACCCTGCACCTCACCAGGCCCCGTAACCCGCCTGCCATCCATCCCTACCCCATCACTGGGCCCCGGGACAACCAACCCCTACCCACGGAGGGGAGAACTAACATCCAGGCTGCTCCCAGTCATCGCTCCCGGGATCCCCGTCCAGAGCAGCGGTGGTGTCACCAATATCACCACAACCGTGGGTGGCGTCACGGACAATATCAAATCCCCACAATCAATCCCCACCCTTTTCACTCACGGGCGAGGAACGCCGCTCGAGTCCCCGGGATCCGGCCCACCGCTCGAGCCACCACCGAGCAGCAGCAGCAGCCGGACCCGAGCAGTGGGAGAGCGCAGCGTCCCCTCCTCCGCCCGCGATATAAACGTCAGCATTTATTGTTCCTTAAGGCCCTGTCACACGCAGAGATAAATCTGCGGCAGATCTGTGGTTGCAGTGAAATTGTGGAGAATCAGTGCCAGGTTTGTGGCCGTGTACAAATGGAACAATAGGTCCATGATTTCACTGCAACCACAGATCTGCCAAAGATTGATCTCTGTGTGTGACGGGGCCTTAAATGAAACCACGAAAGACAAATTTTGTTAAAGAACCAAAAGATAATGACAATAATTGTGTAAGAACATCCAACCAGAGTGGTCGGTGTAGAAAACTCCACCCAGAGTGTGACGCTAGTCACTAAACGGACAAGTTATGAGGCAGGATAGTCAAACGTTATGGGGTAAGGTAGCAGGGGAGCACGTCAATGTTAAAGGATAGATAGGGAAGTAGTCAAATCACGGAGTCAGAATCCCTGGAGGGTAGCAAATCAGAGAAAAAGGATGAGGCAAAAGGATAGTCAAATGTTTTCAGACGTCTGGTAGCAAAAAACCAGTCCACAGAGCACAGATAACTGAGGCCAAAGCACCACTGAACAGAATGCTAAGGCTGGCAGTGCTATGGGATAAACTGCTCAGCTAAATAGTTGGACAATTACTGGGAACATTGAACACCTGGAAAACCCAGCACCTCCTAGTATGAGATTGGATGAATGAGCTGACACTCAAAACACTCAGCATGCCCTGATCACTGAGGGGAGGAATTGTGACAGTAACCCTCTTTTAAGGGGTGCCTCCGGACTGCAGGTTTTCCATGAAATCTCTGATAGAAAGTCCTAATCAAATGATTGGCATTTACAGAAAGAGCCAGAGCCCAGGATCTCACCTCGGGTCCATATCCCTTCTATTGAACCATACTGGAGGGAATTCTGGACCTTCCAAGAATCAATGATCCTCTAAATCTTGTACTCTAAACCTCCATCAACATAAACAGGAGGAAATGGAGGTGAGGGTGACAACAGTGAAAGAATAAATTTTTTAACCACTTCCCGACATAAGATGTACCGGTGACCTATGAGGAACGTCATGGCGATCGTGCACACAGGAGCTGTGCCCATGTGATTGCTGCAAGGAGCTCGTCTTATATGACAGCCGAGCCCCGACTCTTACAGCCCGATCATTGCCATAGTGACCTGAGGTTGGCATGATGACGTCATGACAACCTGCAGGATGCCCAGCTGTAGCAAGCCTCTGAGACCATACCAGGAGCATAGTCTCAGATTTTTCTTTCAGTGTAAAGTGAACAGGTATAATCTATTGCAATGCAGTGGATACGACCAGCAATCAGTGTAAAAAAAGTTAATGTCGTAGAGAGGGACTAAGTAAAACAGTTTAAAAAGTGAAAAATAATTTTAAAAATATATTATTTATATATAAGATTTGTAAAAAAAAATAATCACAAAATAAAGGAGTAAAAAAATATATATTTGTGTAAAAAAAAGTACACATCTATGGTATTGCCACATCCATAAAAATCCGATCTATAAAACTGTAACACTATTTAAGCTCTTCAGTTAACACCGTAAAAAAAAAATACATAGAAAAAGACAGCAAAACTATGCTTTTTTATGATATCGACAAAAAAAGTGGAATAAAATGTGATCAATAAGCTGCAAGTAAATAAAAATGGTATAGCTGAAAACATCATGTTGTCCCACAAAACACAAGCCTCAATACAGGCTAAAGCTCCATCAAAGGAGAAATATAAAAGCTATCGCTCTCAGAATACAGCAATGCAAAAAATATTATTTGTTTCTATAAATTCCAGAATTGCTGTTTCTTCTTGATTCTGGCTCACAAAAAGCAGAATAGAAAGCAATCAAAAA
This sequence comes from Anomaloglossus baeobatrachus, assembly GCF_048569485.1. NCBI lineage: Eukaryota > Metazoa > Chordata > Amphibia > Anura > Aromobatidae > Anomaloglossus > Anomaloglossus baeobatrachus. Next base: position 437,208,517 of record NC_134358.1, on the reverse strand, counting down.
ACATTATGTGGCCCCAAAATGGTACCAATAAAAACTCCAACTCATCACGCAAAAAACAAGTCCTCCCATGACTGTTGCAGAAAAATAAAAAAGCATTTTTAGTGTCATATTAGCCAAACCTAAAAAAAAACTAGCTGTAATCGTACTGACCTGAGACTTAAGGCTCATTTACACACAACGATATCGCTAACGATATGTCGTCGGGGTCACGGATTTCGTGACGCACATCCAGCGTCGTTATTGACGTCGCTGTGTGTAACAGCTCCGAGCGAGTGTTAACGATCAAAAATACTCACCTAACCATTGATCGTTGACACGTCGTTCATTTTCAAAATCTCGTTGGTCGTTGTATACATAGGTTGTTCGTCGTTCCTGAGGCAGCACACATCGCAACGTGTGACACCCCGGGAACGACGAACAACAGCTTACCTGCGTCCTCCGGCAACGAGGTGGGCATGTTGTTAATGCGGCTGGTCTCCGCCCCTTCGCTTTTATTGGTCGCCGCTGTGTGACGTCGCTGTGACGGCGCACAAACCTCCCCCTTAACAAAGAGGTTGTTCGCCGCCCACAGCGACGTCGCTAGGAAGGTAAGTATGTGTGACGGGTGTTAGAGATATTGTGTGCCACGGGCAGCGATTTGTCTTTGACACACAAACGACGGGGGCCGATACGCTCACTAGCGATATCGCTAGCGATATTGTAGCGTGTAAATGGGCCTTTAAAGCCGCCTCATTAGTGATAGGTGAACCCAAAATGTAAAATTCTCAGGGAAGTCCGTGTTACTGTTCTGGTTTGGTTGCCGGATAAAAATAAATAAAAAAAAAAAAAATGGAAAAAGCATGCAAAATGGGGATTACAGCAGGACAATTATTCTTACCAAGTTTCTCCGCAGCTGTCACACTGCTTTTGGGTCCGCTCATTAAACCTTATGAATATTCACTGCTTCCCCCACCCACCCTCTATGACAGTCTCATCTCTACGACTAATCACTTGTACTACAAAGTGAACAGCTCAAAAAACAGTAATAAAGCCAATTCTTGACCTGCTGTTGATTTGTCCATTCTGCCTCCCAAAGATTGCAATCAGGCTCTGCTCACATTTATTCTGTGCTCTACTTTGAGTGCTTATATCAAGGTTTCCATGAAAATCTCTGACAAACATGATTCATACAAAATTTCCAACTGAAAATTCACTGTAATGAGGCAGAGTGAGTCTTTTTGAACTCTCGTCTATCCTGTGGTCCAGCGGTGTCCATCTTTTTAGACTTGCACAAAAATGCAGTCAACAACAGTTTTGTGCACCTTTGAAAAAGATGGACATCACTGAACAAAGGCCAAACAGAGTCCGGAGATGTAGACGGAAATCCTAATGTAAGCGCTCAGCATAGAGCACAGGATAAATGTGAACTGATCCAATATGTTCTATATCCCAAATTACCATGAATAGCACTCAACCACTTAACCACAACAAAAAGTCCCCATTCAAGTCCGTCATCTGTTAACGGAAATATAGGGAGCTTCCACGTTACTGGTAGCACCAAAGCTCTAGACAAATGCAATGACTCCCCCAAAAAGAAATCCCCCAAAATCTGCATTCCCAATCCAAATACAACCTCCCTCCTAAGGCCTACAGTGTGCCTAGACCACAGTTTATATCCACTTGTTTGGCATTGTTGTTGTGAAACCCGCTTGAATAACAGGGTGTGTTTCTCAAGAAGCACGTGCTGGACTCAATGTACGGGCACTAGAATATACTGGGTACAACAAGGGTTTATTTGCAATTTTTAATTCTGCAACATGACTCCATAGGTGTTTTCCAAACACAAAATCGTCACTACACCCATAGATGAATTCTCCAACATATCCTTTTCCACCTTTCTCTAACATCTACTATTTATATAGAGTTGTGGGAGCACAAACAAATATGATCATCCACAGATGCTCCTATAATGGGCAGATTCAGCCAAATTTGGTGAGCTTAATTAGCTAAAAGGACAACTTAGGCTAATTTCACACATCAGTTTTTTTCCATCAGGCACAATCCGGAAAAAAAACGGGTAAAACGGATCCGGCGCCAGATCTTTTTTATCTCCATTGATTTGTATTAGCGCCGGATTGTGCCTGATGGCCTTGCGTTGCATCCGGCTTTTGCCTGATCCGTCATAATTGCCTAAAGCGGCGGCCAGAGGGAACGTGTCTTGTAACTTTTTTTGTCCGGCAAAAAAAACGCATTGCGCCAGATCCGACGCGATACGGCGTGTTTTACAATGGAAGCCTATGGACGCCGGATCCGGCATAATGCGGTAAAAAACGGATGCGGCCGCCGGATCCATTTTTGTAAACTGAGAATGCTCCAATGTATTGAAAAAAAACGGATCCAGCAAGAAAAAAAAAAAACGGACGAAAAGGATGCAAAAACGGATGCGCCGGATCCGTTTTTTGACGGATCAGGTATATTGGAACCGTCAAAAAAAAGGATCAGGCACATCAGTTTTTGCATATTCTGCGCCGGATCCGTTGCATCAGGAACACGCCAGATTGTGCCTGATGCCAAAAACTGATGTGTGAAATTAGCCTTAGGATGCTTTCACACATCAGTTTCTTGCAATCAGGCACAATCCGGTTTTTGCCTGATGCAACGGATCCGTCTCAGAGTGTGTAAAAACTGATGGGACGGATCCGGTAAAAAACCGGATCTGTTTTTTTTTTTTTAAATTTGAGAGAGAGGGAGAGACCCCATCATCACCGCACATGCAGGCACTCCCGCACGCACCATCACCGCACACCCCGGCACTCCCGCACGCATCATCACGGCACATGCAGGCACTCCCGCACGCATCATCATCACCGCACACACCCCGGCACTACCGCATGCATCATCATCACTGCACACACCCCGACACTACCGCACGCATCATCATCACCGCACACACCCCGGCACTCCCGCTCGCATCATCATTGCACATACACCGGCACTCCCGCACTCATAATTATCACCGCACACCCCGGCACTACCTCAGTGACGTCACCGCTGACAGCGCGACTCCCTTCAGTTGCTGCGTGGAGCTCCGAGGAGCGGCGGTGTTTTACTGCCGCTCCTGTCAGCTTCATGTAGCAGGGCTGAAATCGTTGCGGGACCTCCGTGGATTACGTCGGACCTGGAGGGGTATTTGGGGATTTTAATAAAATGGTGAAAGAGGGTGTTTTTTTATCTTTTATTCCAAATAAAGTATTTTTTCTGGTGTATGTGTTTTATTTACTTTCACTTACAGGTTAATCATTGGGGGTGTCTCAGACGCCTGCAATGATTAATCTAGGACTTAGTGGCAGCTATGGGTTGCTGCCATTAGCTCCTTATTATCCTGATTACCAAAGCACCAGGGCAAATCGGGAAGAGCCGGGTAGAGTCCCAGAACTGTCACATCTAATGGATGTGGCAATTCTGGGCGGCTGCTGGCTGATATTGCTAGGCTGGGGGGCTCCCCATAATGTGGAGCTCCCCATCCTGAGAATACCAGCCTTCAGCGGTGTGGCTTTACCCTGGCTGGTATCAAAATTGGGGGGGACCGCATGCCGTTTTTTTAAAATTATTTATTTATTTAATTATTTTACTGCAAGATATAGACCCGCCCACCGGCAGCTGTGATTGGTTGCAGTGAGACAGCTGTCACTCAGCGCGTTGGCAAGTCTGACTGCAACCAATCATAGGCGCCGGTGGGCGGGGAAAGCAGGGAATACGAGATTGAATAATGGGCGGACGGCTTTTTCAAATCAGGAGAAGCCGCCGTAGCTTTGTGACAGCCGTGCAGCGCCGCGACGGTGATCGGTGAGTAGGTGAGAGTGAGTGAGTGAGTCAGTGTGAGTGAGAGAGAGTGAGTCAGTGTGAGTGAGTGAGTCAGTGTGACAGCCGTGCAGCGAGGCGCCCGTGATCGGTGAGTGAAATCAGTGTGTGTAGATTTTACATGCGGCCGCCCGTTTTTTGCTGGTTGCGGCTGGCTACTGAGCATGCGCAGTGCAAAAAACCGCATGCGGCGGCCGGATGCGTTTTTTGCCACATCTCGCCACATCCGGCGTCCATAGGCATGCATTGGAAAAAGCACCGCATCGGCCGGATGCGGCGCGATGCGTTTTTTTTTTGTCGGACAAAAAAATGTGCCAGGCAACGTTCCATCCGGCCGCCGCATGGGCTAAATATGCCGCATTCGGCAAAAACCGGACCGAACGGAAGGCCATGCACCCAATCCTGCACTAATGAAAGTCTATGTGGAAAAAATGCAACCGGCGACAAAAAAAAAAACGGTTGCGTTTTTTCTGCAAAGAGCCGGATTGTGCCGCACAGCAAAAAACAGATATGTGAAAGCAGCCATAGATGATGGAAAATTATGTCCTGTTACTCAGCAAGTTATTAAGTATCTATAAGTAAATTGTAAATGATATTCAGGTCGACAAGCTCTTGAAAGAAATTGTAGCAAAGCTGACAAGAAAATCATACTAATAGGATTTGCCTTAAGTAGTGTGACTTGTAGCTTCAGGAATGTTTAATGAAATTTGTCTGAATGTACAAGCCTATTACAAGAAAATGAGGTCATCATTTTAATGATCCCCCTATACCAGCTATACGATGCAGACGCACACAGTAATTAGTGTCAAAAAGTAATCTCCTGTCACTTTTTGTAGCAGCTGGAAAGCAGTGAAAAAAGGCAATATTAGTCATCCTTTTTTTTCTTTTCTTTTTGTTATGGGGACAATTTGTGGAGTATGGCAACTCTAAATACGGCTTCCACAGACAGTCATTACACTAGCCACACTTTCACCCCTGTACATGGCTCTGGCCTTTGCAAAAGCCACAGAGTAGCATCTGGCTGGTGGTACATGGAGCTGAGCGCGCCACACAGCATTGATGTCAGCCACAACACTGTCCCTTCTGAATACAGGATATCAGCAAACATTTGTGGAGGAGGACCCAGGCAAGCTGTCAATTCTTTTCTGAATAAACCATCAAAGTTTGAATAGTTATGGGTCAAGCTTGACTGTAAATGTCCCCAGAAAAGACTTTTCCCTATATTAGTGTACATACGCAAGGGAAATCAAAGTGCACTTGCGCAGGAGTCCAATGGAGGCCTCCGTGTGGATGACGTAGGACAAGTCATCCACGTTCAGCTGGAAAGGAGGACGGTGACTGAACAGGATAGAGGAAGTGCCGGACCGAGACCAGCGACACCCATTGGACCCACCCGCCCCCCAGGTGAGTAAAATAAAGGTGTTTTTTAGGCCTGGGTACTTATATACAGTGTTCTAGAATGCTGTATATAAGGGCAGACTGGTGGTGATCGCAGGTTATAAGGGAAAATCCTGGTGATCGGTTCCCTTTAACACTAGAACTACTGGACTCGTGACACCTATATAGAAATACATGGTGCAAAGTATTCAAAATGACTACCTCAGTAGTTCTAGTGTTAAACTACATTTCGGATATTGGTGTCTCCTTAATCATGCAGACCTTCATACACGGGACATATGAATATGGGTTTTGTGACCTGCCAGGGTTAAAGGTGGGAATAGAAAGCATGCATTTTTTTCACACACCTCTAAGAAATTTCCCATTAAATAGTTGACTGTAATCCATCCGTACACCCCTTCTTCCTGACCTGTAATGATGTGAGCTCCTCGAAAAGAAAATGGCTGGGTTTGGAAGTAGTTCTCAATACTGAAAAGGACTCCTTGAGCAGCGCTTTCATTTTTCAACCTAAGTAGTTTATAGGAAATACAAAAAAAAACAACACAAAAAAACGCTGAGAACATGGAAAGTGGATCTTTAATATCAGCCCTATATACACTTGTGCCCCCTAATGTTTTCATTTATAGTACACAGTGTTACAGGAAATGCTCTTTAAAGGGATTTTACAGTTTAATGTGTAAGGAGAAGGCAGGGCACTCACAATTTCTGTATACAACTCCATGGGCATATTTACATCCATGTTTTGTACGCGTTCCATGTAATCACAGAACTCCAACAATGGCCCCCAAGATTCCCTTCAAGGGATAGAATTTTAATGGTGCTCATCGGCATGAAAGTGTCTTGCCATGACTGTATGATATAATGATATAGAACTGACATATTCCTAATAAATTACTCACCTGAGAAGTCTCATTCCTGCTGTGGCTCCCAAATATACAGGGGTACTGTTCTGCTGATTAAATGGAATGACACTTATGACTTTCTTCATACAGTTGTCAATGTTCTTGGCAGCCTTTTCAGGCTCGCTAGCATAGCTGGAAATCCCAAGTCCTTAAATAACAAATCAAACTATTTGGAACATTCTTCATTTAAATGCAGATTTACCTTTGTAATTATATGACCTTCTAATTATGATAATTATTAATAGGATTTTCAGTAAAGTAGGCATAAGGTTTTTTACAGCTTAGCTTCTTGCCCTCCCTGCACAGTGGTCCTTGAAAACCTCAAACTGTATATGACTACCATGCTAAGATATGTGGAACAATGAATATGGGAATATAGACATGCATTACTGCTATGAAAAAACATGTAAGAATTGAGATACTTGGCCCACAAAATTGGCCAGATTTTATGTGAGCCCAACAGTCAGCGGCAAGGCAACCTCATTTTTGTTGGGTCCCTATCAAACTAATGCCTCTGTTTGGGTTAAAAAACCTACAATTTATGGGTGGACAGGAACCTGCAAATGGAGAATTAAAATCGCCTGAGGCTGAAGAGCAGGAGCGCTCAATCAGAAGGCATAACCCTGTAATCTAAGAAAAAGACTGATGACACATCCAATCTTTCTAATGTGAACAGGTGCAAACTGAACATGAAACAGTAACAAAAAGGAGACAGTTGCACACTGCAGTGCTAAGATATGTGGAACAATGAATATGGGAATTTAGACATGCATTACTGCTATGAAAAAAACAACATGTAAAACTTGAGATACTTAGCACACACAATTGGCCAGATGGGATGGTTCTTTTTAACCCAGAGGCATTAGTTTGTTAGGGACTCAAGAAAAATGAAGTCACCTTGCCGCTGGCTGTTGGGCTCACATAAAATCTGACCAATTTTGTGTGCTAAGTATCTCAATTTTTACATGTTTTTTTCCATAGCAGTAATGCATGTATATATTCCCATATTCATTGTTCCACATATCTTAGCACTGCAGTGAGCAACTGTCTCCTTTTTGTTACTATGTTTTATATTCATTTTGCACCTGTTCACATTAGAAAAATAGCATGTGAACAAATGAACTAACTACTGTAAGGCTATGGTCACATGACCGTAGATTCCCTCATCAGAAAGAATCGGGCCAATTATTATAGTGACACTCTTATCCGAGTTTGATCCTCGTATTAGCATAGTGTGATCTGATTCTCTAGGATGAGGGAATCAGAGCACACTGTGAGGAGAAGATGGAGAACAAAACTTCTCCATCTTCTCCATTGTGTGAGTCCAGGTAAACTGGACTGCACTCAGAGATCATCCATGTGCAGTCTGATGTTTTCCATGCACTCATAGACTTCAATGGGTGAGTAGTGGAATCCATCATCAGCTCTAGCCCATCAAATAACATTGGTCTGAGTGCTGTCTGACAAAAAACTAATAGCAGTCGTCCGATTTATACACTTGTGTAATCATGGCCTAAAGCTTACATCTAAATGTTGTTAATTGCAGCTTAAAGGGATCCTGTTTGCAAAAACACTGTTTACCAGCAGATATAGAGTTAATTACAGTCATCACCCACTATGCTGTCAGCAGCGCTACAATCATTCTCCAGCATTTTGATTGACAGCTCGCTCTGTACAGCTACATTACAAGTCGAGCTGTCAGTCAAAGTGTTGAGTGATTACAGTCGCCGCTCACAGCATAGTGGGTGATGACTGTAATCACTAACTGCTCCGCCCCTGTGACTGAAGGCAGCAGCTCTTGGGAAGATATAAGCTCATTTCCTACCTGAGCAAGGTGGTTGTTTTAATAATCATGTACAGAAAATAAGAATAGACTGAAAAACGGTATGTGTGAGTATATGGTTGTAATTGGTAAAAAATATAGTTCATACAATGCTTTAGCTTTTTATCCTGTGTTTTCAAAATGTCTGTGATGAGCATTTGGCAGATGCTGTGTAGGCTGTTAACCCCATAGACATCCGCATAGTCAAATATATGTAACAGAACACCCTTTTGACAGATATTTGGCTGGTATGCTTTAGGGCTTGTTCGCATGTAAATGCTGAATTTCTGCAGCGATTTGACAGCACATGTGTGCTTCAAATCTCTGCAGAAACACTGCGTAATGGATGCAGTATTGCAGCAGAATAGATGCCGATTTCATGCGCTCGAGATGCTGCCCCCACCATAGACCGAGTGGGAGCTGCATCCAAAGCGCACGGAATAATTGACATTCTGCTTTTTTGAATGCACGGATTTGGGTCAAAATTTTAGCACCCAAATCGCTGCGTTCAAAAAAGCAACGAGCAGATGGATTATGCACAATCTACATAGATTGTGCTGGGGACGCATGACGCATGCATTTACGCTGCAGTGCTAAACGCAGCATAAATGTATGCAATTACGCAACGTGTGCACGAGCCCTTAAGCGGGCTTTACATGCTGCGACATCGCTAGCAATGTTGCGAGCGATAGCACCCGCCCACGTCGGTGGCGCGTCACGGGGTGATCGCTGCCGTAGCGAACAATATAACTACGGCAGCGTCACACGCAATTACCTGTTCACCGACGTCGCTGTGGCTGCTGAACAATCTCTCCTTTAAGGGGGAGGTTCATTTGGCGTTACAGCGGCGTCACTAAGCGGCCGCCCAATAGAAGCGGAGGGACGGAGATGAGCGGCTGGAACATCCCGCCCACCTCCTTCTTTCCTCATTGCCGGCGGCCACAGGTACGATGTTGTTCCTCGTTCCTGTGGTGTCACACATAGCGCTGTGTGCTGCCGCAGGAACGACAAACAAACTGCGTTCAAAAGCAGCAACGATATTTGAGATTAGAACGACGTGTCAACAATCAACGATTAGGTGAGTATTTTTGATCGTTAGCGGTCGTTCGTACGTTTCACACGCAATGACGTTACTAACGAGGCCGGATGTGCGTCACAAATTCCGTGACCCCAACGACCTCTCGTTAGCGATGTCGTTGCGTGTAAAGTGCCCTTTAGTTTCCCAAATGTGTTCAAAAGACTAACCTTTCAAATGCGACCCCCATAAATTACAGTGGGAGACAGCAGATGTATTTGCTTGAATACGGATACAGATACAGTTTTATACACGTCTTGAATGAGATGTGAATAGAGCTTAAAGCGGTTTTCACATGGATAAGTAAAAGATTAAAAAAAAAGTGAAACACAGAGGGAATATTGACAAAATTTAGATGGCTTGGATGATGATAATGTGTCTGCATTTTGTTTTTAAACTGGAATGTATAGCACCATACATGATACAATGTGTACTACAAATATATTATGAATGTGGACATGGGGTTACATACAAAAGCAGAGAAGGCAAGGGGCCCGTATTGACATTGTAAATTGTTACCTGATTGCCTGCAGGCTTCACAATTATATCTAAGTGAAAGAACAATGTTTCTCCCGTGTGGGCGGAAATTTGAAGGCTGCAGCCAATCAGGTGTCACTGATTAGCTGCAGTGATCAGGAGACAGAGCACATGGTTGACAGCAAAGGAGCGGTGTCAGGATGTTAATCTGGTGTGTGTATATATATATATATATACACACACACACATATATATATACACACACACATATATACACACGCACACACACACACAGTGGTACCTTGGTTTTCGATGACATCGAGTTATCATTGGTTTCAGATTTCGTTGAATTTTTTTCACTAAAAATTGGCTTCGGTTTCCTTGATTATCTCGGTTTTCGTTTGTTTTTGTCTGCATGCCCACAAGATTAGAATATACATATAGTTGTGCACGCACTCTAATTTTGTACGTTTTTTTAGAGGTGCTAGTGTGGGGACATGAGAATCCCTGGAATATAAATATATAGGCAGTGGCGGACTGGAGTACCTGGGGCCCACCAGGAAAAATCAATCTTGGGGCCCACCAGCACCATGCAGTTACGGTACTGTATATAGCAGGGGTGGGATTCAAATTTTTAACAGGTTCTCTGTAAACCCCGCCCATTTGAAAACCACACCCATTCTGTAACCACACCCATTCTGTTAGACACACCCATTTTCACGCAATTTCCTCAACCAAAAAATACAAGTAATTTAAAGTAAAATCTCCTTCCCCTCCTGTACCGTCACTGTCCTGTCCAGCACCAGTTGTTCCAGTCACTGTCAGTCTTATTGTATTAAATGATTTTTATACAGTTTTTAAAAATTATTACTAAAGGAGCCCTGCTAAAATTGGAATGGACGACCTTCCCGATACAGATCTCATCCCATTATGGCCTCTTTCCCCTGCAGATCCCATCCCATTATGGCCTCTTTCCCCTGCAGATCCCATCCCATTATGGCCTCTTTCCCCTGCAGATCCCATCCCATTATGGCCTCTTTCCCCAGCAGATCCCATCCCATCTGCTCCTTTTCCCATATAGCTCCCATCTTATGTGGCCCCTCTCCCCATATAGCCACATATAGCTGCCATCTTAATGTGGCTCCTCTCCCCATATAGCCACATATAGCTGCCATCTTATGTGGCCCCTCTCCCCATATAGCCACATATAGCTGCCATCTTAATGTGGCCCCTCTCCCCATATAGCATCATATAGCTGCCATCTTAATGTAGCCCCTCTCCCCATATAGCTGCCATCTTAATGTGGCCCCTCTCCCCATATAGCCACATATAGCTGCCATCTTAATGTGGCCCCTCTCCCCATATAGCTCCCATCTCATGTGGCCCCTCTCCCCATATAGCCACATATAGCTCCCATCTCATGTGGCCCCTCTTCCCATATAGCCACATATAGCTCCCATCTCATGTGGCCTCTCCCAATATAGCCACATATAGCTGCCATCTTAATGTGGCCCCTCTCCCCATATAGCCACATATAGCTGCCATCTTAATGTGGCCCCTCTCCCCATATAGCCACATATAGCTGCCATCTTAATGTGGCCCCTCTCCCCATATAGCCACATATAGCTGCCATCTTAATGTGGCCCCTCTCCCCATATAGCTCCCATCTCATGTGGCCCCTCTCCCCATATAGCCACATATAGCTCCCATCTCATGTGGCCTCTCCCCATATAGCCACATATAACTGCCATCTTAATGTGGCCCCTCTCCCCATATAGCCACATATAGCTGCCATCTTAATGTGGCCCGTCTCCTCATATAGCCACATATAGCTGCCATCTTATGTGGCCTCTCCCCATAGTCACATATAGCTGCCATCTTAATGTGGCCCCTCTCCCCATATAGGCACATATAGCTGCCATCTTATGTGGCCCCTCTCCCTGCATCTTCGGCTCACTGAGCGCTTACCTGCTCCAAGCACCGGTGGCCTCTCCTCTGTCTTCCGTCCTCCGCGGCTCTCTGCACACTAAGGGTATGTGCGCACTAGGTGTTTTTTTCACATCGCGTTTTTTGTGCGTTTTTGGCCGCAAAAAAAGGCACAAAAACGCACCCGCGGTAAAAACGTAATGCGTTTTTACCGCATTTTTGGCTGCGTTTTTGCTCACTGCTTTTTTATGCGTTTTTTTATCAGTGAACAATGCCATTACAGATTGTTGAAAAAAAAGATCTGATGTCATTTCCTTCTTCAATATGTTCTTCATTCTCCACTAGTGTATGCAGGAGAGCAGACAGCAGCTGCAGAACCACAAGGCTCAGCATGCTCCATCCAGGACTGTATCCAGGAGTTTTTTGCCCTCCAATAAAATGACGTGGGCTTCGCCATATTTTTGTATGCTAGCCAGGTACAGCAGGCAGCTATGGGCTGCCCCCAAACCCCAGCTGCCTATGTGTACCAGGCTGGGAACCAAAAATATAGAGAAGCCATTTTTTTTTTTTTATTTCATGAATTTCATTAAATAATTAAAAAAAAAATGACGTGGGCTTCGCCCAATTTTTGAGTCCAGCCAGGTACAACTAGGCGGCTGGGGATTGGAATCCGCAGTGCAGGGTGCCCAAGATTTCTGGGCACCTCCTCTGCGAATTGCAGTCCGCAGCCACCCCAGAAAATGGCGCTTTCATAGAAGCGCCATCTTCTGGCGCTGTATCCAACTCTTCCAGCTGCCCTGATGTCGGGTGGCTCGCTGGGTAATAATGGGGTTAGGGCTAGCTGTATATTATCAAGTTGCCCTAAGCCCGAAATTCATGGTGTCACGCCAATATTAGACATGGCCAACATGAATTTCTAGTAAAGATAAAAAAAACACAACACACAGAAAAATATTTTTATTAGAAATAAAACACAACACAATTAGTGACTCCATCTTTATTGAAATAAAGAACCCCCCCTCCTCCGCAGTAATCCTGGGTCAAGGGTCCCGCGCCGTCCAATCCGGATCCAATATCCCCTGATCGGTTTGCTGGAAGGCAAAGCGATCTGATGATGTGTCAGGATCAAGGATGTGAATTCCATCACACAGCAGCTGATTGTATTAAAGCCATTTATACAATCAGCTGATGCATCAGTGCAAAAAAACAAAAAAAAAAAAACTACACACTTCAGTGCAGACTCCTGTCAGACCGATCAATGCAGGACCCGGCGGTAATCAGCTGATAAAGTCTCCTGACAGCATCAGCTGATAGTTTAGCCGGCCGGGTAGTAAAAAGCCGGCGTCACCACTGTCACTGTCAGCTGATTCCGTCAGGTGACCGCATCAGGTGATCAGCGCCAGGTCCTCCAGCTATCGGAGGTGTCCCAGCCGTCTGCACACACCCGGAGCAGGGGTGGCGGTACCGGGAGAAGAGGTGGGAGCGGACATGGCACCGGGAGGCTGCAGACAGGTGAGTATGACATTTTTTTCTCTACTGTTCACTTTTGACTTCGCAGCTGCTTCCAACTCCTGCCCGTACATGACGCCGCACGGGAGCAGACATGGCACAGGACGGGAGATGGAAGTAGCGGTGCCGGTAATGGGAGGATTCACGCTTCTGTGTTTACCAACAGAAGGAATCCTCTTCCTGTACACGTCACTGTACTACTCACCCCTTGCGTTTACAGCCGCGTTTTTAGTCATAGAAACGCAGCTATATTTGCAATATGTGTTTTTCATTGCGTTTTTGAACATCTCATTGAACTCAATGGGTGGAAAACGCAGTGAAAACGCAAAAAAAGTGCTGTGTGCGGAAGGGAATAGCGCGATCAGCTGTATTCAGCATTGGCCGCGAGTAACCTCAGTGACAGCTCAGCTGATCGCGCTATTCCCTTCATTAGCTGCGTGGAGCTGACAGGAGCGGCTGTGTCTTCTGCAGCTCTGGTCACCTTCATGCAGCAGAGCTGGAAGCGAAGCTGGACCATCCTGGAGTACGCCGGACATGGAGGGCTTTTTCGGGCTTATTAAATTGGTGAACAAGGCAATTTGTTAGTGTTTTTTTTTCTAATAAAGGATTGTTCGGGTGTGTGTGTTTATTTACTGTAATTTACAGATTAATCATGGAAGGTATCTCGGAGAGACGCCTGACATGATTAATCTAGGACTTATTGGCAGCTATGGGCTTCAAATAACTCCTTATTACCCCGATTTGCCAACGCACCAGGGCAAATCGGGAAGAGCCGGGTACAGTCCCAGAACTGTCGCATATAATGTATGCGGCAATTCTGGGTGGCTGCTGACTGATATTGTTAGGCTGGGGGGCTCCCCATAACGTGGGGCTCCCCATCCTGAGAATACCAGCCTTCAGTCGTATGGCTTTATCTGGCTGGTATTAAAATTGGGGGGGACCGCACGCCATTTTTTTAAATTATTTATTTTACTGCACAGTATAGACACGCCCACCGGCTGCTGTGATTGGGTGCAGTGAGACAGCTGTTACTCAGCGTGGGGGACTCAGCGTGGGGGGCGTGTCTGACTGCAACCAATCACAGGCGTCTGTGGGTGTGGAAAGCAGGGAATACGAGATAGGCATATTCAAAGTAATTGTTGCCGCATATTTTCTGCACAGCTGTTCCTCGCCGCGCTGGTGATCGGGGAGCGGTAAGTATGAGAGAGGGCTGCTCACTTCAGTCACTCGGGGGATTAGCGGTCACTGGTGAATCCTTCACAGGTGACCGCTAATCAGTACGCGGCACACAGACAGAGTCGGGGCATGACAATGAAGTCGGGTGAAGTTCACCCAAGTTCATTCTCATTGCGCAACTCTGCTGTCAGCCGACATGTATCAACGACATTGTGCAACACACAAACGGACATTCCACACGGACATTCCACGTACACATACACGGGCATTTTACACACAAACACGGACATTTTACACGTGCACACGGCTCGCATACGCAATCACACAGATGCCATACGTACCGGAGAAACGCCCCAAAAAAATGGAACACAGACCCGAAAAACGGACCGTGTCACACGGACGTTTTTTATGCGTAAGTGTGTTTTAGGCCCTAAATAGGGAGTGTGCAGTACCCACGTGATTATGCTGCTAATTTTGAGACAACAAAGGGTGGTCCATGCATTCTCCTGCTCTGTGTGGCATTGTGTGATTATCACCCTGCTGATCAGTTTCAAAATGTATGTAAGAAATGTAAGATAAAATATATTTATTCTTTACATTATTTTTTAGTGTTTTATATTCATTTAATATTCCTTTTATATTGATTTTATATTCATTTGTTATTGTTTTTAGCATTAAACACTATCTTTATTCTCTATAAAATGTGTTTGTTTTTTTATGTATTTTAGAGTGTCTAAAACGAATTCATGGGATTTACTTTGATTCCTATGGAAATAATTGTTTCGGTTTTCATTGATTGCATTTGTAGCACCCACGGGTCAAGGGGTTAACCTTACTCGTCACCGGCCTCGGTGATGCCAGGTCAGGCGATGTCACGGGTGGCCCTGCCCAGTTTTGTGGCCCCGAGGTGTACAATAGAGCAGGGTTGGGAAAGGGTGATGATGGTGGAGGAATTATGTTGTAACGCCACCTGCGGTAAGTGGCCAGGGAATAGCTACCGCTGCTGTTGCTGTCCTCCGGGACAGATGGTTATAGAAGCTAAGATGTTTCTGCTCCCCACAGGTGGAGCGGGCCCCGGGGAGGATGATGGGGGTAATGGTATTGGCGGGCGTCAAAGCACGTAGCGATGGCAAGGACAGGCGGAATCAGTCTCTGCGGGTTCAAGGTTTTCTTTACTTACAGTCCTGGTTTTACCCGGAAGATGCCGATAACTGCCGTGATGGGCCCGAGCCAATCCCAAGCAATTCGAGGTCACCGCCGGTGTTCCCACTGTGAGTCCTTTCTGGTTGGGGTCCCTCCAAATCCCGGTGTATGTGGAATGGGCTGCGGTTGTTTCCTGCACTCTCTGCAGACCCTGGAATCCTGTGTAGCTGTAGAGAACCTGGGCTGAGCTGCCTGCTCCAAGCCACGGGTCCTATGGAGCTCCCAGAAGTGTGAGGTAAAAGAAGATTGGACCAAGGTCCCAGTGTGTGCCCCACCCCAAGCTGTGCCCGGGGCTAACTAACTATGTATCGAGATGCTCCTTACCTTTTTTCCAAGTGGTGCCCGCCCCCCCAGATGTTTGTCTTGTTGACCGGGAAAGTCCCATGCTTCGTGCTGGCCAACCCCCTGCCTACCCTAGGCCATCCCCCCAGTGGGAAGGCACCTAACTGTGTGGTTTGTGTGAATGTGAGCAAAACCAGTGATTAACCTCTCCTTACTTGGGATGAGTACTACATCTTAAGGGAGATGCAGTATCCTGTGGCAACTGAAGACTCAGGGGCGCCACACAATCAGATGGATTATCAACGAAAACCGAGGTATCACTGTATATAAAATATTTTTTGTATCACCTTGGGTACGTTAATAAGGGCTCTTCCAGTATTGGACAACCCTTTTTAAGTTTAAATCTGTTCAAGTTTTGGTAAATCTACATTACTAGCTGGGTAATATTGTATGTATTATCCCACTTCGCCCCTCACACACACACAGTAATACAGAAGATTTAAAATACATTTTTCTTGAGAATTTTCTTTTTTAACATATAATTTGCCAACTGGATGGCATACAGAACAGACTGTTCTGCCTGCAAGGATAAGAATTACAAAGCTAATTTAGAGTCAATGTTAGTGTTAGCCAATTTCATTTGATTAATGTAAATCTTCCCTGGGACTTTAAATTCTTATTATGTAATATAAGCAATTTAGAAATTGAGAAAATAATTTGATTCTTACCATTAACGTTACATTTGAAGGTCTGGCTTACTACTCCAGTATTGTTCTCTTTTTCAGCAGGCCATTGGTACACATATACTGTGGTCCTTGAGGATCCGGCATCCAGCACTATGCCATACTGCGACACAGTAATAATGATTTGTTATGTACAGTTCAGTTGGATCTTATTAAAATGTAGATTAAACCAGAAATGAATTGAATTATTTAGAACCATCATGTAGGTCCTTCTTCTAGACCAGCTGCCAATTGATTATGTAATGCTGGTCATGGGCACTGTATGACTATAAAGAAAAATATTATTGAGTCCAAAAAATTTCACCAACTTTTTACCCTTAAGCCTGCTTTACACGCTACAAGATATCTTACGATGTGTCAGCGGGGTCAGGTCATAAGTGACGCACATCCGGCATCGTAAGGTATGTTGTAGCGTGTGACAGTGACCTGCAATTGCGATTGAACGAAAAACCGTTCATCGCATGCACGTCGTTCATTCCTAACAAATTGCATGTCAGATTGTTCATCGTACCCGGGGTAGCACACATCGCAGTGTGTGACACCCCGGGAACGATGAACAGATCTCACCTGCCTCCTGCGGCTCCCGGCCCACAATGCGGAAGGAAGGAGGTGGGCGGGCTGTTTGCGTCCCGCTCAGCTCCGCCCCTCCGCTTCTATTGGCCGGCTGCCGCGTGACGTCGATGTGACGCCAAACGTCCCTCCCACTCCAAGAAGTGGACGTTCGCCGCCCACATCGAGGTCGTATGGAAGGTAAGTATGTGTGACGGGGGTTAATCGTTTGTGCGGCACGTTCAACAAATTGAACGTGCTGCACATACGATGGGGGCGTTGCAAATCGCATACGATATCGTATGCGAAATTGCAACGTGTAAAGCAGCTTTATGGTATTAGCCAAATTTATGAAACGGTATCAACCATTTTTTGAACGTGAAGAATGTCCAGAAATCACACACACTGTGTCTGTCTGAATCTTTTTAAAAAACACAGTGCCTTACAAAAGTATTCACCCTCTTGGCTTTTTACGTATTTTGTTACATTACAACTAGTGATGGGCGGAATCGGACTGTAAAAGTCCGGATCCGTGTTGTTTCAAAAGTATCCGGGTTATCAGGGAATTTCAACTAATGATCTGGATCTGACAACTCAAGAAATAAAAAATAAAAAAATAAAGAAAATTAGAATAAATGAAGCGTGCTATAAGTCTCTGGTGCGGCTGTAACTGCTTCCAGGCCGCTCGCTATTACTCATCAATATACACACCTTCCCCCGCCAACAGGCAGTCTTGGACTCTGTGATTGGTTGCAATCAGACAGCGCCCCCAGCCTGTGTGACAGTGTCTGACTGTTTGCTATCACAGACCCTGCAGCCGCCCAGGATTGTCGCATCCATTAGCTGTGACAACTCCAGAACTTTACCCGGAGTTCCACATGGTGGTGGCATCATGCTGTCGGGATATTTTTGGCAGTAGGGACAGGGAAAATAGTCAGAGCTGAGGGGAAGGGCGATGTTGTGAAATATAGGGATATTCTTGAGCAAAACATGTTTCAGTCTGTCAGTGATTTGAGACTGGGACAGAGGTTCACTTTCCAACAAGACAATGACCCAAAGCTACTGCTAAAGCAACACTCGAGTCCTTTAAGGGGAAACATGTAAATGTATTGCAGTGGCCTAGTCAAAGACCAGGTCTTATGTGTGCGTCACACGGGACGATAAATCGTGCGATCGCATAAGCAATCGCACCCACCCCCGTCGTTTGTGCGTCACGGGCACTTAATTGCCCGTGGCGCACAAAGTCGTTAACCTCCTGTCACACATACTTACCTCCCGACCGACCTCGCTGTGGGCGGCAAACATTCTCTTCCTGAAGGGGGAGGGACGTTCGGCGTCACAGCGACGTCACATGGCAGCCGGCCAATAGAAGCGGAGGGGCGGAGATGAGCGGGACGTAAACATCCCGCCCACCTCCTTCCTTCCGCATTGCCGGCAGGACGTAGGTAAGCTGTGTTCGTCGCTCCCGGGGTGTCACACGGAGCGATTTGTGCTGCCACGGGAGTGACGAACAACCGGCGCGCAGAAGGAGGGATGAGATTATGAAAATGAACGACGGGTCAACGAGCAACGATAAGGTGAGTATTTTTGCTCGTTCACAGTCGTTCGGAGGTGTCACACGGTTTGATATCTCTGACGATGCTGGATGTGCGTCACTAACGACGTGACCCCGACGACATATCGCCAGATATATCATACCATGTGACGCCCGCATTAGTCCAGTTTTGAATCTGTGGTCAGAGTTGAAGATCGCTGTTCTCAGAGGAAACCATGTAACTTGAAGGAGCTGGAGCAGTTTTACCTTGCGGTAAAGGCAAAAATCCCAGAGGCAAGATGTGAAAAACTCATACAGATTTATCCAAAGTGACTTGCAGCTGTAATTGACGCAAAAGGAGGCTCTACAAAGTACTGATTATAGGTGAATAGTTACGCACAATTTAAGTTTTCAGGTATTTTATCCTATTTGTTATTTGCTTCACAATAAAAAGAAAATCAAATGTTCACAGTTGTGGTCATGTTCTTCACATGAATTGATGCAAACCCTCAAAACAATACAGTGAAAGTAAAGGTTATGAGGTATCAAAACACAAACAATGACAAGGGGGAGAATATTTTTGCAAGGCACAGTATATAAATGTGGCAGGTTAGATATGTCCTATATAGATTCTTTTTACAGTATGCGATATGCAGCTGTCAAGTGATGAATTTAATATAATAAGACATATAAGCAAATTTATTCAATATTGCTTGATCTGTGAACATGATTTCACAGTCCAGTGACCCATGTGAAGACCCTTGCAATAGTGCCTTAAAGCACATAAACAATGTTGAACTGGAGTGCCATAGCCCCACCAGTAACATTGACTTTGTGAGACCCCTGCTCAGATTTATGCAAATATTCCATTACTCACATTCACAAAATTACCTATCCTTCTATATAATAAACGGGGTTGTTTGTTATATGAATGAGTTGCTGTCTTTGTACATAGAAAATCAAGTGTCTTTGCAAATACTGCTCATATAATGGAGTGGATGCCCACTTCTGTATGTAGAGGGGCCCACCAGGGTATTCTCCTGTTTACCTGTGGGCCAGTCAAACCCTGTGTATGGATCTTTATGATCACTTGTGCCATCTACTCTATATAAATCTAACTTTTTGGAATTAACATGTCCTTCTGATAATGCCATTTTTCTTTCTGGTTTAGGGGGACATACTAACCTCTTTTGATGTTGGACAGCAGATTCAATATCAATCTCTGCATTCTTTATAGCACAAACCAAGACAACGTGTTTTCAGCAAGAGAATTGATTAAAGTATAATGAATGGATGATGTATGAAAGGTTTTCCTTCATGCATATTGAGGTGGGGTTTGGTTAATAAGCTCCATCTTTAATTACATACTTTCACAATATTGTCTATGCTGAGATCAATCTGATATATTTAGCAGAATCTGTGTGATCAGCTGCTGGCATCGCCATGTTGAAGATGTTACACTGAAAACCTCTGATATTTAGTTCAATTGCAACATGAAGACTGGAAAGGGAAACTGGCAGTGATAGAGAGGAGCAACAAAGGGTCTCCTGGTGAGATTTATTTCTATTTCAACACCACACTTGATCTGGTTTTAGACTAAAGAAAAAGTGTGTGTGTGTGTGTGTGTGTGTGTGTGTGTATGTATTATATATGTATTATATATATATATATATGCACCCTTTCTTTAGTCTAAAACCAGTTCTCACCAGGAGACCCTTTGTTGTTCCTCTGCATCACTGCCCGTTTCCACTTCCAGTCTCAGTCTTTATGTTACACTTGAACTAAATATCAGCGGTTTTCAGTGTAACATCTTCAACATGGCGATGACAGCAGCTGATCACACATATTCTACTAAATATATGTATATATATATATACATATATATATATATATATACACATACAGTGCGTATGGAAAGTATTCAGGCCCAGTTAAATTTTTCACTCTTTGTTTCATTGCAGCCATTTGGTAAATTCCAAAAAGTTCATTTTTTTCTCATTAATGTACACTCTGCACCCCATCTTGACAGAAAAAAAACAGGAATTTAGACATTTTTGCAAATGTATTAAACAGGAAAAACTGAAGTATTACATGGTCATAAATATTCAGACCCTTTGCTCAGTATTGAGTAGAAGCACCCTTTTGAGCTAGTACAGCCATGAGTCTTCTTGGGAATGATGCAACAAGTTTTTTACACCTGGATTTGAGGATCCTCTCCAGTTCCGTCAGGTTGGATGGTGAACGTTGGTGGACAGCCATTTTCAGGTCTCTCCAGAGATGCTCAATTGGGTTTAGCTCAGGGCTCTGGCTGGGCCAGTCAAAAATGGTCCCAGAGTTGTTCTGAAGCCACTCCTTTGTTATATTAGCTGTGTGCTTAGGGTCATTGGCTTGTTAGAGGGTTGGACCTTCAGTCAAGTCTGAGCTCCAGAGCACTGTAGAAGAGGTTTTATTCCAGGATCTCTCTATACTTTGCCGCATTCATCTTTCTTCAATTGCAACCAGTTATACTGTCCTGCAGATGAAAAACACCCCCATAGCATGATGCTGCCACCACCATGTTTCACTGTTCAGATTGTATTGGGCAGGTGATGAGCAGTGCCTGGTTTTCTTCATACATACCGCTTAGAATTATCACCAAAAAGTTCAATATTCATCTCATCAGATCAAAGAATCTTATTTCTCAGACTGGGAGTCCTTCATGTGGTTTTTTTGCAAACTCTATGCAGGCTTTCATATGGCTTCCGTCGGGCCACTCTGCCATAAAGGCCCGACTGGTAGAGAGAGCTGCAGTGATAGTTGACTTTGTGGAACTTTCTCCCATCTCCCTACTGCATCTCTGGAGCTCAGCCACAGTGATCTTGGGGTTCTTCTTTGCCTCTCTCACCAGGGCTCATCTCCCATGATTGCTCAGTTTGGCTGGACGGTCAGGTCTAGGAAGAGTCCTGGTGGTTCCAAACTTCTTTCATTTAAGGATTATGGAGGCCACTGTGCTCTAAGGAACCTTGAATACTGCAGAAATTATTTTGTAACCTTGGCCAGATCTGTGCCTTGCCACAGTTCTGTCTCTGAGCTCCTTGGGCAGTTCCTTTGACCTCATGATTCTCATTTGGTCTGACATGCACTGTGAGCTGTGAGGTCTTATATAGACAGGTTTGTGCCTTTCCAAATCAAGTCCTATCAGTTTAATTAAACACAGCTGGACTCCAATAAAGGAGTAGAAGCACCTCAAGGAGGATCACAAAGAAATGGACAGCATCTGACTTGCATATGAGTGTCTGAGCAAAGGGTCTGAATACTTATGACCATGTAATATTTTAATTTTTCTTGTTTAATAAATTGGCAAAAATATCTACATTTCTGTTTTTTTTCTGTCAAGATAGGGTGCAGAGTACGTTAATGAGAAAAAAAATAACTTTTTTGAATTTACCAAATGGCTGCACTGAAAGAAAGAGTGAAAAATGTAAAGGGGTCTGAATACTTTCCGTACCCTCTGTATATATAACCCCTTTAATATTAGCTCCAAAAATCAATATCTATGGAGCACTACCGATTGGCAGCAGCAAACATAAATAATTCTGAATGTCGTCACTTTTCCCTGGACCGATGGATTGATGATTTTACCCTAAAATGTTTTTTAAACTGCATGAGTTTTAAAAGTTCTTGACAAGGAATCCCATAGAACAGATTGTCTAGGAATAGAAACAAGTCATGATTTGTTATTTTACTATGTTTGCCAAACTTCATGTTGGATTAAAAAAAAAAGTTTTAGAAAATCAAGTTTATTTGGATGATGTAATAATAATCCGACATTTCATTTTGGGAGTACCCGTTACTATGACTCCTCGGTTCTTAGTTTTCTAAACACTATATAAACAAAGATTTACAGCAGTATTGTGGTTTATTTTCCATTTATATTTGTATATAAGCATCCAGAAATAATGGCCCTGCCCACGTAAAGATGAATGACGGATAAATATTTCTATGGCATCTACAAACCTACAGATTACAGCCATTGTTTTTGTAGGCCTCTTGAAATAGAAGGGGAAAAAACAGAGCAAGATCGTATGAGCAGGTAATGCTACTGCAGGACTGGCAGTTAATATGCCCCAATATTTAACTATGGAGAGAGGACATACAGTTTTAGTGTTGGATACTTTGTAGCAGGTTTGCACACTTCATAAAGGAAGATGAGAACCTTACATGAGACCCTACTCACTCAGGGGAGTAGCCTTTTTTCCAAATATACAGTTAATGGGGTTCAAAACTTAGATGGCATCAATTTCTGGTTGGTAGAGTTCTGACACTTGGCACCAGCACTGATCAGATATTTTCAATGCTGATGTTGCTGTAAGGAGGTGGCCATGTTCCTGCCGCTGAAGACACCAACCACACTGTCATAGTAAGATGTTGCAATTTAATGTGTTTAAAGTGTTCCTGCATGTAAGAAAGTAACATCTTTTCTTTTACATTATAATTTACAATCTCTTGGCCGGTTTAGTTAGTGGTTGTAGAAACAGAGATATACTGTAGCTGTCCTCTCTATTCCGCTAATGACCTAAAACTAACGCCTATCCATTACTAAACTCTGGGCTTGATGTCAGCTGACAATTCACAGCTGACATCAACCCCAAAAATATTACCTCGATTGCCACAGCAAGGGGGAGGTGCGTTCGACGTCATAGCGACGTCACTGCGGCATCACCAAGCGGCCGGCCAATAGAAGTGGAGGGGCGGAGATGAGCGGGACGTAACATCCCGCCCACCTCCTTCCTTCCGCATTGCCGGTGGACGCAGGTAAGGAGATGTTCGTCGTTCCTGCAGTGTCACGCATAGCGATGTGAGATGCCGCAGGAACGACGAACAACATCATACCTGTGGCAGCAGCGATATTAAGGAAAGGAGCTACGTGTCAACGATCACCGTTTTTGAACGATTTTGTGATCGCTAATTGTTGCTCTTTGGTGTCACACGCTGCGATGTCGCTACCGGCGCCGGATGTGCGTCACTAACGACGTGACCCCGATGATATATCGGTAGCGATGTCGCAGCGTGTAAAGTACCCTTATGTGTGTGGTACACACCTCGAACTTTACAGTTTGTGTTGCCTCATCCCTATCAAACCAGAGTTTTCAATAAATTTATTAATAAACATGGTGCATTTCTTTCTTCATTGCTCAGTTATTTTTTATAGGAACACAAAAACATTTAACTTGTTTTCACACAAAACTGATCCAGAACAAAATACTGACCAGCATAAAGCAGGCTTTACACGCTACGATATATCTAACAAGATGTCGGTGGGATCACGTCGTAAGTGACGCACATCCGGCATCGTTAGTGTAGTGATATCGTAGCGTGTGACAGCTATGAACGAGCAGAAATACTCACCACCTCGTTTATTGCTGACACGTCGCTCATTTTCTAAAAATCGCACGTCCTGTTCATCGTACCCGGGGCAGCACACATTGCTCCGTGTGACACCCCGGGAACAATGAACACAGCTTACCTGCGGCCGCCGGCAATGCTGAAGGAAAGAGGTGGGCGGGATGTTTACGTCCCGCTCATCTCCGCTTCTGTTGGCCGGCCGCTTTGTGACGTCGCTGTGACACCGAACATCCCTCCCCCTTCAGGAAGTGGATGTTCGTCGCCCACAGCGAGGTCGTTTGGAAGGTAAGTATGTGTGACGTTGGGTTACAGGATTGTGCGACACGGGCAACAAATTGCTTGTGCCACACAACCGGTGGGGGTGGGTGCGATCGCAAATGCGATCGCACAATCAATTGTAACGTGTAAAGCAGGCTTAAGGCAATAGTAAGTAGAGTAAATACATTATGTACCTTTAAACCAGGAGAAAGTGACCGTTCATGGTGAATCTGAACATAAGCAATTGCAATGATAACAGATACGCTGATCAAGAGAAACAAAATGGAAAGAATAAGAGGAATCTTCACCTTCGAAGGCATCCCAGCACCTGCAATAATATAGCACAATTAGACACAGATCTTGGTTGTACATTCTGAATATTGGAAATAAATGTCATCCATCTGAATGACCATTTACTGATTACATACAGCCACATGGAAAATGGCCATCAACAGCCTCATTGACATTTTAGGCTGTGTGCACACGGTGCGTTTTTACCACGGCGTTATTTACCGCAAGTAGAGGTGCAGATTTGTTGCAAATCTGTAACATGTGCACATAGACTAAGGAGCTGACATACACTGTGGCCTTTGCATAGGTAATTGTGCAGGAAAGAAGAGCTGTGATCATTACCAATAGTGAATATTGTGCTATACATCCTGTACAGACGTTTTATTGATTTTATTTGCCTTAACACTAGAAGTCCCAGAGAGGGGTCATTTGACATTTTTACCATTGAAACCCTATGGAGCTCGAAATTTCTGGGACTTCTAGTGTTAAATGATGACAAGATAACTACTGAAAAGAAAAGTATAGGCTTAAAAGGATTTGTTCAAACACTGCTTCTGCTTTTTTTTTTTTTTTGAAGGGTAAAAAAAGCAGCATTTTACAGTACTAGCAAAGAGAATGAGATTTCTCAAATCTCATCTCCATGCTGCTTACGGTATATTTTCCTAGTGGATTTAAAGGATCAAGGCGGTTTTTTAAATATATGGCAGTTCTTTCAGAATTCGTCAACTGAATTGTAAAAAAGGAAAGTAAAAACACATAAAAAATACATGTAAAAACGTTAAAAAAATTGCACATATTTTAAGCAGCATTATTCCAGACAACACTTTCATTTTTGGAGCAGAAATATCTGAAAATTCTCAACTTGGGGCTCCTTCACATGGTGAGTTTTTGTTACATTATTTTCATGTGCAGTTTTGCTGCTGAAAAATGCAGTGTTTTACAGTATGAGCAAAGTCAATAAGGTTTCTGAAATTTCATCCACATGCTGCTTATATTTTCCTTGCAGATTTCAACCTTCAAAGCATTTTTTTTCCAAATCTGCAGCATGTGACTTCTTTCAGTGTTTTTGCAGCATGTTTTGCCCATTCAAATGAACGAGAAAAAAATGCAAGTAATACCAAACGCATCAAAAATGCAACAAAAACTTGCAGATTTCACATCAAGTTCCTGCAAACACTCTGGTTTTTACAGCAGAAAAATCTGCTGCAAATAATAAATGCTTGCCCATAGCCTTAAGCCCCCGTCACACACAACGAGATCACTAGCGAGATTGCTGAAACATCACAGGTTTTGTGATGTATCAGCTACCTCGCCAGCGATATCGCTGTGTGTGACAAGCAGCAGCGAGCGGGCCCCTGCTGCGAGGTCGCTGATCGTTACAAAATGATCAGGACCATTTTTTGCTTGTTGGTCTCCCGCTGTGCAGCACACATCGGCGTGTTTGACGGCGGGAGACCAACAATCTGAATGTGCAGGGAGCTGGCGTCTGGCAGCCTGTAAGCGGCGGTACGCTGGTAACCATGGTACACATCGGGTAACTATGCAAAGCGTTTTGCTTAGTTACCCGATGTGTACCATGGTTACCAGCGTACGCTGGTTACAGGCTGCCAGACACCAGCTCCCTGCACACGTAGCCAGGGTACACATCGGGTAACTATGCAAAGCGCTTTGCATAGTTACCTGATGTGTACCCTGGCTTCTAAGCACAGCGTCGTTACACGGGTCGCTGGTGGCTAGTTTCTGATCGCTGTGGAGGTCTGCCTGATTGACAGCTCACCAGCGACCATGTAGCAACGCTCCAGCGATCCCTGCAAGGTCGGATCGCTGGAACGTCGCTACGTGTGACGGGACCCTTAGGCATTTAGATAAGTCAACAATTCAGGGAATGAGAGTTTGTAACAATGGTTCTTTTCCATTGTCAGCCTAGGAAAACATGCCAGAGCAATCACCCAACAAACCAGCAAGATGCTCATTCACTGATAATGCTTACAAAAATTCAGGAATCCAGCACAGCATCTTCATAAAAAAACAAATTTTATTGATCCATTAAAATCCAATAAAACGGACAAGACACGTTTCGGGGACACCCTTGTTCACAATTCCGGGTTGTGAACAAGAGTGTCCCCAAAACGCGTCTTATCCATTTTACTGGACTTTAATGGATCAATAAAATTTGTTTTTTATGAAGATGCTGTGCCGGATTCCTGAATTTTTGTGCTAACCTCTTGGCTGGAGATTTTCCGTGCACAATCTAAAAGGACTTTCAAGTGCACATGGTGAGCTGGATTTAGGAGGATTCCTCCACCTGCTTGTGAGTGATAATGCTTACAGTATACAAGAAAAGCAAAAAAAATCTATATCTACTGACAAATATGATCACATTATAGGCCATGTACCAGAATGTGCGTAAATTCTCTACACAACTTGTCATGTGGCTGGTGGATTGTAGCGATCAGTAGGAGTCCCAGCAGTCAGACCTGCCGTGGTCCAACATTTATCGGTAGTCATTAGATAGGTAAAACATATTTTATACTGAAATACACTTTAATAGGGTTGTCAGGGCATACAATATTGATGACCTAATTTCAAGATAGGTCATTAATTGCAGATCAGTGGAGGTTTGACCATCGGCGCCCGCACCAATCAGATGTTTTTCGCTACAGCAGCAGCCACATATAACCACTGATACAGGCAGGGCAACTCCTTTTCTTTGGCATAGAAGTTGTACTTCAGTAGCCGGCAGTAGCCGTTACATTTTGAATGGATCAACAGGTGCGCTGGATGTCAGACGTCCACCAATCCGCTATTGATAACCCATCCTCCAGATTGGTCATTAATACCGTATGCCTAAACAGCCACTTTAATATTAAAATACCCCAGTCAGGAATGGGTTAAAGTAATCTTAAATGTCAGCGGTTTACTTTATGATCACAAACGTCATTGGTTTACTGTATGAAATGAAATGAACTAATATTTTATTATAATTTTACCCAAGGTCATAACCTTCTTCCAAGAGAATTTTGTGAGTGAATTGCTGCCAAGGCTATTCCTGGAATCAAGGCTTATTGTGCTTGGCTAGAACATGGAAACCTTATCATTAATACTAAAAATAAGCAAAGAAGAAAGAAGTGATGATATGAAAGGGAGTGTGATTAACGTTGCTGAGCTGTAGAATCACCTGTAGGTATCACTCACCATTTCTAAGTCAGGTTTTCTTATTAGCGACTATATGTGTAAATTTGCTAAAGGAGCATCTTGGAATTCTTATGGAATGTGATCATCTGGCAAACTCCGGACCTTTATTGTGCCAAATCCAATCAAGGTGTTCGGTAGACCAGCTCCAGTCATTGAAAACAAGTTTATACAAGGTTCTACTATTCACGTATGCCATGACCTATAGCCTATTGTGCCTGTGCTTTATTCTTCTTCAGACAAATACTGAAATTTCATACATTTACAGTTTTAAGATTGAAAGAAAACCCAAGTCCATCCAGTTCAACCTATAATCTATAGCCAAACCAAAAGGCTGAAATTAATTATTTGCAATATTAATAACATATTAATTATAATTATTTCATATTAATATTATTTGTATCACTATTTAGCAGAATTAAATGGGGTTGTCCACTACTACCGTATGACAATCCGTTCTCAGTTCCTATACTCACCTTGTTATGTTACGTGATCTCTCTGGCCAATCAGCAGCCACTTCTCCCTTCCCTTCTTCAGACAAATCATACATCTGGAGAAAGTGACAGCTGCGGCTGCCCTCTTACTTCCTCCAGTTATCAATTACATCTGAGGAGGAGAGAGTGAAGCAGCCGCTGATTGGCCGCAAGGATCTCACAGAGAAAAATTTGCTGAAAGAGTATGTGAAAACTTATTATTTTGTGATCAACATTACATAAGTGACCCCCAATCTGTATATTTGTTATTCTGTCTGGTTGATTGGGTAAAATTAGCTTTACAAGTGCCCCCACGCCTCCCTCCTTGTTCTGCGTCCTGCACTAGTCGTGAGAGGTAAATGTTTTTACTCAGGCTGCTTTCACACATCCGGTTTTTGTAGTGCGGCTCAATCCGGCTCAAAAACCTAAGCAACGGATGCGGTGAAAAAACCGGATCCGTTGCATAAGTTTTTCCATGCGGCCCGTCCGTTTTTTGACGGATGCGGCTTGATACTAAGCATGCGCAGTGCAAAAAAACCCATGCGGCGGCCGAATGCGGTTTTTGCAGCAGGACGCCACATCCGGCGTCAATAAACTTGCAATGTAAATCGCGTTTTTTTCACCGCACAAAAAACGTGCCAGGCAACGTTCCATCCGGCCGCCGCATGGGCTAAATATGCCGCATCCGGCAAAAAACGGACGCAACACAAGGCCATGCGGCACAATATGGCGCTAAAGCAAGTCTATGCAGAAAAACGCAACCGGCGGCGAAAAAAAACAGTTGCGTGTTTTCTGCAAAGTGACGTATTGTGCTGCACTGCAAAAACCGGATGTGTGAAAGCAGCCTTATAGTGAAAAACCTGTTTCCTTTCCTGACAAATTTTCATTTTGTCTTTTGTAAATTTTTGAAGGACCAGTTCCAGGTAATTTCACTCTGGTGTCAAATTTAAGCAACTTGGTGATGACAGTCTTTAACAGTGTTTCATGGTATATCTAATGTCTAAAATTTTATACACTTTTCCTGACTAATAACTTTCAATGGAATACCTTTGCTGTGTTGTAAGCTGTTTACAGCCCTTGGGTTTAGCATTTAAAATACAAATATTGTAAAACGCAGCCAAGAAAATGACAGGAAAATCCTACTAGAACAGCTAAATTTTATACTGAGTTAACCAAAACATCCAGGCTGCTTTATTATAACTCCATAAAGCAAACTACACAAAGAAAATAAATGGTTTTCTTAGTGCTGACAATGGCACTTCAGTAATCTAAGAAAAAGACTGATGGCACGTCCTATCTTTCTAAGGCTAGGTTCACATTTCCGTTAAATTGTATCAGTCACAATCCGCGGCTATGGTAAACAACGCAATCCGTTTAGCGGATTCCGGTGTGTTCCATAGACTTGTATTAGTGGCGGATTGCGACTGATTACCTTGCATTGCATCCGCTGCGCCGCGGTCAGCCATTTTTGGACTGACCACCGGGCGGGAACAACGCAGAACGTAACGTTTTTCGGGCCATCAAAATTAACGCACCGCGCAGGAATCCGTTGTCATCCGTCAAGCTTGTAATGTATGTCTATGGTGCTGGATTCCGTCGTAATCCGTCTTACGACAGAATCCAGCGCTAGATTCCGTCATGCTCTACTGAGCATGCCCAGCATGTTTGGCACACCCACTGGGCTGTCCCAAACAGAAACAGGTGCAGGTGGTGCATGTCCCAGATGCTGTTCCACCCAGAAACTGTTGGCATGGCGGTGTCAGCTGTGCTGGGGCTGGGGCAACTGTGCTGGGGCTGTAGTGGTGATGGCTTCAAATAATGGTGCCTGAAGCTGGCACGTGCGCAGATTGAGCTCTTGGCTCAATGACAAGCTGAGATCTCATCTTCGCACGCGCCACCTCTGGGTGCCATTTTCCTTAACTCCACTG